>NC_057797.1:404149639-404230544 GCF_018294505.1 Triticum aestivum | reverse complement strand
GGGTTTGGGGCGGCGCCGAAGGGAAGGCCCGAGGCGTCGCGGTGGCGAGGGACGCAGGCAGGCAGGGAGGTGGCGTGTCGCCACGGCGCGCGCGTGCGCTGTCTCCCTCCTCTGCCTACTGGCAGAGGTAGAGGATGACTGGCATGGGCCCTGGTGGGCTAGGCCACCAGCTGGGCCAGCTAGGTGGGCTGCCAGGTAGGTCCAGGTGAGCATCCCTCCCTCTCTGTTACTTAATTGTTTTCTGTTATTCTGTAAATTGGTTTTGATTTGATTTAAAATATCAAATCATTTTTCTAAAACTTTCTGTAAATTGTATGTGAGCTCAGGAACTAGTCAAAGGTCATAGGCAACTTACAAAAATATTTGAACTTTATTTCTTATATAATAGAAATAAATTCAACTCAAATATGTCATTGGTTTAAGTCAAAGGCCCAAAAATAAATAATTCTGTGATTCCGAAAATATTGGTTTGAATTTTACCTCTTACCAATATTTTCACAGAGTAAAAGGAACATTTCTTTGGACTCATTTGAAGAGATTTAAATGTTGGTTATTTTTAGAGGTCTTCTGAGGCTTTTGAAAATTCCTCACTTCAAATTTCATTTGAATTTAAACATGATGCACACATGGAAGCTAGCATAGGTCAGGCCAGAACTAGGGATGTGAAAGCAACTTATATCAAAACACAAACAGATAGGAACAAGCAACACTCAACATGGTTTCATTTGAACCATCATATGGACTCGACTGCGCATAGGGGGTACACGACTCGTCCTACCCTAGGGGTCCTCGGATTCAGTAGTCGTGCTTGCTTCATCACTTGAGAGAAAATCGTTCGGTCTTCAATTTCTAGGTTCCCCTTGTGGTGCCAAAGGGTAGGCGACAGTCGGCTGCTTGTTGGCACACATCCTTTTAATGTGCCCAAGTTCACCACACCCGTGACAAGTGACGGAAGCAAAAAGGTTGCTATCCAGTCTTGAGTTATGTCGTCGATGGCCTGACGACGATCTTCTGTGAGGTGGATATGGAAATCCATTCCTATGCTCCCTGTGTGGGGTTTGGTTGCGGGTTTTTCGAAGTTCCTTGATTTGTTGCTCCTGATTGGCAAGGTGGGCTTGTAAGACAGTGATTTTCTGTCCTCGCTCGGCCACCTTCATCTT
The DNA here is from genome assembly GCF_018294505.1 of Triticum aestivum. Classification (NCBI taxonomy): domain Eukaryota; kingdom Viridiplantae; phylum Streptophyta; class Magnoliopsida; order Poales; family Poaceae; genus Triticum; species Triticum aestivum. The sequence continues at coordinate 404,229,384 of NC_057797.1, read as the reverse complement.
TTCAAGGCAGTGGAGGTGCAGAAGTGAAGGGAGGTCTTGGCGAGCCTTAAGGAATGCTTCGGTAAGGTGACGTAGGAGGTAGTCTCCCGCGTTGATGAAGTGGATTTGGTATTTGAGGGTTGGATCCTCATCTTTTGGGGAAATCATCACTTGAGCTGGGGCTCCAAATCCGTTCTTTACAGGTAGATAGCGGGTGGCGTGTTCTTCTTTCATTTCTGGAAGGAGGCCTCGAAGACGGAGGAGCTCTTCATGTGCCACTTGCTGAATGGCCAGGTCTTGTGTTGGCATGGGTGGCCCAATGAAGAACCACCCCTGGGGTGAGGTCTTGGCAGGCACAAAAACCTTGGCGTAGAACTCCTTCTCGAGCACATCATTTTCCAGTTCATGCAGGGTGTATATGGGCAGCAAGGGATAGTGGCATTGTTGGAGGCAGTCTTTTAGGAGCGATGGAAATCATGTCATAAGGAGTCTCAAGGGGGCGACAGCCATCTACAAAAGTTGAATAGGGGAGGTCAATAAGGGAAAATATATCCTGGGTGGGGTATGCTTCAGAAAAGAAGAGAGGTTTAGATGGTGTCAAGCTAACTAACGTCCATGCTAACTAAGGCTTCCTACAGTCAGGATGGCTCTGATACCAGCTCTGTGGGGACCCCGACTCATAAGTCGTGATCACCGAATGCACGTGTACAGTGATCCCAGAGATCAATGCTCACTGAACACACAGAAGCTGAATAACAAGAGCCTTACATCCATGCATACCGTATTACACAAGTAGGACCATTATGGTCGAGTCTTGAGTATAACATCGCAGTGGAAATCTTCGTTGATAACTTGGACCCATGCCATCTGCCTTAACCCTACAGGCATTCTGACTGGGAAGCGTCCTAGCTCGCATGTTCATCACCGAAGTGTTCTTCATCACATCCTATTCTTTCATGCCTGGCCAATAAAATAACCAGTGGCAAGCCAATGAGTACTTTGAATGTACTCGCAAGCAACCCATGTTTTTTTTGGTTCAAGATACAACAATGCATGGTATAGGTAAATTTTTTTTGCAGAAAGCTAGTTTTGAGTGCAATGACATGTTCAACAACTTTGTAAGGCATGCATCAAGAGAATTCAAGTAACCATGAGGACAGGTTACAGATATCAACATAAATAGAGTGGGCACCAACCCATCTAACATAAATAGAGTGGGCACCAACCCATCTCAATCACGTCAAGTCCCTTGACTTGACCCAAGTAGTTTTATCAACACACACACACACGGTTGAAAACTCTGGACGTAGTTTAAGCAGCACCGCCCAACTGTCCTTGACCGTGGACACAGCTATTCGAATAGTTTTACACTCTGCAGAGGTTGCACACTGTACCCACAAGAACCGGGGAACTTCCGTGTCATCCACGACCCGCGATACCTCAAGTACCCGGGGTAAGCACCCGATCACTACCTTTCCCTAGACGACACTAACATGGAGTCCACTCGATTGGTAGTAACCCCCGTGCCTAACATTTCACATCTTAAAATTGTGGAGCATCGCTCCGATATTCATCACATACTGGCACGGGGTACCAACGGTCTGTCCGGTGCCCCATAAAAATGTTCTTGGCCGCCCTACCTGGCACGACCCCGTCCCGAGAGAGCGCACCAACAACTCTCTCGTCACTAGTAATGCGGGCTCCAAGCTAGTATCGGTCTAGGTAATCAATAATGCCCTTCCCCATATAAGGGTAGAGTGGTTGCGCATGTAAGGTTGGGACAGTCGACAAATCTTAAATCTAATCCGTTTTCGAAAACAACACACACACTTGCCTCGGTACACCACTTCATCATCAAGTGGTTACCCATTTCATCATCTCCCTCGGGCATAAGTGGCACCCGACGGGGTTTTCGAAAAAGTCTTTTGAAAATACTTTGCCTCCTTCACCATGCATATACCCGTCCCTTTTTGCGTTGCACTACCTTAGCATCCTATCTACTCCCACCGGCATAACCCTCATAAGAAGGTAGGGTCATGCACAATGCAAGTATCAACGAGAAAGTATGGTGGCAAACCATCAAGTGATTACCACCTCATCATGATTCCGTTGCAACAACAATATGGTGCTATATGACATGCATAAAAAGGGTTTCATAGACATGGTCAAAGGGCTGCTTGCCTGGTTCCTCAGAGTCTTGAAGTCTTCTGGTCCTTCTCCAAGTACTCCGTCTACTTCGTCAACTAACATCGGAAACAATCATAATAAGCAACACAATAAGGCAAAAATAAAAGTGCTCTAAAAATGTGAGTTGGACGTTTCTAGGATACCTCTGGTCATATGAGGGATGACCAAAGTGGTTTCATTAGGATTTGATCAATGGACATCTCTGAACATTTTGATATAGTGGAATCAAGGGGTTTATGGATTTGCAAGAAGTGTACAGAAATATATTTTTGAAAAATGAGCAAAGGCACCCATTAAAAAAGGATGATTTTAGAAGCATCTAGGAATTGGTTTCACTGGATTTGGAGTTGAGATGATTTTCCTATGAATTTGCAAAGTTGGCTATATACAAAGAAATAGACCATTATTTTATGTGCTACAGAAAGTATTAATAAAAATGTTCAAAAACTAAGTTTTGAACTTATAGACATCTAGGAATTTGAATCATGGAATTTGTATCAAAAATGGGCTCTTTGTGATTTTCTAAAGTTCATCACAGAAATAGGAAAATGGGGATTTGATAAATATTTGTGAAGAAAAGGTCTCTGGAAAAATGTGCATGTTGCATCACAAGATAGACCCTGATTTATAGAGTCACTAGAAATTTGAATCATCAAATTTGGACTCCATTTGAATTGTTTAAGGATATTACAACTTTTACAGAAAAATAAAAAGAAAAGGGAAAGGGGGGGTGTACCCTTATCCAGCGCACCAGGCGAAGGATAGCAGTGGGCCGGCCCAGCGGCTCAGCTGCGCTAGCGACAGGGGGTGACGTCGAAGATGGCTTCACGGGAGGCGCTTTCACCGTGGAAACGCGGGAGTAGCGCGGCCCGCCTCCACTTACGTGAGCGAGCAGGCGTGCGGTGGAGTTTTAAACCTGACAGGCAGGGCCCCCTGTCAGGATGTGAGGCTGACCGACGGGCCCCACGGCCGTCGTCGTCAACCTCCGTCCAGAGAGGACGGCGAGCTCACCGGCATCGCTGTGGTCGACGGCGAGGCGATTCGAGGGCACCGGCGTGCTCAGGGAGGAGTCGCCGTTCGGGTGGAGGTGGAGGCGGTCGCCGGAGCGCAGGGGTTCGCCAGCGACGAGGAGGACGGCGGCAAAGCTTCGGGAGGAGTTTGCCCCGGTCGATTTCGGCTGCAAACGACGCGGGGGAGAGAGGGGAAATGGTCAGAGAGGTGAGGCGGTTCCAGATCGAGAGAGAGAGAGAGGGCAAAGAAGGCCTGTACCACGAGATCAACGGCCGACCGAGGCGGCGGAGCTCCGGTCGATCCCGAGCATAGAAGCTCTCCGAGGCTGATTGGGTGGTGCGGGCGCGTGCTAGGGGTGTGAGAAGCAGTTGGATGGCACGAGAGAGACCTGGGGCGAGCTTAAATAGCCGCACGGTGGTCCACCGTGGACCTGTGCGCCGGCGAGGTCGTTACCGTCGCCACGGGTCACGGGGGCCTGTTTGGTTTTGTCTGCGGTGTTCAAGGGGGTCGACTACGCCCAGGGGAAGAAGAGAGAGAGGGAGCAGGGGGCCAGAGGCACCGCGCGTGTGAGCACGTTCACTGGTGCGCTCGGGCGGTCGGCGCGCGTGCGAGCTGGGGCAAGAGGAGGGAGAAGGAGGTGGGGGGCCAGGGGCGTGGCGTGCTGCGGACGTCGAGGCACCTCGTCGGGCGTGCTGGGGAGGCCCGAGGTGGCCGGGAGTGCTTGGCAGGGGGCGGCTACAGTGCGGGAGCGCACTGTAGCGTGCTCCAGAGCGTGCATATGGCCGGCATGGCCATTTTTCCAGCGCTCTGGGCCTGGCCTCTAGTGTCTGGGGGCTCTAGGGGGAAGTAAACAAATGGGAGGTGGCCTTGGATGCCCTGGTGAACCACTAGGAGAAGAGAGAGGTTGAGGGAGAGAGAGAAAAGGCTGTCCAGAGAGAGAAAAATGAGGTTTTACCCCTCCAATATTTCAGCTATGGACTTGCCATTTCTACTGGAGGTGCAAGGGGACTCTGAGGGGCTGTGGTAAAAAGTTGAGGTCATGGAGAAGAGTGGAAGTGGTAAAAATGATGATTTTGGAAAAATGGCAGAAGGTGTTTGTTGTTGGTTTGGGCAAGAAAATTAATTCCAATTGCCATGAGAATTACCAGGATGGAATGGCACATAGAAGTAGGGTGTTCCACCAATTTTGAGCTCATTTGGGCAAAGTAGCCAATGTAACTTTGGTAAACCCTAGAAATCAGCAGAAATGGCTTTGCCAAGATTTAGTCATGCAAATCTATTCTCCTTTATTCACCACTTGGTGTAGTGCCATCATTTGAGGATTTGAACATGTCCACAAAAATTCAGATCAAAAGGACACACTTGGCAATGTAGAGTTGTAAAAATTTGGTTCTGGACAGGAAGGGTTTTGGGGCACTTTGATCAATATAACTTGTTCTCCAACTTGTGCCACTTGGTCTAGATGAATAATTAGACCACTGGAGAATGTTCACAAGGTTTGAGAATATTTGGACATGTTTGGCAATGTAAAGTTGCTCAAACTTTAAAATGGACAGAAATGGTTTTGAGAAGATTTGATGATGTTATCTTGTTCTCCAAGACATGATACTTGGCAAGATCACCAAATATGTCATATGTGACATGATAGAATTTTCTTGGAATTTTTGGGGAATATTTCCTTTGTAATTATTTCAAAAGCTTGAAATATCTAGAAAGGGTTTTTGAGGGATTTGACCAATATTTTGAACATGACCATGTGTTGAAACTCTTATATATGGACAATATATGTCCACTGAGTTTCCCTAGGTTTTTTCCAAAATATTTTTAAAGCACTAAAATAATTTTTCCCTATTAAAGACCATTTCTGGCCTTAAGAAAAAGCTTTTTAAATAAAATAGGAAAATAACTTTTAAAATTATATTTTTGTGATTTCTGGGTATCCTATATCTAATAGGAGTCAAATATATTTTTATAAATATTTTTACTGCACTTAATTAAGTACTTGCAGTGCAAGCCTCAATTCAGGGGGTTTTTGGAAAACTAATTTTTGAAAATACTTTTTTGGCCAAATTATTTTTGTAAGAAAATACTATATTGCTCTATACACATGGCATGATCATTGGGCAGAAGTTTGGGGCAAGGAAATGAAGTATAGGAGTTGGAGGATTTATTTGATTTTTAGAGCACTTGCAAACAGCAGACACACATACAATCAAAGCAAAGACAAAACACTCAAAAGTTTTTGTCAAACCACATTTTAGCATGATTTATTGACTTAAGTGTTGTGGCATGAAAATCAGGGTGTGACACAGAATGCCTTGCCGGCAAGGGCCCTCGACCCTATTTGGGAACCACACGTGCCTCCATGTATCTCTGCCAACAGCTTCATTCCGTCCTCCCTAGGAAAGCACTTCAATTTCACACCATTCGGTCTCCTTTTGTATAGGGCATCATCCACAATCTGGTACATGCTGGACCGACATGCTACTTCCTCAGCTTGTTCCTGTTCCTCAGGGAGCTCCCTTGTTTGGAGGAAACGAACGGTGTGCTATGCCCATGCCAGAGCCTGGAGTTCGACGGCAAGGACTAAAGGCATATCCTCGGCCGCAAGGGCAGCTGCCTCTACGATTAGGGCCTAGGTCCCTGCCGGGGGTTGCTGCTTCTTGGCAAACCTGGGACACCCGGCAACTTCCTTGCCGGTGGCTCCTGGGAGCTCAGTGGGAAAGTACTTGCCGGGGCCCATTTTCCTTCGCTTGTTCTATCCTGCTAATGGCTCAACGGATGGCTGAGTTAATTGGAGCACAAAGGTACCTGGCTCCACAAGTAGCTTGAGGGCAGCGCGCTTTGACAAATAATCGGCAATGCTGTTCTCTGCTCGAGGAACATGTTCTACTTGTAGTCCATCAAAACGCTCTTCCAACTTCCTCACTTCATCCACATAGGCTTCCATCAACGGGCTCTGGTAACCCTTGCTAACTTGCTTGACGACGAGCTGTGAGTCACCCCTGACGATGAGCTTCCTGATTCCGAGGTCTGCTGCGATCCTGAGACCGGCAAGCAACCCCTCGTAATGTGCTGTGTTGTTCATTGATTCTTCCCAGGGAAAGCGCATTTGGACTACGTACTTGAGGTGCTCTCCAGTGGGCGCGACTAGTAGCATGCCGGCACCACCACCCTATAGTGAGAAAGCACCATCAAAGTACATAATCTAGTCGCGGCATGTCTCCTTGCCAGGAAGAGTGGTCTCTGGAATCTCATCGTCGGGTGTTGCAGTCCATTCTGCTATGAATTCCGCCAAGGCTCGACTCTTGATCGTCGAAGTACTCTTGAACTTGAGGCCAAAGCTCGACAGCTCCAACGCCCACTCCACAATCCTCCCAGGTGCATCTGAGTTGTGCAAAATTCGTTGCAAAGGGAGGCGGGTGACGAGGTGATTTCATGTGCTTGGAAATAGTGGTGCAGCTTTCTCGAGGCCATGAGGAGGCTGAAAAGTAGCTTCTGCATGCCAGAATACCTTGACCTAGCCCCCTGCAAGAGGGAACTGACAAAATAAACTGGGTGCTGCACCATCTTCTTCTTTTGTTCCACTTCGCTCATCTGCGCAGACTCTGTCTTGCCGGGACCGGGCCCTGCCGGGGGTCCCACCTTACTGGTGTCGGGCCCTGCCAGGGAGGACTCTGGCCCATCACCTGATGGCTCTGCTGCTACTGTTGCTTCTTCCTCAAGTTCCCTCTGCGCCACTAGTGCAGCGCTGACCACTTGATTTGTTGCCGCTAAGTATAGCAGCAACGACTCTTGTGGTTTAGGTGCGACTAGTATCGGCGTGGAGGAGAGGTACTTCTTCAAATCTTGCAGCGCTACCTCTGCCTCCGGAGTCCATTTTACTGGACCCTCCCTTTGCAAAACTTTGAAAAAGGGGAGGGAGCGCTCAACAGATTTGGAGATGAACCTACTCAGGGCAGCAATGCAGTCGGTGAGCCTGCGGACGTCTTTGACTCGTTTTGGCGCCTCAATATGCTCAATTGCTTTAATCTTGTCGGGATTTGCTTCAATTCCGCGTTGAGACACAAAGAACCCAAGAAGTTTGCCGGATGGTACACCGAACACACACTTCTCTGGGTTGGGCTTGAGGTTGATCTTGCGCAGATTTGCAAATGTTTCTTCTAGGTCTTGCACGAGCGTGGCCTTGTCCTTGGTTTTGACCACTATATCATCCATATAAGCTTCCACATTTCTATGCAGCTGGGGCTCAAAACCAATTTGGACCACTCGGGCAAATGTCGAACCATCACTCTTCAACCCGAAAGGCATTCGTGCAAAACAGTATGTACCACATGAGGTGATGAATGCGGTCTTTTCTTCGTCTTCCTTCATCATGAAGATCTGGTGATATCCTGAATAGGCATCAAGGAATGATAGCAGGTCGCACCCGGCAGTGGAGTCCACAATCTGGTCGATGCATGGCAAAGGGAAAGGATCCTTGGGACAGGCTTTATTGATATCTATATAGTTAATACACAACCTCCATTTCCCATTTGCCTTATGCACCACCATCGGATTGGCCAACCACATGGGGTGGCGCACTCCTCTAACTAGGCCTGCCGCCTCCAGCTTTCTGATCTTCAATGATGAACTCTTGCCGCTCCAAAGCTTGCTTCCTGACCTTCTGCTTGACGGGCTGCGCATGAGGAAAGACAGCAACATGGTGCTCAATCACCTCCCCGGGAACGCCGGGGATGTCAGATGCTTGCCATGCTAACACATCGACATTCGCCCGCAGGAAGGCGACGAGCATGCTTTCCTATTTACTGTCGAGGGTGGAGCTTATGGTGAAAGCTCCGCCTGTGCTGTCCTCTTTGACGGGCACCTTCTTGGTTTCTGGTGGTGCAGCCTTGGATTTCTTGCCCTTGCCAGTAGAGCCCTCTGGCGCATCCTCGATGGCAGCACAACACTTTGATGAGGTGCGCATGCCGGAGTGGGCGCAAGAGGCCCTGCCGGAAGAGGTCTTGCCGGAGGAGGCCTTGCTGGGAGAGGTCTTGCCGGAAGGAACATGAGCGAATGCCTTGGCGGCAGTCGCTGCAACTGCCTCTCAGTAGAGCTGGTCGGAGCAAATGAGCGCGTCTTTCTTGTCTAAGGTGATGGTGATGATGCTCAGTGGCCCGGGCATTTTCAACGTGTTGTAGGCGTAATGTGATGCCGCCATGAACTTGTCCAGCGCTGGGCGGCCAAGGATCCCATTGTAGGGCAAGGGGATGTCGGTGACATCAAAAACGATCTTCTCCGTCCTATAGTTCAGCTCGCCCCCACATGTAACGGGCAACGTGATTTTACGTTTTGGCTGACTCCTTCCTGGGTTGACCCCCTGAAATGTGCCCATCTCCTCGAGATCTCCGTCAGGAATCTGCAGCCTCTTGATCACGACGGGCAAGATTAAGTTCAGACCGGCCCCACCGTCCACCAACACTTTCGTTACCTTGAGGTTGCATATTGTTGGCGAAACCAACAACGGCAAACACCCGACCGCAGTTGTGCGGTCAGGGTGGTCCTCGATATCGAAAATGATAGGCGCGTGAGACCACTTCAGTGGCTTCTGGGCATTAAATGATGGCGCTGCCGTAGTGACCTCATGCGCCCACTATTTCAGTTGGCGGTGGGAGGTATGCAACGAGGCGCCACCGTCGACACACATGGCCTCCATAGCTTTCTGGAACTCGTGCTCACCGAACTCGTCGTCCTCGTCATGATCATCATCTTCCTCCTTCTTGTCATGGCCTCGAGCGGGCCTTTCTTGTTGGTTGTCTTTCCCGCGGTGACCCCCTTGGCCACCATGCTTCTTGCGGGATCCCTCGGCACCATCCTGAACCTTCTCCTTGTCCCGCCTCTCATATTCAGTTTTCTGCTTTTCCGCAAGCAACTCGACCTGTTGGCAGTTCTGGCGGTCATGGTCCTTGGTGCGATGGATCTTGCAGTACTGCTTGTCGGAGCCCCTTGGCTTGTTGGCAGCCGCCAGGGCCCGGCAGGCGGCGCACCTGGCAGCTTCTTTGCCGGGGTCACAGTCTTGGCCTTCTTGGAGGCGCCGGGGTCGCTGGATCCCTCAACGACAAGCACAGTCTTGCACTTACGTTTCCTGTTGCGGCGTCGACCCTTCTTTGTTGGGGCGGCGGCGTCTTCATCAGTGGAATCCATTTCTGCCTCGGCATCTTCACCGGGGTAATTCCTTCCTTATTCAGCCCGAGCACATCTATTAGCCAGAATGTAAAGTTCGGCCACGTCCTTGACCTTGTTCATTGCCAGCTCTGCACGCATCTTGCGGTTGCGCACACTCTGATGGAATGCACTAATGATAGCGGCAGGGTGAACATCTGGAATGTTGTACTGTACTCCACTGAACCTTTGTATATACTTGCGCAGGGTCTCGCCATCCTTCTGGGGGATGACATGCAAGTCACTTGCCTGACCAGAAGCTTGGTGGCCTCTAGTAAAGATGCCAACAAACTCGTGGCACATATCCGACCAAGAAGAGATGGACTCGACCGACAGGTGCATCAGCCATGACATGAGGTTCGGCTTAAGAGCCAATGGAAAGTAGTTGGCGAGCACCTTGTCGCCGCGGGCCTCGGCAGCTTGCATCGTGATGGTGTAGATGCTGAGGAACTCCGATGGATGGGTCTTGCCTTTGTACTTTCCCCAACGTCAGGTTTGAACATGCGATGTGAGGGCCACTGGAACTACCGCAGCTCTCGGGTGAAAGCTGGATAACCCACCTCGTAAGGCAGGTCGCCGGAGCCCCCCGGCGCCGGGCGATCCAAGACGGGCCCCGCATGCCTATCTGATTGATAGCATGCCTCCCGCCGCTGCTCCATAGTGGTCCGAGAGTCCTCCTGGGGTCGCTCCCGAAGGAATTGACGTTGGTCGCAGCGGGCCCACGGGTTGGACGATACTATGGAAAGATTGTCACAAGCGTCGGCCCGACGAGCTGGCGGTTGTTGTTGCTGGCGTGGGGGAGGAGAGTGCACCATGGTAGCCGCGCCTCTAATCCTCCCACCTCCGTCGTGCACCGGCTCCAGAGAGCGCCGGCATGAGGGTCCCGCCAGTTGTGGTCCATCTTTGTTGGCGAAGCTGATGAGGCTCCGGATGGTGGCTCTCCACTTGTCGAGCTTCTCCGTGGCAGGAGGAAAGTCGAGGAGCAATTGTACGCGTGCTAGAGCCTTTGCTGATGTGGGTGGTGGTGACAGCCACGTAGATCGTGATGCGCTTCGACTTCTAACCATGTTAGAAGGATCTCTATCACGGTCTCGTGGCCGAGCGTCGCCCCCACCAGCGTCTAGGTGCACACGCCGGCCCGATGCGTCCTAGGAGTGATGCAAAGGGCTCTTTCGCGGTGGCGCTCAGGGGCGCCGACGTCGCGGTGCTACTCGTCGCGCCCGGCTTGGGAGAGCCGTACAGCGGTTGCCGGTGGCGGTGTCATAGAGGCCGCCGCGCCGCCCATGGGCAGCACGGCCCTGCCCCCGAACCCAGTAGCCTGTGGCTCGTTGTCTGGGTCCGCACAACACTGCTCGCCCGACTCCGAGTGCCAGAGTGTCATGGATGCTTGCGGGCGGCGCCTCCGGCGCCATCCATGGCCGCCCCATCGCCTGCCCGTGCTGGTGCGGAAGGCCTGCTCCAAACGATCAGATCGTCGTGATCCCCTTCTTCTTGGGGGCCATCGTGATGACGAAGTCAACGCGCTGGCTCCCAGACTGGATTTTCACAGCGTGCACGCCCCCTACCTGGCGCGCCAGAGATGTCGGCGTGAAACGACACCTATGGGATTAGAAAGAATCCCTACTACGGTTGGCGGGGCGCAGGGCTGTGCAAAGAGCAGGTTTAGGAGATCAACGCTGGGAGATTATCCAGGTTTGGGCAGCAAACGATGCGTAATACCCTACTCCTGCTGGTTTGTGTTTATCTGGTGTTCTTGAACTAGCTACAAGGTGTGTAGAGTCCGAAGGGTCCGAATCCTCTCTTAGTATGCCGCGGGCCTCCTTTTATAGTCAAAGGGGTTGCCATAGTGGCACACATGAGTTGTAAATCTCGTACAGTGGTCGAGCCTATCTTCTGGCACCGTAGGACAAAACGCATTTAATGCGCTGCCGATGTGCCCTCTTGCTTTATCGGGGACGGCAAGGAAGCTCGTCCCACCTGTCGCCGCCTCGCCTCGCTCCAACACGCGTCCAAGCTGACAAGGCGTGCAGCGCCACGCTGGCTGGCTGGCTGCTGAGCTGGTGCGGTGACAGAGTCTTCACGAAGATCTGCATGCCACCACGCAGGTGCTTGCTGAGTTGGCTTGAAGCTGCATGCCACCACGCAGGGGCCTACCTAGTTGGCTGGCTGGCAGCTGCGTTGGAGCGGCGGTGGAGCCTTGGAGTGGGTCTGGCCGCGGCCCTGTAGAAGTCCTCGTCAACACCTTGTAGCTAGTTCAAGAACACCAGATAAACACAAACCAGCAGGAGTAGGGTATTACGCATCGTTTGCTGCCCGAATCCTCTCTTAGTATGCCGCGGGCCTCCTTTTATAGTCAAAGGGGTTGCCATAGTGGCACACATGAGTTGTAAATCTCGTACAGTGGTCGAGCCTATCTTCTGGCACCGTAGGACAAAACGCATTTAATGCGCTGCCGATGTGCCCTCTTGCTTTATCGGGGACGGCAAGGAAGCTCGTCCCACCTGTCGCCGCCTCGCCTCGCTCCAACACGCGTCCAAGCTGACAAGGCGTGCAGCGCCACGCTGGCTGGCTGGCTGCTGAGCTGGTGCGGTGACAGAGTCTTCACGAAGATCTGCATGCCACCACGCAGGTGCTTGCTGAGTTGGCTTGAAGCTGCATGCCACCACGCAGGGGCCTACCTAGTTGGCTGGCTGGCAGCTGCGTTGGAGCGGCGGTGGAGCCTTGGAGTGGGTCTGGCCGCGGCCCTGTAGAAGTCCTCGTCAAGGGCCTTGCCGGGGCCCCGACAAGGGTCTTGCCGGGGGGGGGGGAGGGGCTTGGTCCGTCCTCGGCAAGGGCTTTGTCGGGGGCCTTCGTCTTCTCATTCTTATTTAGTCTTGTATACTTCTGGTCTTCACAAAGATCTGCATGCCACCACGGAGGCGCCTCCTGCCCCTTGGTTTTGATGTTGTCGATGGTTTTAGAACTCCCAAGCTCGAGGGTGGAGGCCTCATTGATGTTGGGCAAGTTGCCCTAGCAAGGCTCTTGCCGGGGCCGTGAAGACGCCCCGGCAAGGGTCTTGCAGGGGGAGTTCACCTTGCCCTCTGGCTCTTCATGCTTCGTGCTTGAACGCTGCTCTGGTAGTCTTGTGTCTTTGCTTTCTCTGCCTTGCCAATTATGATCGCAGGCGCGGCTACAACTGCCAGTGCACAAGTAAACGGGTACAAAAAGGACCCCTACTTTTGTACACCGACACCACTGCTTCTGATCTGTTCAATTTGAACGAAGATTATGATGAGTCGGAGGTAGACCTTGATTCCCTTGGCTCTTTTTTCATCCATCTTATTGACACTGATTGCTATCAGGATGATGCGGAAACCAGCCAGGCGGGTGATGACGAGGTAACTATTATTTCCTCTGCCTCAGAGCCCTTGTCAACCCAAAAAATTCGACGAGTGATTCGGAAAGTTAGGTTTTCTAACCCTTTAGCTCACTTGGATCCCACCTTTATTTTGAAGCAACAACAGCATGAGAACCGGCGCAGAACCCGGACCAGTGGAAGTGGAGAGCTTTCCTCCGGCTTGCCTGACACGCCAGCCCCACGCAAGTGCTGGAATGAGGTACTTCCAAAAATTCGAACTCTTATTCCTTCTGACTCAAATTTCCAGGGGACCTCTCACTCTTCATCTGGCGATTCATCTCAGACTCTGCTTCCGGCTTTCAAGACTGCCCCTGGGTACCAACTTAATCTAATCTTTTCAACATCTATAAACTCATACTAACTTTTTAACCCTTTTTGAAGTGGGAAAGCAAAGCCTAGAAAAGGCTAAGATAAGCAAGCCAACAGAGGATCCCAAGACTCATGAACCTGAGAAGCAAGCACCTATTTTTGAAGCCTCCGTACAACAACTGGAGGAACCTGCTGATGACCCGCCACCAAAAAATTGTGGTACCTCTGCTGATCATACAGTTGTTGACCCCTTGGCACTAAACCGCCGATCCCTCTCAAACCTTCAGAACCAGACACTGAGGAGGTTCTTATCACTGGCACTAGTTTCCAAGAACCGGGGAATCCTGTTGCTCTAGCAAAGCATTCTTCCAAGGAAGAATTGGTTGAAAGGCACAAGGTCAAATTTGACATGGCCAACTATTCTCATCTGAGTATGAGTGAAATCCTCTCCGACTATCTTAATCAAATACACAACAACCGTGATCTGGAGATTGGCATGGTCAAGCACATGCATCAGAAGCATGAGCTATCATTTCTTGCTTTTACACAAGCTATATTCCTTTAGCCTCCAAGTTTACCGAATATTATAGAATTTACTATACTATAGACTTGTTAGATAGTCTTGAGTTATGCAACTTAGGCAAAACGTGTATCCCCCAAGGGCTGGCTTACACTTATAAAGATAAGCCGGGACTTGTAATGATCAACTTTGCACCTGTAGCCCCCATGGGCCATCTTAAAATTGAGTCGGGTCTTCAGTAATAATGATCAATTTCTCAGTTGTAGCCACCAAGGGACGGTTGAATCCATATGATTAAACCGTGATTTATCATTGTCAGATAACAAAACTCTAGTCACTCTTACAACCGGGTTAACTTTGTGAAACAGTATGAACCGGGGTCTTCCGTCATCACATCATAAAAGAAAAAACTATGCATGCATTAGCCCCCAAGTGACAAGTGTTATTGCTTGCAAAGGGCTTGGGACTTAGCAATATGTAATGTGGTATAAAGAAACTTTCTGCACGCATTAGCCCCCAAGTGCCAAGTGCTATTGCCTGCAAAGGGCTTGGGAATTATCAATATGTACTGCTTCATAACTGTGCATACTTGTTTGAACCTACTCTTTTCAGGAAGCATCCAGTAAATTTCAGTGTCAGCTGACTGATTTAAAAACCCGGCTTGAAGCCCAAGAATCTGAGACCCGGAAGGCTGACTCCAAGTTCAAGTTTAGCTTGGAAGAAAATGAAAAAATTAAGACCGGGTATAATACTGAGAAAGCCGCATGGACTGAAGAGAAGGCTTCCCTAATGAAGAGAGTTGAGAAGGTTGAGGCCTCATTAAAAGAGGTCAACACGGAACTTACGAGCTTGAAGCATCATAGCAATCAGATGACTTTTGCTATCTTTGGTAAGACCTGTTACCTTGTAATGACTTTCCACCCTCCATGTTATAAACCGGCAGGTGATTTAATCATAATATGCCATGTAGGTCCCAGAAGCAGCAATCTTGGGAAGGAACTGTTGATAAAACTCAAGGCGGTTTATACATTAGTGGAACAACTATACACCAGAGCTCAATGTACGATATCCACCATCTCCCCAAGTAATCAAGCTCCATCTCTGCTCAGCAACGTTTTAAGCCAACTTTCTGTCCTACCTGCCCGTATCGAAGAAAACAAACGGTTGGCTGCGAGAGCCTGTGCCATTACGGTATTAAGCCAGGCGAAGGCATGGCAGTCAGAATTAGACCCGACCGAGCTAGCCACTGGCTGCCCTAGTTTCAAAGAGGACGGGTCTGCTTTTGATAAGAAAGATTTTGCTGCATGTGTGAAGGAGATGCATCCCTTGGCGAGCCTTCTTCTTGAAGAAACAAATCTGACCAAATATCAGGCAGCTTACACTTCAGAGAACCAGAAAATGCCCATGCCGGCTTACAAAATTGCACATCTTATCCCTCTAATTCATAAGCACACTTTTGCCCTTAAAATTGACCCCTCTGAGCTTATCGATGATGAAGCTGAATTCCATGCCTTGACTAGCATCAGTTGGTCGTGGCTTGACTTCCAGACGGTGGAGGGAGAAGAAGAATCGGCGCGGGATGACCCAGAAGCCACAAACCACCAAAACTAGGAGAGCTGATCCGCAGGACGGTTCACAATGTTCATCATCAAGCATTTCTTTTAAAAAAACACTTAATCATTTGGGCTCGGGGAGCCTTGTAATAGGCTAGTTAAATTCTGAGTTGCCGTGCCATCGTGCATGTTTTCTTTGCATAACACTGCTGATCTGTCAGTTGAAGATCTGCCACTTATGCTCACGATATCATCAATTATGCAGATCAGATTTATCATTTTTCCTGCATACAAACAGATCACAAGTGCCCTGGCGGTTTACCCCAGGGCGGGTCACAATACCCCATATAAAAACCACTGGTGACTATAACAGTCCATAACTAGGGCCCGTTTAATCACAACCTCATATAATGATAACAAAATATCATACCTGTGATATTTGCTCACACTGCCGGTTTATCATACCTGTGCAGTAAGGGTTGCAACCCGAAGATTGAGAGCACAACGCCCTGTTCAATTGATTCATACTGCCGGCTTACGATGCCGCATGCAGCAAGGGGTAATATCCCAAAACTTAGAGCATAGTGCTCTAAGCACATAAAATCATCATATACTAGCGACTTAAAGTCCAAAGCCAGGCCGGGTTAACAAACACCGGATAGATTCACATATAAACCGTAAGGCAACATAACCCT
The DNA here is from genome assembly GCF_018294505.1 of Triticum aestivum. Classification (NCBI taxonomy): domain Eukaryota; kingdom Viridiplantae; phylum Streptophyta; class Magnoliopsida; order Poales; family Poaceae; genus Triticum; species Triticum aestivum. Next base: position 404,213,529 of record NC_057797.1, on the reverse strand, counting down.
CATCGGTTTTCATCTATGTATGAGCAGGTCACAAGCAATCAATCGCAAAAAATGCTGAAAATCAAATATAAATCAAAGAATCAAAGCTTTCATAGGCTGCCAGGCCTTCAAAGTCAAGTGCTTTTCAAGGGCCGCACAACCACTGAGTTAAACCTTCATTCAAACCTTGTAAGCCGGGCCTCACATGACCAATCGCCGTTTTAACTTTGACAAGTTCATAAGATTCATTGTCAAGAGTATGGCGAGTCATTCTAGGATTACCTGGGCGGAGTGGCAGACTTACGAAGGCAGGATAACCCGTTTTTTTTGGTGAATACACCTGGCGTCCAAGCCTATTACAAGGGTCAACAAAAGCTTTTGTCCATTAACAAAAAGCCCCAAGTAATCTTTCATTCCAGGCATACAAGCCGAGTCAACAAGGTAGTCATAGCTATGCTCAATGAGCAGGAAGCCCCCAAGTATATTGTAATCATGGCATACAAGCCGGATCAAGAGGGTAATCATAACTATGCTGAATGAGCAGGAAGCCCCCAAGTGATCATATGAAGTGACAATAAAGACTCATTATTCTCAGAAATGAAATGATAGAGGCCTTGAATTACCAGGGATGCCGGATTTATTATATTCATCTTAATATATACATTGTCAAAATATGTACATCACAAGAGTCATTGGATCAGGTGTAATAAGGCCGAAGATGAGGAATATTCCATGACCAGAGGGTCTCCTCCTCCGATGTGCGTGAGTCCTTGTGGTCTCGAACATCGATAAGGTAGTATGACCCGTTGTTCAGATTTTTGCTGACCACAAAGGGTCCTTCCCAAGGCTGGGACAATTTGTGCATATCAGTTTGATCCTGGATAAGCCGGTGGCTGTGATAGCGGTGTAGATCTTGCTGGTAAATCGCCGAACGAGCCGCCGCAAGGTCACGCTCCTCATCCAACATGTCAATAGCATCCTGACGTGCTTTTTCATTATCAACTTCAACATAAGCCACCACACGAGGCGAAACGTGACGGATGTCACTAGGAAGAACCGCCTCTGCTCCGTAAACCATGAAGAAAGGCGTGTAACTTGTAGATCTGTTGGGAGTGGTATTGATGCTCCATAACACTGAGGGTAACTCCTCCACCCAACAAGCCGACATCCTCTGCAAAGGGACCATAAGCCAGGGCTTGATGCCTCTCAGAATTTCTTGATTGGCTCTCTCAGCTTGACCATTCGACTGGGGGTGAGCCACTGATGACACATCAAGTCAAATGTGCTCTCGTTGACAAAACTCTTTCATAGCACCCTTGGACAAATTGGTGCCATTATCTGTTATAATGCTGTGGGGAAAGCCAAAACGGAAGATCACCCTTTTGATGAATTGAACCGTTGTTGCTGCATCACACTTACTAACCGGCTCTGCTTCAACCCACTTTGTAATTTTGTCAACCGCCACCAAAAGGTGTTTTTTTATCCTTGGACCTTTTGAAAGGCCCAACCATACCAAGCCCCCAGACTGCAAACGGGCAAGCAATTGGAATCATCCTTAACTCTTGAGCCGACATGTGAGCTCGTCTTGAGAATTTGTGGCAGCCATCACATTTACTGACCAAATCCTCTGCATCAGCATGAGCCGTCAGCCAATAAAATCCAAGACGAAAAGCCTTGGCCACGAGAGAGTTAGAACCGGCATGATGACCACAATCTCCTTCATGAATCTCTCGTAGGATCTCACGGCCTTCTTTAGGAGAGACATAACGTTGAAACGCCCCCGTAACACTGCGATGATGCAACTCTCCATTGACAATAGTCATTGACTTAGACCGCCGGGTTATCTGCCTGGCCAAAGTTTCATCTTCAAGTAACTTGCCCTGGGTCATATACGCCAAATATGGAACTGTCCGATCAGAAATAGCATGAAGCGCCGCCACTAGCTGTGCCTCCGGGTCATGAATAGCAAGATCGTCCTCTGTAGGCAGTTTGACTGAAGGATTATGTAGAATATCAAGGAAAATATTGGGTGGCACCGGCTTACGCTGGGATCTCAACAGGCTTAAAGCATCAGCCGCCTCATTTTTCCTTCGATCAACATGCTCCACTCGATAGCCCTTGAAGTGACCAGCAATAGCATCAACCTCTTGGCGATAAGCCGCCATGAGTGGGTCCTTAGAATCCCAAGTGCCTGAAACTTGCTGAGCTACCAAATCTGAGTCGCCGAAACACCTCACCCGGCTTAAGTTCATCTCCTTATCCATCCGAAGACCATGGAGCAAGGCCTCATACTCTTCTGCATTGTTAGTATAGGGGAACATCAACCTTAAAACATAACAAAATTTATCACCTCGTGGGGAAGTCAAGATAACTCCAGCCCCAAGCCTTCCAACTGCCTGGATCCATCGAAGTGAATAGTCCAATATGTGCTATCCGGCTTCTCCTCAGGCATCTGCAGCTCTGTCCAATCATTTATGAAGTCCACAAGTGCTTGAGACTTAACAGCTGTGCGAGGCATATACTTCAAACCATGGGGTCCAAGCTCAATGGCCCACTTGGCTACCCGACCCGTGGTTTCTCTATTTTGAATAATATCCCCTAAAGGAGCAGAACTAACCACAGTGATGGGATGACCCAAAAAATATTGCTTGAGCTTTTGACTAGCCATGAACACCCCATATACAAGCTTTTGCCAGTGTGGATACCTCTGCTTGGACTCAATGAGAATCTCACTCATGTAATAAACCGACCGCTGAACCGGATGCTCTTTGCCTGATTCCTTCCTTTCCACCACAATTGCCATGCTAACAGCTCGGCTATTGGCAGCCACATACAACAACAAGGGCTCTTTATCAATGGGAGCAGCAAGAACCGGCGGCTCAGCTAACTATTTTTTCAAGGCCTCAAATGCCTGATCAGCAGCATCACTCCAAACAAAGTGATCTGTCTTCTTCATCATCTGGTACAGAGGGATAGCCTTTTCACCCAGCCGGCTTATGAACCGGCTTAAGGCCGCAATACAACCCGCTAGGCGCTGAACATCATTAATACACGCCGGTTTAGCCAGGGAAGTGATAGCCTTTATTTTCTCTGGGTTAGCTTCAGTACCCCATGCAGAAACCAGAAAGCCCAAGAGCTTGCCTGCTGGTACACCAAAGACACACTTGGACGGGTTAAGCATCATCTTGTAGACCCGAGATTGTCAAAGGTCTCCTTCAAATCATCTATCAGCGTCTCCTTCTTCCTGGACTTCACCACAATATCATTCACATAAGCATGAACATTACGCGCAATTTGATCATGAAGGCAATTTTGCACACACCGCTGGTAAGTCGCCTGGGCACTCTTGATCCCAAAAGGCATAGACACATAACAGAAGGCTCCAAAGGGAGTGATGAAAGCTGTCTTCTCCTGGTCCTTAACTGCCATTTTGATCTGATGATAACCAGAATAAGCATCCAAAAAGCTCAAATGCTCACAACCCACCGTAGCATCTATGATCTGATCAATACGAGGGAGAGCAAAAGGATCATCCGGACAGGCTTTGTTCAGGTTTGTGTAATCCACACACATATGCCAAGTGCCGTTTTTCTTAAGTACCAGCACCGGGTTAGCCAACCACTCAGGATGAAAACTTCAACAATAAACCTAGCCGCCAAAAGCCTGGCCACCTCTTCACCAATGACCTTGCGCCTCTCTTCATTAAAAGGATGAAGGAATTGCTTGACCGGTTTACACTTTGGATCAATATTGAGAGTGTGCTCAGTGAGTTCCCTTGGTACACCTGGCATGTCTGAAGGTTTCCATGCAAAGATGTATCGGTTCTCATGGGTGAACTCGATGAGCGCACTTTCCTATTTCTGATCCAGATTAGCACTGATACTGAACTGCTTGGATGAATTGCCAGGGACAAAGTCAACTAGCTTAGTGTCATCAGCTGATTTAAATTTCAACAGGGGGTCATGCTCTGTGGTTGGCTTCTTCAAAGATGTCATATCCGCCGGGTCAACATTATCCTTGTAAAACTTCAACTCTTTTGTTGCACAGACAGACTCAGCATAAGCAACATCGCCTTCTTCACACTCCAAGGCTATCTTATGGCTTGCATGCACTGTGATAGTACCCTTGTGAGCCGGCATTTTAAGCTGCAAATAAACATAACAAGGCCTTGCCATGAACTTAGCATAAGCCGGCCGCCCAAACAGAGCATGATATGGACTCTTTATTTTAACCACCACAAAAGTCAACGTCTCGGACCTGGAATCATGTTCATCACCAAAATCCACCTCCAAAGATATTCTGCCCACTGGATATGCCGACTTACCAGGCACCACACCATGAAAAACTATGTTCAACAACTTAAGTTCTTTGTTAGTCAAGCTCATGCGACGAAAAGTTTCATAATACAGAATATTAATGCTGCTGCCCCCATCCACGAGTACCTTAGTGAATCTGTACCCACCAACCTGAGGCGCTACCACCGGAGCCAAGTGGCCCGGATTATGAACCCGGGGCGGGTGATCTTCACGGCTCCAGAGAATAGGGTGTTCAGACCATCGTAAGTAACAGGGAATCGTCGGCTCAACCGCGTTCACTGCCCTTTTATGGTGCTTCTGATCCCACTTGCACAAACTTGTTGTGAAAACATGGTACTGCCCACTATTCAACTACTTCGGGTTACTCTAATAACCAGACTGCTGCTGCTGATTCCCTTGACCAGACTGCTGATTAAAACCACCTTGATTGCCTTGGCCTTGGAAACCGGAATTTGAACCGCCACCACCATAACTAGGACCGTGAGAGCCAGATCCTGAGCCACCGTTCGGTCCATGATTGTTCTGGAAAAATTGGAATTTCTATACTCCTTTATAATGAAGCAATCCTTCCAGAGGTGAGTGGCTGGTTTCTCATGCGTACCATGCTTTGGACAAGGCTGATTCATCATTGCCTCAAGGTTAAATTTTGGTCCTCCAAACCGGGCCGGCTTACCCTTGCGACGCTGATTATTATTTTGCGTATTGGTGTTAGCCACAAAGTCTAAATTGCCATCAGCTTTGCGCTTACCATTGCCACCTTGACCTGCCGGGTTATGCTGCTGCCCTTTTGTACTGTAGCTCTTCTTTCCCTTACCCGGCCTCTCATCATCAGACTCAGGGTCCCTGGTACCATCAGAGTCAACATATTTGACGAGATCTGTGCTGCCCCATGTCATTGTAGTGGCGCTTAAGCCGCCCCAGTTTCTGCTTCAAATGGAGAAAACGACAGTTCTTCTCCAACATCAGGACTGCTGAACTGGCATTGATACTGTCTGATGAGTGTATAACAGCCGAAATCCGGCACACCCAATGGGTTGTTGACTCGCCCTCACCTTGGATACAAGAATCCAGATCCAGGATTGACATAGGCTGCTTGCATCTGTCTATAAAGTTTTGGATGAAACGAGCCTTCAACTCTGCCCATGATCTGATGGAGTTAGCGGGGAGCCCCTTCAACCAAGTACAAGTCGGCCCATCCAACATCATGGTGAAGTAGTTAGCACATGCTGCATCACTAACATCCAACATCTCCATGGCCATCTCATAACTGTCAATCAAGCCTCAGGGGGCTGATCTGCTGTGTAATTAGGCACCTTACGAGGACCCTTAAAATCCTTAGGTAAACGCTCATTACACAGAGCCGACACTAAACACGGCCGAGGGAGTCTTGGATTAGGTGGTCCCCGAGTGTTCGGGCTATGTGACATGGGCCGGACTGATGTGCTATAAATATACAAGATAGAAGGCCTTCCCCCATGTCCGGATGGGACTCTCCTTTGCGTGGATGGCAGGTTTGGCATTCGGATGTGAAGATTCCTTTCTTTGTAAACCGACTCTGTACAACCCTAGGCCCCCTCTGGTGTCTACATAAACTGAAGGGTTTAGTCCGTAGAGGCAATCACAATCATACTTGCTAGATATCTAGGGTTTAGCCATTACGATCTCGAGGTAGATCAACTCTTGTAACCCCTATAATCATAAAAGTCAATCAAGCAGGAAGTAGGGTATTACCTCCATTAAGAGGGCCCAAACCCGGGTAAACATCATGTCCCCCACCTCCTGTTACCTTCGATCCTCAGACGCACAGGTTGGGACCCCCCTACCCGAGATCGGCCGGTTTGACACCGATATTGGTGCTTTCATTGAGAGTTCCTCTGTGCTGTCGATAGAAGGTTCGATGGCTCATTCGGTCATCTACAATGATGCTGTTTCAGGGGAGACTCTCCCCCCAGCCAAATTTTCGTATTTGGCGGCTTCGCATTGCGTGCCAACTCGATTGGCCACCTTGAGCAGATCGACAGCTACATCCTAGGTCATCAGATCTGTTTCGGGAACTTAAACTATGTCGACGATATCCGAGGAGACTTGATCTTCGAAGGGTTCACGGCCCCGACCGCCGCTCTGGCCTTAGATCCAGAGCAGACTACCAGGTCCGAAGACGGGAGTTTAGAGCCCGCCGGACTCCCTGCACTTATGGAACTTGCTACTGGAGATCTAGAGGGGACGGCGTCATCGACAAACCCAAAGACGAACCAAGCTCCCCTTGTCGCTAAAGTGCCAGACTCTCCCTCAGACTCTAAATCCGAACTCTCGAGGTCCATGTCAAGCGGGCGCAGCCAGGAGGCTCTCACCCCGGTGAGCCCTGCGGACTCTCGCTTCTCTGACCAAACCTAGCTCCTAAACGAGGCTCTGGACTTAATGTGATCCCTTGCCATTACAGAGGAATCACTTCCAAATTATGCCCAGCCCAGACTAGGGGCTGAGAGTGGGGAATTTTACGTCCCACCCAGCACCCACTTCATAGCCATAATCGAAGATCTATTCGACATGCTAGACTACACCTCCAAAGACATCGATGACATGGACGACGACGCCAGAGATGAACAAGGCCAAGACCCTCCGTTTACCGGACGTTGGACGGCCACCTACACATACGATGTGTACATGGTGGACACACCCAAAGAGGATGACGACGATGTCAAGAAGGATACGGTTGAGGACAAGCCTGCTGAAGCACCTCCGAAGCATCGGCGTCCGCTCAAAATCGCGTCACAACAAAGACATAAATACCGGCACCGGACACAATAACACTCCAGAGAATGCCGAAGACCCCGAAGCCCTTGTCAAGCCAACATCCGAACATGACGATTGGGAGGATGGGCAAGTTAACCCCAACGACCCTGTTGGGAACGAGGACTCGGAGGATAGTAACTACCTACCGGTCTCCAAAGAGGATGTGAGCCTCGGCGACGAAGACTTCAACATGCCAGAGGAACCCCTTGAACAAGAGCGCTTTAAGCGCCACCTAATCGCCACTACAAGAAGCCTAAAAAAGAAGCATCAACAGCTTCAAGCTGAACAAGATTTACTCAATGACAGATGGACTAATGTCCTGGTAGTCGAGGAATACGGCCTCGAACGCCCTACTAAGAGTTACCCGAAGCGCAAGCTACTACCACAATTTGACGACGAGGCCCTTGAGCAAATACCACCAAAGCATAAAACCGCTGACAAACCCGACCGACCACCATGTGGATGGGACAGACCGACTACTTATGCCGAACACCAACCCGCGCCACCCCGCCGTCGAGGCAAGGAGGCAATGGCCCCAGGTTATACCTACGACCTACACAAGGACCTGGACTATAGAGCCGGTTAGACAAGATCAATCTATGGATCGAGGGGGCCTGCTCCAACGCGAGAGGACGGCCATCAGGCCTAGCGTGACAGGCACAACCTCACCAAGGCGAAAAACCACATACGGACTTCATCCGAACTGCGCTGTGACATCGCCCGGTACAGAGGCGCCACACACACCTTATGCTTCACCGACGAAGTGATGGAACATCAGTTCCCAGAAGGGTTTAAACCCATGAACATTGAATCATACGATGGTACAACGGACCCCGCAGTATGGATCGAAGATTTTCTTCTCCACATTCACATGGTGTCGGCGTCCTGGGAACGGGGGTCCCCAGACTTGCCTGCCTGTGGCCCGAGGCGTGGCTTTGCCGGCAGCCTAGTGCGACCCATCTTTACCAGCAAACACTCAAGACCCTTGCGAGGGGCCAAGCCTCATGAGGTGGACGACGCAAGACCTCCTCAGGGGCGGCCTTGCCAGGGTAGCTCACGAGGAGAGGAGATATCAAGGCAGGGTGCACCTCGTGAGGTCCCCATGACGCAAGCCATGATGACCAAGGCCAGGCGAGAACCAGGCGGGTGCTAGCCAGCGCAGTGTACTGCTTTCCTCTTTGGTGCTAAAGAGCCAAGCGCAGGCGAGGATTCTCGAGGCATCAGGCAAAGGTTTCCATATCGATGCAACAAGACCAAGACCAGCAGGACGGTAGGACGGAGGTCACTGCGGAGCCCACGATGGCGTCACCGCCAGAACCTTTGGCAGGCGAAGACCACCTTTAGTCAGGATAACTTGTACTCTTTGTCCCCCTTCAAAATTTGCCATTGTTGGATCCCTTCACGCCTACATTTGGGAATAGGACCATGGCCTCTATAAATAGGACCTAGCCGCCATCATAGAGGCAACCCATCTGGGATCAGATCCATTCCACCCTGACCACCATCATCAGCTCCTCGAGCTCAACAACACCTCTCCTCAGGAGGTTGTTCTTCCCCTATATCTGTTCATGCTCAGCCGACAAGGCAATCCACCACACCACACTGGAGGAGGGTATTACACTGCAACGGTGGCCCGAACCAGTATAAACTCTTGTGTTTCTTGTTCCTTGGGTTCGTCGAGCTAGGCCTTGAGATCATGCGCGTGTGAGCTAGAGAGGTTGACATCTTTGTGCGCACCCCAGAGTTCGAACCTTAAGGGTTTTGCCAGAACCCACGATCCGACATTTGGCACGCCAGGCAGGGGTGCGCTGAAGCTTTCTCCCCATCGATCGACGTTCCACTGCTCCGTCGCGTCCATGGCCGACGCTCGTCGAGCCCGCGCTGAGCGCCGGGCCGCCCTCGCCACCCGCGTCGCTCAAACGGCTCCTGTCGGCGGGCCTCCCCGTCGTTCTCCGTCACCCGCTGCCAACGCCGCCACCAGCCCGACAGGAAACGAGCAGCAGGCTTCGTTGCTGCATCCCTCAGTGCGGCAGGACGGCCGCACCGCCACCCCGTCGCTGACTCTGGCAGGCTCCTCGTCTCACGCTCGACGCGCGCCCACGGACGCACAGGCCGCGCTGCTCATGGCATGCGAGCTCCTTTGCTACCGCCCGGTCGACGACCTCTACGAGGACTAGCTCGACCGCATCGCTGAGCTCATCAGCGCCGCTGGGGGCTCCCCCGTGCTTTCTCTCTCGCTGCCTCGTCCACCTCCTGCTGCGGGTGACGTGGCTCGCGGAGCACCTCCACCACCTCCACACCAAGACGGCGCCCTGGCACCAAGGCACGTGGCTCCGCGATGCGACACCCCGCACCGCACGCCTGCGCACGAAGAAGGAAGCTGCCAAGAAGTTCCCCGGCCGCAAGAAAACGCTCCTCCGCTCCCGGCGCCGCCACGTCAAGATCGTCCCCCGCATCAAAACCGCACACCACTCGCAGTGGTGGCACAAGGACACCAAGGCCAAGCTGCACCTCCACGACGGGCTCCGGTTGCCACGGCAGGCTATCGTGCATTCACCCCCAAGCTGCGTAGCATCGTTTGGCCTGGCAAGTTCAAGCCTGACCTGCCTCCGCGCTACGACGGCACCCCCGACCCTGCAGAGTTCTTGCAGCTCTACGAGCTGCATCGAGGCGGCCAACGGTGATGAGAAGGTCATGACGAACTGGTTCCCCATGGCCCTCAAGGATGGGGCTCACTCATGGCTCCTGAACCTGCCTGTGGGGTCAATCTCCTCCTAGGGCGAGATGCGCGACCGCTTCGTTGCCAACTTCTAGGGTACTAGGGACCGCCCGCCGGCTGCAGGCGACCTGTGGCGCATCAAGCAGAAGCCAGGGGAGACCTTGCAGAAGTACATCCAGCGCTTCAACAACATCTGCCTCAAGATCCCCAAGGTGACGGACGAGGCCATCATCTCGGCGTTCTCCGATGGCGTCCGCGACGTCAAGATGAAGGAAGAGCTCACCATCCACGAAGACCTGTGCATGGCTCTGGAGATGTTCAACCTGGCGACCAAGTGCACTTGGGCTGAGGAGGGGTGCCTCTCCCTCCTCAAGCTCCTAGGTGTCGACCCAGAAGAGAAGAAGGCCAAGCCCAAGGACTCGAAGCGCAAAGGAATAGCCGTGTTCGCGATTGAGCCAGAGATGAAGCACGGCCGGGACCAACCAGAGTCGTCCAAGAGTAGCCGTCCATTCTGCGCCTTCCACAACGTACACAACCACAACACCAACGACTGTCAAGAGCTCAGGTCCATCCGTGATGGGCGCTTCGGTCAACGCCCCGAGCGCAATGATCGTGGCTACGGCGGAGGAGAAGGACGAGGTGGAGGACGCTGGGATGATAGCGGCCCCCGCTAGGAGTGGCGCGACCGGCCTTGGGAGGACCAGTGGCGCGACCAGCCTCGTGAGGGCACCTGGAGGGACCAAGCGCGTGAGGACTGCCCTCAGGGCAATGCTGGCCTTCCTCCGCTGCTGCCACCACCAAGGAGGAACGACGACCACCATCAGGATGAGGGGGCTGGGGGTTTCCAGGAACCATGTGCCATTGCTTGCATCTTGGGTGGTGCTCAAACCCCAGCCTCACAGCTCTTCAAGCAATTTGCTCGCGAGGTGAATGCAGCGCTCCCCAGGCTTGAGGCCACATGCCCGCTCAGGTGGTCCAAGTGCGCCATTACCTTTATCTTGTCCGATCAGCTCAAGTGCGTAGCGACTGCTGGCGGCCTCCCGATGCTCTGCTCGCCCATCATCAGCAACGTCCAAGTCACCAAGACCCTTGTCGACGGTGGTGCGAGGCTCAATGTCCTGTATGTCAAGACATTCGATCGCCTCCAGGTTCCCCATGATTAGTTACAGCCTACCAAGCCCTTCTCAGGAGTGACCGATGGCTCCACCACACCGATGGGGCAGGTATGCCTCCCTATCACCTTCGACAAGCGCGACAACTACCGCACAGAGCTCATTAACTTCAATGTCACCCACATTTGCTTGCCGTATAATGCCATGCTCGAGTATCCAGCCCCAGCCAAGTTCATGGCGGTGATCCACCACGGGCACAACATCCTCAAGATGCCAGGTACCAGGGGTGTCATCACTGTCGCATGTGAAGAAAAAGACGCCGTATGCACTCTCGAGTGCGCTTACCAAGCTGCAGCAAACGAAGACCTAGACAGCGAAGGCATCATCCACCCTCCTGAGGTCGCCCCCAAGACGAAGAAGCAGCTGCTCCCGCAAGGGCTTTAGGGGAGGAGTGTCGCCAGCGGCACCACCTCAGGATCCGCACCTGCAAGTGGGGTGTCTCAATCCCTCACATAGGAAGGCGGACCCAGCACCCTCCTTGGGCTGGGCTCGGGGGCTCTCTTCTGGATGGCCTCAGACCTGTCCAACATAATGAGGGAGGCACTCGGGCACCACATGGAGGCGTGCTTTGCTACACGTTTCCCTCAAGAGGGTACTAGGCGAGGAGCGCCTGGTGCTCAGGAGTTCATCACCCAAACCAATCAGGAGCTGCAAGAGGCACGAGCCATGCACGGCTACTGTCACTCACCACCTGGCGCAGCTCCACGTCCTGGCGAGGACAGTGAGCTGCGCGTCTGCATCGACATTCCGGGGCTCAACAGGGCTGCATCTCTAGAGCGCTTTCGGCCTTCGCCAGTTGGTCGGTGCGAGGGTCCACCTCACAGCCATGTTTGCATGCCTTTCGGCCTGCTGAACGCAGCTGTCACCCTCTAGTGCCACACGCGGAGCATCTTGGAGGCTCAGGAGGCCAGGCACCACGCAGTCCTGGTGGAGATGGGGACAACTCCTCAGGAACCACCGGGCCCCCCGAAGCCTCCCGAGGCTCAGGACCCTGGAGGCTCGTGAGGAATGACCCCTTTGGCACGTGCCTTCAGCTACTCTAACACCCCTTCAACAATGGTACTAGGTGATATTTTCCAAGTTATTCAGCTGGGAGCGCCCCTCGGGCTGCATCATTCCCAGGCTCCATGGACCTGTCCCTGCGGCATGTATCCACTTGCATCTTTAGCTTACTCTGATGGGGGCGCCCATTGGGCTGCATCATCCTGAGGCCGCTAGGGTCCGTCCCAGTGGCATGTATCGTTCCTGCATCTATTCAAATTAGCTTGCCTCCTTGCATGAGTTACCTATGTTTACGACCTGCCTGTTTGGTACCTCGATACCATGAATGTCATACGCCCTTGCAAACCCACCCGCGATCGCCTCATGACTAAGGCAGGGCATGGCGTTTGTGCTCGGGTCTGTCCCTGCAGCGTCGCTAAATCCAAGAGGCTGAGATCTAGCTCATGGGCCAGCCCGTGTACTTCACCTCCCATGGTCCTTGGCACCTTGTTCTCGCATGAGCTAATCGCTGGCGGATGAGTAAGGGTGCAAGACACGGTGCCTCATGACCTCGGGAGCTGTGCCGACTGCTTTTCTCTAGGATGCACGCATGAGAAGACTGGGCACGACGTCTGTGCTCGGGTTTGTCCCTGCAGCGTCGATAAACCCAAAGGCTGAGCTTTGTCTGGCAGGCCGGCTCCGTTCACGTCACCTCTTGGGGTCGTTGGTAGTCGGCCTTCTCATGCGGCGACCTCGGGAGATCCACTCGGCGCAGGTTGCCTAACCATCTCGCAGGACCACCACAACCACCAAGAATCAAGACCAGGCGCAACCCGCCTTGAGGTAGGGCCTCGTGAATCCCGGACTGGCTCACGAGTGCCCATGCACACCTCGTCTATCCCTGCCGTGCAAGCCACATGTCAGGGTGGGGCTGTACACGCCCCGGGGGCTCCACTCAGAGGGAGCCCTCACCCATGCACCAGTGGAAGCCCCATGCTCTGTACTAGCTGTCGACACGGTCGAGGAGTGGCTATGCCTGTGCAATCATGGAAGCGCTATGCTCCGCGCTGGAGATAAACAACTGAGGGTGGCCCCATGGCCGCACCAACCTCAGGGAGCCTCCGGGCTCAGTGTCCGGCCTCGTCGCAACACCTCCCCTCGGGAGAGTCGCGTGAGGGGGCTGGGCACGGGGGCTGCGCTCGGGTAACGCCCAAGTGTACACCACCCTGCCAGGTCCATCGGACCTGGTCATCACACGCCTCACCCGAGCGGAGCCTCGGCGAGGGAAAAGGTATGAAGGTCATTTGAACGTCAAGGGGGACTCCTGAGCATCACGACTCAGGAGCCTAACTGGCCACGTAGCCCCTCACTCCTTGGTCCCATCCTGGCGATCCGGATGGCCCAACGGTGGCTGAGGTATGCGCGGGGTCGGGCCCTATCGATGTAGAACACTAGGGCCTACCCTCGCATCTTCTTCCTGCAAGCTGTTTGCATGTTAAGAGGGACTCCTGAGCATCGCGACTCAGGAGCCTAACTGGCCATGTAGCCCCTCGCCCCTTGGTCTCGTCCTGGCGATCCGGACGACCCAACGACGGCTAAGGTATGCGCGGAGGAAGGCCTCGCCGACGTAGAACATCAAGTAAACGGAAAGGAAATCGCGCAATCTCGGCCAAATATTACAAAACATATTGTTCCCAAAGCATCGAATAAAGCTTTAACACCTCCACGAGGCACGTTGCATGTTGCAGGGAAATAAAAACAGGAAAGAGCGGCACTAGCGAGCTTCCTCTTCAGCCACGAGCACCATTGTCAGGAAGCGCCTCACTGCCAGCAACCCCACCATCGCTCGTAGTCATGGTTGCAGAGGCGCAGCACCGCTAGCCAGGGGCAAGGGATCGACGACAAGGAACTTATCCAGCAAGGCCTCCACCTGGTCTTTCACGGCTCCGACGGTGGCTACACGGAGCTCCTCATCCACGGGCTCAAGCAGCTTACCAGGGTCAGCGTCGGGATCGCGAAGACGGAGATGGCTGAAGACGCGCGTTAGGGCCGATGAGGAGAGCGCACGAGCCTCACCTTCCACCATGGGGTCGATCCCGCTGACGACGTCCTCAAGCTCCACAACGAGATGAGGAAGCAGCTCGGCAGGGCCCTCGACGTCGGTCGCCAGCGGTTCCTCCAAGCCCTTCTCCTAGAGATATCACAGTGCTGCACGAGACCTCTCCTCGAGGGACTTGAAGGCCGTGCGGTCCTCAGCAAAGAACTTTGCCTTGGCTTCCAGCTGGATCTTCTCCACTATCAGATATCGGGTCCCGGCAAAACTCTTAAGGTTCAAACTCTGAGGTGTGCGCGAAGATCTTTCCCCTACCGTTCCACGTCCCAACGCCTCGCTATGAATCTAAGCTACACGATGAACAACACAAGGTACACAAGGTTTATACTGGTTCGGGCCACCGTTGTGGTGTGATACCCTACTGCATTGTGTGGTGGGGTGGATTGCCTCCAGGGTTGATGATGAACAGTACAGAGGAAGAACAGCCTCGCGAGAGGTGTTCTTGAGCTGGTGCAGTGAACTACTTGGGTGAGTTCGATCGCCTCTGGATCTGATGAGAACTCTATCCTCCTTCCGAGATGCCCTCTAATGTGGTGGCTATCTCTATATAAAGAGGCCCTGGTCCTCTTCCCAAATATTGAGCGGGAAGGGAGCCAACAACGGCCATTTTGAAGGGGAACATCTAGTACAAGTTATCCTGACTAAAGTTGGTCTTTGACTGCCAAAGGCACTGGCGATGACGCCGTCTTGGGCTCCACGGTGACCTCCGTCCTGCCGCTCTGTTGGTCTTGGTCTCATTGCACCTAAATGGTAACCTCTGCTTGATGCCTCGGTACTCTGCGCCGGCGCTTGCCCCCTTTGCACCAAAGAGGAAACAAGGACACTGCGCAGGCCAGCGCCCGCCTGGCGCCCGCCTGGTCTCGATCGTCATGGCTTGCGTCATGAGCACCTCACGAGATACCCCTGCCTTGATCTCTCCGCATCCTCGCGAGCCTGCCTGGTGAGGCCATTCCTGAGGAAGCCTTCCGTCATTCGCCCCATCAGGCTTGGCCCCTCACGAGGGTCTTGAGCTTGGGTTGATGCAGATGGGCCATACTGGGCCACCACTTAAGCCACGTCACAGGCCGCAGGTAGGCAAGTCTGGGGACCCCCATTCCCAGAACACCGACAGTAGCCCCTGGTCCCAAAGCGCGCTCTGACTTGGCTTAGCAACGAAGCGAGGGGGCAAGTGTGGAGCACCGCGGGTCCCAACAGCCTGCGGCCTTGGTCGCCGCGTGGCGGTTGATTGGACATGGGCATCTCCACTTCCCCACGCTGCCTCGGCAACTACCCGTCTGACAAAGAGGCTGGCTCGGGTTAGGCTTACCTTCATTGCTCCCATTCCCCTTGCTCCAGATCCCCTTTCTTTGCTCCTACCCTCCTGCTTCCGAAATATCCAGATCCGCCTCATCCATTCTCCTCCAACGAGCAATGGCGCCCCGCAAGACCGCGGCCGAGGCTCCATCAGCCTGGTACTCGCCAGCTCTGGATCCCCAACATGACAGAGAAGAATCTCGCCCTCACGCGCCTGATGACGGCGGCGCAAGGCAGCAAGATGGGGGAGACGACACTCCGACCTGGCTCCGCCTAAGAGGACAAGGGGAGCACCTTCTATCCCTTCTTCATGAGCGCCGTCATCGCTGGCCGGGTGCCTCCTTTCTCCGAGTTCTTCTATGCCGTCCTCCACCATTATAAGATGCAGGCTCTGCATCTCCATCCCAACTCTATTCTTCTCCTCTCGATTTTCGCCTACTACTGCGAGGCACACGTCGGGGTGATGCCTTCCATGGCCTTGTCGCGCCACTTCTTCTTCCTCCGAGTCACCGGAGCGCATGCCTCTACGTGCGTGGGGTTTGTCGCATACTCCAAAGCCAATGCGATCTCGATGGCCGGGAAGAGGGCTGATGGCTTTCGGAGCAAGTGGCATGCTGGATGCCGGATGCATCAACTCTCGGCTGGTGCTGCCCACGGGGCAGCCCCAGGCCGACGAGGCATGGTCCCGTGCGAAGCTTGATGACCGGCGGGTGAAGCTAGTGCTGGAGAAGATGAACGCCGACCTGAGGCCTAGCAACATGAAGGCAGCGAAGCTGACCGGGGCCACGCTCCTGAGGGAGTTCCTGGCGCATCGGGTGGCCCTACTTTAGGCGCACTCGCGCCCGTTGTGGAGGCTCGAGGATGCGGACGCCGATCTCCGCCTGAACTCAGAGGCTCTGGCTGATGAGGATCTGGCCGCAGCTCTCCGCTTCCTGGTTGGGGAGGACGTGGCAAGCCTAGAGGGCGCTCCTGTCCCCTTGTTCCTTCGCATTGACTTGGAGCAGGTGGTGGACGCCATGCCCAGCTTTGACGGGGACGGTCTGGTGCCGGTGGTGCCTCCTGAGGGCCAGGTGGTGGCAGCGATGGTGGAGTTGTCCTCTGATGATTCCGGTGGGGGGGGGAGGGGGAGGATGAAGATGTCGGCGTTCTGGGAACGGGGGTCCCCTAGACTTGCCTGCTTGCGGCCTGCGGCGTGGCTCAAGTGGGGGCCCAGTGCGGCCCAGCTTTATCATCTCAGGCTCAAGACCCTCGCGACGGGCCAAGCCTCGCGGGGCGGACGACAGGAAGCTTCCTCAAGAGCAGCCTCCTCAGGCAGGCTCGCGAGGAGGCGGAGAGATCAAGGCAGGGTACCTTGCGAGGTGCCTGTGACGCAAGCCATGACGATCGAGACCAGGCGGGCGCCAGCCTGCGTAGTGTCCATGTTTCCCCTTCGGTGCAAAGGGGGCAAGCACAGGCCAAGGCATCAGGCAAAGGTTACCGTTTTGGTGCAACAAGACCAAGACCAGTGGAGCGGCAGGAGGAGGTCATCGTGGAGCCCAGGACGGCGTCATCGTCAGAGCCTTTGGCAGACGTAGACCAACTTTAGTCAGGATAAGTGTAATAGATGTTCCCCTTCAAAATGGCCAATTGTTGGCGCCCATCCCGCTCATTATTTGGGAAGAGGCCTAGGACCTCCCTCTATAAATAGAGCTAGCCACCACAAAGTATAGAGAGCGATCTGGACAGACGGATCAATCAGAGAGAGAAAGAGAGAGAAGCGACTGAACTCGCCCAAGCAGTTCATCGCACCAGCTCAAGAACAGCCCCTCGCGAGGCTGTTCTCCCTTTGTATTGTTCATCATCAGCCCCTGAGGCAATCCAACACACCACACACTAGAGTAGGATATTACACCACAATGGTGGCCTGAACCAATATAAACCTCGTGTCCCTTGTGTGTTCTTCTTTCTAGCCTAGATCCTTTGCAAGACTTCGAGACGTGAGCTGGTAGGGGAAAGATCTTAGCGCACCCCATAGTTTGAACCTCAAGGGTCTGCCGGAACCCGAAATCCGACATTTGGCGCGCCAGGTAGGGGTGCGCCGGAATCTTTGCTCCGCTGGTCGTGTCTGATCTTCCGTCGTATCCATGGCTGACACTCGCTGGGCTCGCGCCGAGCGTCGGGCTACTCTAGCCACCCGTGTCGCCCAGACGGCACTCATCGGAGGTCGCCCCCGTTGTTCCCTGTCGCCTGCCGCCAACGCCGCCACTGGCCCGACGGGGAACAAGCAGCAGGCCTCGTCCCTGCATCCTTCGGTGCGGCGCGAAGGCCGCACCGGAACCCCGTTGCTGAATCCAGTAGGTTCGTCGTCCCACGCCCGTCGCGCCCTCATGGACGCGCACGCTGCGCTGCTCCTAGTGCGTGAGCTCCTGCACTACCATCCCGTCGACGACCTCTACGAGGACTGGCTCGCCCGCATCACCGAGATCGTCAGCGCCGCAGGGGGCTCTCCCATGCCGTCCCTCTCGCTGCCTCGCCCTCCATCCTACGCAGGAGGCGAGGATCAGGAGGTGCCTCCACCACCTCCTCCCAAAGAAGGCGCCCTGGCTCCAAGGCGCGCGGCCCCAGGACGAGACCCTCCGTGTCCGGCGCCTGCGCGACAAGAAAGGAGTTGCCAAGAAATCCC
Source organism: Triticum aestivum (assembly GCF_018294505.1). Taxonomy (NCBI): domain Eukaryota; kingdom Viridiplantae; phylum Streptophyta; class Magnoliopsida; order Poales; family Poaceae; genus Triticum; species Triticum aestivum. Next base: position 404,195,501 of record NC_057797.1, on the reverse strand, counting down.
TCGTCCCCAAGAAGGTGCTCGCGTGCTCCCAGCACCGGTGCACCATGACCGCGCCCCTGCGCCGCCACGTCAAGACCCCGCACTGCTCCAGGCAGCGGTGCGCAGGAATTCCCAGGAGTAAGCCCCGCACAGCAAAGAGATCCGGTGGCCACCGCAGGCTGCCGCGCCTTCACCGCCGAGTTGCGTAGCGTCGCATGGCCCGACAAGTTCAAGCCGGACCTGCCTCCCCGCTACGACGACACTACAAACCCCCGGAGTTCCTACAGCTCTACGAGCTGGGCATCGAAGCCGCCAACGGGGACGAAAAGGTCATGGCAAATTGGTTTCCCATGGCGCTCAAGGACGGTGCCCACACCTGGCTCCTGAACCTGGCTCCTGGCACGATCTCCTCCTAGGACGAGATGCGCACCCGCTTCATCGCCAACTTCCAAGGCACCCGCGACCGGCCCCTGGCCATGAGCGACCTGCGCCACATCAAGCAACAGCCAGGGGAGACCCTGCAGAAGTACATCCAGCGCTTCAACAACACCCGCCTCAAGATCCCCAGGGTGACTGAGGAGGCCATCATCTCAGCCTTCTCTAATGGCGTGCATGACATCAAGATGAAAGAGGAGCTAGCAATCCATGAAGACCTGTGCACATCCCTGGAGCTGTTCAACTTGGAGACCAAGTGCGCAGGGCTGAGGAAGGGCGCTTCTCCTTCCTCGAGCTTCCGGCTGCCGATCCAGAAGAGAAGAAGCCCAAGGTCAAGGACGTGAAGCGTAAGGGAGCTGCTGTGCTCGCAGCAGAGCCAGACACCAAGCGAGGCAGGGATCAACCTGAGTCATCCAAGGGTAGCCGGTACTGCGTGTACCACGACCTCCACACCCACAACACCAACGAATGTCAAGAGCTCAGGGCCGTGCGAGAGGGGCGTATCGGCCGACGCCCCGAGCGCAACGACTGGGGCTATGGCTGAGGAGGAGGAAGAGGTGGAGGACGATGGGAAGACCGTGGCCCTCGCCAAGGGTGGCATGACCGATCTCGCGAGGACCGCTGGCAGGACCAGCCTCGCGAGGGAGGTTGGAGGGATCAGCCTCGTGAGGACCACCCTCAAGGCAACGCAGGCCTCCCTCCTCTGCCACCACCGCCGAGGAGGAATGAAGACCATCATTAGGACGAGGGGGCTGGGGGCTTCCAGGAGCCGCACGCAATCGCTTGCATCCTGGGCGGCGCTCAGGCCCCAGCCTCTCAGCGCATCTTCAAGTAGTTTGCTCGCGAGGTGAATGCAGTCCTCCCCAAGCTTGAGGCCACGTGCCCTCTCAGGTGGTCAGCATGCGCTATCACGTTCAGCTCACTAGATCAGCTCAAGTGCACGGCAACGGCAGGTGTCCTCCCAATGCTTTGCTCCCCAGTCATCAGCAATGTGCAAGTCACTAGGACCCTCATCGATGGCGGAGCAGGACTCAACGTCCTGTCCGTCGAGACATTCAACAATCTCCAAGTGCCATATGATTAGCTTCAGCCGACCAAGCCTTTCTCAGGAGTCACTGATGGTTCCACTATTCCGATAGGGCAGGCTCGCCTTCCAGTCACCTTTGGGCAGCGCAACAACTACCGCACCAAGCTCATTGATTTTGACGTTGCACACATTCGCCTGCCATGAAATGCCATCCTCGGGTACCCAGCCCTGGCCAAGTTCATGGCAGTGACTCACCATGGCTACAATGTCCTCAAGATGTCAGGAAGCGATGGAGTCGTCATAATACCTTGTGAAGAAAGGGATGCAGTGTGTTCTCTTGAGCGTGCCTTCCAAGCCGCGGCAATCGAAGACCCAGATCACAGGAGCGGGAGACTTCCCGAGGCGGTCCCTAAGAAGAAGAAGGCTTCGTCTGGCCCAAGCCATCACGAGGCAGGTACCTCTGGAGGCGTTGCGTCAGGATTCACGCCCATTCAGGGGGCGCCACCCTCTGTCGCATAGGAAAGCGCGCCCGGCGCCCTCCTCGGGCAGGGCTCGGGGGCTCTTTCTTGGAGAGCCACCGACTTTGCCAAGGTCACAAGGGAGGCACTCGGGCACCACTTGGAGGCGTCCTTCAAGGCATGCTTCCCTCAGGAAGGTATGAGGCAAGGAGGGCCAAACCCTCAGGAGTTCATCGCGAGAAACATTCAGGAGCTACATGAGTCAAGCGTCATGCGTGGCAGCCGCCGCTTGCCCGCCGTGGCCCCACATCCAGGCGAGGATGGTGGGCTGCGCGTCTGCATTGACATACCAGGGCTCAACCGAGTCGCGTCTCAGGAACGCCTCTGGCCTTCACGCGTGGGGCGTTGCAAGGGTCCACCTCACAGCTACATTTGCATGCCTTTCGGCCTGCCGAACGCGGTCACCGCTCATCAGCGCCTACTGAGGAGCATTCTGGAGGCTCAGGAGGTCAGGCATCATGCGGTCCTGGTGGAGATGGAGATGGCCGTCGAAGACCCACCCGTGCCCCCGGAGCCTCCTGAGGCTCCTGGGCCCGGGAGCTCGTGAGGGTCGGCTTCCTCACCACGTGTCGTCTGCTACTTCAGCATCCTTTCATCTCCAACGGTATGAGGTGACATCTTTCAAGTTTCATTTCCAGCTGGGAGCACCCACAGGGCTGCATCATTCCTAGGTCGCGTGGGTCCGTCCCTGCGGCATGTATCCGTTTTGCTTATGCTCTTTACCTACCTTGTTGGGGGCGCCCCTCGGGCTGCATTATCCCCAAGCCACTCGGGCCTGACCCAGTGGCGTTTGCTTTTCTGCATCTATCTAAATGGATTTGCTCCTTCGTGCTTAACATGCTTGAACTAATCGCCTGCTCGATTGACACCTACCTTTGGAGCCGCTCGCTCTGGTACGACACTTGCATACGGGTCCGTCCCTGCAACGCTGATAAATCTGAGTGGTCGAGCTCTGGCCGCGGCAGCCCCGCAAGGTGCCACCTCACCAGGCCCTCAGTTCTCCAATCACTCCCTCGGAGCGACCAATGGTTGGCTGGCAACCGGAATGACAGACCTTGTTTCCCCTCGTGATTGGTACACAGGACCCTCTCCAGAAGTAACGTTGGGGATGTCGCGAGCTCTCTCTCCACCTCTCCGGCACGATCCGCTTGCACGTTAAAAGGGGAGCGCCTGAGCATCGCGACTCATGGGCTCTTACTGGCTCTCCAGCCCTCACCCCCTGGACTTGACCCACGGCATCGCAACCTGTCATACCAGCGGTGGCTGAGCTTGCTCGAGGCCAGGACCTGAGGATGTAGAGCATTAAGGAAAGTGCGGGGGAGAGGGAAGAAGCTCACGAGGACCTAACCCAGCAACACCTCAGCTGCCACCACGCAGGCCCGGCGCTTCGCCGAAAACCACTCCGAACCTATGAGATAAGTCACGCAAAACTGAACCGACTCAGCGCTAAACCCTCGCCTAGTGCATCTCTGTCACGGCAACGTTGCCTACCTTTCTTGCCCAGCGGAGGCTGCTTGAGCGCTAAAGGGGACCTCCTGAGCATCGCGACTCAGGGGCTCTTACTGGACATTGGGCCGCTCACCTCCTGGCCTTGACCACGGCATTGCGACCTGGCGTACCAGCGACGGCTGAAGCCTGCCTGGGGACCGGGACCTGTCAGCGTAGAGCACCAAGCCCTCGTGAGGAAAGAAAGGGGAGCCGAGCCTGGACAGGACAAGCATCTTGCATCGATTCATAATAAGGATATAGTATTCACAAAAGACATGGCCAGCGCCTTACATACCCCCGCGGGGTGGTACTTTGATTCCTCGCAGGGAACAAAAGGTGCTAATCCTAAGGAACGCTAACTACGCGCGGCTCCGCAGGAGACGCCATCATCAACAGTAGGCCATCAGGCGCCGACGCCAACCCCATCCAGATCAGCAGCGCCGGCGGCCTAATGTGCCCGCCTTGCTCCAGGCGAGACGCGAGATCGGGGGCTCGTAGCTGTCGTCGCTCGTTTCCGGAGTTGCGTAAAGCTCGGCAGAGTCGCTTGACCCACCGGCACCTCTGCTGCTGCCTGAGGAGCTGCTGGGGAAGCGGTCGGCGGGCCTGGTCCTCGCCACGACGGTGCCTCGGCCGCCTTTCTCGGAGCAACATTCCAGCCGGCGTCCTTCTGCATCGAAGACCTTGAAGAACATCATGGAGGCGCCATCGTATTCGAGGTGGATTACGAGGGAGCCCCCTGTCCGGTAGACCCGGGCGATCTCGCCCCAGCCAAGGGTCATGTAGACCTTGCCCGGAGCAACAACCTGAACCTCCGCACCGGTCGCAGGGGTACTGCAGTCAGCATGCTGCAGCCAGAGCTCAAGAGGCCCCCTCGACGGGATCTCGAACACGAAGGAGGGAGGAAGGCGAATCCAAGATCGGGGAGGCATGACGGCGTGAAGCACAAGCTCGCGAGAGGAGCCCTCGGCGTGGACTCCAGGAGGAACGACAAGCACCGCCGTAACTCGCCGGCGTCGGCGGCGGCACCGTCGGTGTCGCTCGACGCCTTCTTCTCCAGGGCCCTCGATTCGGGCGTACAAGGGCAGCGGGAACCCAGGCGGCGGCCGCTCATACCAGGGCCTTGACGTCTCCTACCCAGTGCCCTCATCTCGGCGGCAGAGGACTAACCGCTTCTTCGGCGGAAGCGGGTTGGGACCCTCTCGGGGGGCCTTTCCCTTCTCTTCTGCAGAAAACCGACAGATTGATGCCATTGGCGTAAGGTGGAGCAAGGGCGAGGAAGAAGAAGAAAAGGAGTAGCAGGAAGGGATGGACTGGAAGGGCTCGCGCCATTCCGTACTTATAGCCGGAGAAGGCCAACCATCGATCTCCACGATCACAGGTAATCATGACCCATTTTTGCATGCAGGCACTTGTCAAGTCGTGCGGTTGCCGAGGCGTCGTGGGGAAGTGGAGACGCCCATGTCCAATCAACCGCCACGCGACGCCCAAGGCCGTAGGCTATTGGGGCCCGCGACGCTTCATACTTGCCCCTTCGCTTCTCTGCTAAGCCAAGTCCGAGCATGCCTTGGGCCCGGGGGCTACTGTCGGCGTTCTGGGAACGGGGGTCCCCGGACTTGCCTGCCTGCGGCCTGCGGCATGGCTCAAGTGGGGGCCCAGTGCAGCCCAGCTTTATCATCTTAGATTCAAGACCCTCGCGAGGGGCAAGCCTCACGGGGCGGACGACAGGAAGCTTCCTCAGGAGCAGCCTTCTCAGGCAGGCTCGCGAGGAGGCAGAGAGATCAGGGCAGGGTACCTTGCGAGGTGCCCGTGACATAAGCCATGACGATCGAGACCAGGCGGGCGCCAGGCGGGCGCCGGCATACGCTGTGTCCACGATTCCCCTTCGGTGCAAAGGGGGCAAGCATAGGCCAAGGCATCAGGCAAAGGTTACCATTTCGGTGCAACAAGACCAAGACCGGCAGAGCAGCATGATGGAGGTCATTGTGGAGCCCAGGACGGCATCATCGTTAGATGGCAGCCGTAGACCAACTTTAGTCAGGATAAGTGTACTAGATGTTCCCCTTCAAAATGGCCAATTGTTGGCGCCCTTCCCGCTCATTATTTGGGAAGAGGCCCAGGGCCTCCCTCTATAAATAGAGCTAGCCACCACAGAGTATAGAGAGTGATCTGGACAGACGGATCAATCAGAGAGAGAAAGAGAGAGAAGCGACTGAACTCGCCCAAGCAGTCCATCGCACCAGCTCAAGAACAGCCCCTCGCGAGGCTGTTCTCCCTTTGTATTGTTCATCATCAGCCCCTGAGGCAATCCACCACACCACACACTGGAGTAGAGTATTACACCACAATGGTGGCCTGAACCAGTATAAACCTCGTGTCCCTTGTGTGTTCTTCTTTCTAGCCTAGATCCTTTGCGAGACTTCGAGACGTGAGCTGGTAGGGGAAAGATCTTCATGCGCACCCCAGAGTTCGAACCTCAAGGGTCTGCCAAAACCCGAAATCTGACAGAAGACGAGGAAGAGGAGGAGCGCGACTCAGAGGCGACCACTGAGGAGACGGGGGAGACTTCCACCTCGCGTAGGTCCAATGTCCTCCGCTCCATGCTGAACAACAACGAGGCTGACACCAGGTGAGGGGGAGAGGACCCGCCCGTGATCCCGAAGAAGGACATGTCGGGGATGATCTCCCGAGGGTCTACCGCGGCTCCGGTGCTGCCCGAAGCCAGCTCCAGCCCTTCTGGTGCGCCCACCTCCCGCAAGAGGCTCTCAGGCTTTAAGCTCGGCAGGAGGCCGTTGGAGCTTGCTGCGACAAACCAGTAAGTACTCGAACTCTCCTTTGCTCTTGTTTTTGCTGTCAGGGCTTGACATCCTCCATTGTTTGGGTAGGCCGCTGCGTGCGGTGAAGAGGCTGAAGGGGGACACGGTGGCCCCACTCGGGGCAAGCTCGTCTGTTGTGGCCGCGCCTTCACCTGCAGGAAGGGGAGGCAGCAGAGCTTGCACCTCCCCTGTCTGGTCCTCTTCGCGAGGCCAGGAGGGACGCTTTGGTGGGGGGCTAGCCCCCATGGCCCGGCTGACTCTAGAGGCACCGACGCTTGACGCTGTCACCAAAGTTGCCAAGCCTCAGGAGCTCCCGACCTCCCAAGCCGTGATCACGCTGCCGTCTTCTCCTCCTGCTCCACTGGTTTCCAACTCCTTTGCCTCCTCCTCCGCCTTGGCCCATGCTGCTGATGAGCTGATTCAGCTGCGAGAAGATCTCTAGGGCACCAACCCCCGCCTGGTGGCCGGGCGCCTGTAGCTGGTCTCTGGCTGGGTTCGCTCTGACGCCTCCATCCGAGCGGTGCTGAGCCAGGCTGTGACAGCTTCCGAGGAGGAGAAGCAAGTCACCTCCCAGGCCATAGCCACCCGCGACGCGGCATTGAAGGATGCTTCAACTGTCCAGGGCCGCTGCAAAGCGCTGGAGGACGAGCTGCGAGGCATGTGTGATGAGCTCGCCAAGGAGGTTCGCCCCCGCCAAGCAAAGGAGGACGAGATGAAGGCTTGGGAGGCTGCCATCAAGGACCGCAACACCGAGTTGTCTGCTGATCGCGGCTGGCTGAAGACACTGGAGCAGAAGCTGATGGCAGAGAGGACTGAGCTAGACGCCAAAGCAAAGGTCCTGGCCGAGGATCGCCTAGCCTTCACAGACTACGAGGTGAGATCTCGCAAGGCGCTGAAGTCACTTTATGATGATGGTCTGGAGAAGCCGCTGACCGGAGCCACGGATGGCCCCGCCAAGCTGCTTCCCTTCTTGGTCGAAGCGCTTGAGGAGGTTGTGACCAGCATCGGCCCCATGCCCGAGGTTGAAGCTCTTATCCTTTCCTCCACAGCGCTGACATGGATCCTCAACCACGTCTACCTTCGCAACCCCGACGCCAACCTTGACGATCTGCTGGAGCTTGTGGATGCTGAGCGCTTCGCCGCTGCTGCTGAGGCCGTGAAGGGCTGAGCGGAAGCCTTGCTGGCGAACTTTTGCGCCTTCGCCACTACGCCCAAGGCAAGTGCTACTGGTTCCGCGGCCTCGGGAGGTGGAGCTGACAAGCGCGACTCCGCCACGAGCGACGACGCTGCCCAAGGGTGACAGGGAGGCGGACCTGCCCTATCGGGGTGGTGGAGCCGTCAGTGACTCCCGAGAAAGGCTTGGTTGGCTGAAGCTGATCTTATGGCACTTGGAGGTTGTTCAACGTCTCGACGAACAGAACGTTGGGTCCTGCGCCGCCATCGATGAGGGTCCTGGTAACTTGCACATTGTTGATGACTGGGGAACAAAGTATTGGGAGGACACCGGCTGTAGCCGCACACTTGAGCTGATCCACTGAGCTGAACGTGATGGCGCACATGGACGACCTGAGAGGGCGCGTGGCCTCAAGCTTGGGGAGGACTGCATTCACCTTACGAGCGAACTGCTTGAAGATGCGCTGAGAGGCTGGGGCCAGGGCACCACCCAGGATGTAAGCGATAGCACGCGGCTCCTAGAAGCCCCCAGCCCCCTCGTCCTGATGATGGTCATCATTCCTTCTTGGCGGTGGCGGCAGAGGAGGAAGGCCTACGTTGCCCTGCGGGCGATCCTCGCGAGGCTGATCCCTCCAAGCCCCCTCGCGAGGCTGGTCCTGCCAGCGGTACTCGCGAGGTCGGTCACGACACCCTTGGCGCGGGCCTCGATCGTCCCATCGTCCTCCACCTCTTCCTCCTCCTCAGCCGTAGCCCCGATCGTTGCGCTCGGGGCATCGACCGATACGTCCTTCTCGCACGGCCCTGAGCTCTTGGCATTCGCTGGTGTTGTGGGTGTGGAGGTCATGGTACACGCAGTACCGGCTGTCCTTGGACGACTCCGGCTCATCCCTACCGTGCTTCGTGTCTGGCTCTGCTGCGAGCACGACTGCTCCTTTGCGCTTCACATCCTTGGCCTTGGCTTTCTTCTCTTCTGGGTCAGTGGCTGGGAGCTCGAGAAGGGAGAGGCGCCCCTCCTCAGCTCTTGCGCACTTATTCGTCAGGTTGAATAGCTCTAGAGATGTGCACAAATCCATGTGGATTGCCAGCTTCTCCTTCATCTTGATGACGCAGACGCCATCAGAGAACGCTGAGATGATGGCCTCCTCGGTCACCTTGGGAATCTTGAGGCGAGCACTGTTGAAGCGCTAGATTTACTTCTGCAGGGTCTGTCCAGGTTGCTGCTTGATGAGGCGCAGGCCACCCACGACTGGAGGATGGTCACGAGTGCCCTGGAAGTTGGCGATGAAGCGGGTGCGCATCTCGTCACAAGAGGAGATCGTGCCAAGAGGCAGGTTCAGGAGCCAGGTGCGGACACCATCTTTCAGCGCCATGGGAAACCAATTTGCCATGACCTTCTCATCTCCGTTGGCCGCTTCGATGCCCAGCTCGGAGAGCTGCAGGAACTCCGCGGGGTCGGCAGTGCCGTCATAGCGAGGAGGCAGATCTGGCTTGAACTTGCCCGGCCAGGCGACACTACGTAGCTCGGTGGTGAAGGCGCGGCAGCCTGCGGAGGCCACCGGAGCCCTTTGTTGACGTGGGGCTTGCTCCTAGGGATTCCCCCCCCCCCCCACGCGGGGTCTTGACCTGGTAACGCGGGATGCTATCTTGACGTGCTGGATCAGGGAGCACGCGAGCACCTTCTTGGGGACGAGGGATTTCTTGGCAGCTCCTTTCTTGTCGCTCGGGCGTTGGACGCGGTGGGTCTCGTCCAGGGGCCACGCGCCTTAGAGCCAGGGCATCTTCTTGGGGAGGAGGTGGCGGAGGAGCCTCCTGAGCTGCATCACCCACGCAGGACAGAGGGCGAGGCAGCGAGAGGGATGGTGCAGGGGAGCCCCCTGTGGCGCTGACGAGCTCGGTGATGCGAGCGTGCCACTCCTCGTAGAGGTTGTCGACGGACGGTAGTGCAGGAGCTCGCGTGCCAGGAGCAACGCGGCATGCGCATCCGTAGGAGCGCGACGGGCGTGCGACGATGAACCAGCTGGAGTCAGCGACGGAGTGGCGGTGCGGCCTTCCCACCGCACCGAAGGATTCAACAATGACGCTTGCTACTCATTCCCCGCTGGGCCGGTGGCGGCGTTAGCGGAAGGCAACGGGGAACGACGGGGAGGCCCACCGACGGGAGCCGTCTGGGCGACGTGGGCGGCGGGAGCAGCCCGACGCTCGGCGCGAGCTCGACGAGTGTCAGCCATGGATGCGACGAACAATCGAACACGGAACTGCGGAAGAAAGATTCTGGCGCACCCCTACCTGGCATGCCAAATGTCGGATATCGGGTTCCGGCAAAACCCTTAAGGTTCAAACTCTGGGGTGTGCGTGAAGATCTTCCCCCTACCATTCCGCGTGCCAACGCCTCGCTATGAATCTAAGCTACACGATGAACAACGCAAGGGACACAAGGTTTATACTGGTTCGGGCCACCGTTGTGGTGGAATACCCTACTCCAGTGTGTGGTGTGGTGGATTGCCTCAAGGGCTGATGATGAACAGTACAGAGGAAGAACAGCCTCGCGAGAGGTGTTCTTGGGCTGGTGCGGTGAAATACTTGGGTGAGTTCGATCGCCGATGGATCTGATGAGAACTCTATCCTCCCTCTGAGATGCCCTCTACTGTGGTGGCTATCTCTATATATACAGGCCCTGGTCCTCTTCCCAAATATTGAGCGGGAAGGGAGCCAACAACGGCCATTTTGAAGGGGAACATCTAGTACAAGTTATCCTGACTAAAGTTGGTCTTCGACTGCCAAAGGCACTGGCGATGACGCTGTCTTGGGCTCCACGGTGACCTCCATCCTGCCGCTCTGCTGGTCTTGGTCTCGTTGCACCGAAATGGTAACCTTTGATTGATGTCTCAGTACTCCGCGCATGCACTTGCCCCCTTTGCACAAAAGAGGAAACAAGGACACTGCGCAGGCCGGCGTCCGTCTGGCGCCCGCCTTGTCTCGATCCCTGCCTTGATCTCTTCGCCTCCTTGCGAGCCTGCCTGGTGAGGCCGTTCCTGAGGAAGCCTTGCATCATCCGCCCCGTGGGGCTTGGCCCCTCGCGAGGGTCTTGAGCTTGGGTTGATAAAGATGGGCCGTACTGGGCCACCACTTGAGCCACGTCACAGGCTGTAGGCAAGCAAGTCTGGGGACCCCTGTTCCCAGAACACCGACATCCGCCTCTAGCTTCTCCAGGCGGCTGCACTCGGTAGCCTGCGCCTCCGCCAGCTGCGCCAGTTCGGTGTCCCGGCTGGCGACTGCATCTTCCCGGGCCTTCATCTGCTCCTTCTCCGCCTAGCGCTCGCGACCCTCGGCCACACGCTCCTTGCGTATGGTCTCCAACTCGGCCTCCATCACCCGGGAGGGTTCCATGGCGGCCTCAGTATCCTTCTTTGCCGCGTCGCAAGCAGCGGCGGCCAGGCCAGCGACACGCTCCCCTTCCTTGGAGGAAGCCACGTCTTGGCTCTAGGCTACCCTGACGGACGCATCGGAATGCAGCCACCCCGAAATCAACTACAGACGCCCTGACGCCAGGCAACGGTCGGGACCTTGCAGGTCATTCCAGAGCTGGGTCAGCATGAAGAGAGCCTCGTCCAGAGCGTCGAGCGAGGCGGAAGGACCTGAAGCCAGCAGTATGATGGGAGGTGGAGGGGGCAGCATTGTCACTATGCCCTGGGAAGCTTGGAGCTCCTAAGACTTGGGAACCTCCACGATCGAGCTGGACACTGGCGCCTCCAGAGCTAGCTGGGCCGCGGGGGCTGCCTCCTCCTGAGGGCGCTCCCCCAGGCCTCGCAAAGACGACCTGGTAAGAGAAGCGTGAGCACCATTGCTACCCTTCTCTATGGAGGAAGGAGCGGCCGCAGCGGGCAGCTGGATCCCAAAGAGGGCAGTCACTTCCCCCTTACTCTTCTTCGCCGTAGGCATCGGCCTAATGACACAACGAAGAAGCATCAAGAAGCAGCAGTAGAAGTAAGAAAAAGTCAATATAAGAACACTCACTGGTTCACCGCGGCGTAATCCCTCTATTTCGTCTGGAGCTTGAAGCCTGAGGGCCTCACGACCGGATGGTAGAGCGGCGGAGGGACCAAAAGCAGCTTCATATGGCATTAGAACAGGGGCGTCATGTCGGGAGATCAACACAGATCTGCCCCTCGTCGGAACCTCGGTCAGCGGCCTCTTCTGGGGGCTGACTCTGGACCTCGTGGTGACCCCAGCCACGAGCAGCTCCTCCCTCTCCGGGTGGACATCAGCTTCATCGTCATCAAGCAGGGAGCAAAGGATGTCAGCCTTGCGCGGAGGGGAGGTCTCTCCTGTTCCCTCGCGGGTCGCCTCTGAGTCGCGTTCCTCCTCCTCATCCTCCTCTTCCTCCTCGCGGGACTCGCCGGAAGACATGTCCACCGGTGCCGTTGCCACCGGGGCCTCGGAGGGCGCCAGAGGCACAAGCCCGCGCCCGTCGAAGATGGGCATGGTGGCAGCAGCCTGTACCCCGTCTGGGCGGTGGTACAAGGGAACGAAGGTATCCGGCGGATACCCTTGGCAGTCCCCAACCAATAGGCAAAGAGCCACGGCTAGCTCCTCGTCAGACAAGGCTCCCGGGCTCAGGGGGAGCTTGTCTTCCTCGTCCCCGAGCATCCACAAGGTGCGCGAGTGCGCCTGGAGTGGAGCCACGCGCTGCGTCAGGAATTCATTGACGATCATGGCCCCCGTCAGCTTCGCCACCTTCGGATTGCCAGGCCTCAAATCGGCGGTCATGTTCCTCAGCACTGGCTCCGCCCGGTCGTGAGTAAGCTTTGCACGAAACCACCCTTCGTCAGACTTGGGCATCTCCGTCGGCAGCGTCAACCGCGGGTGGACACATTTTGCATCCATCAGGACCCACTTGCTCCTGAAGCCCTCGGCCTTCTTCCCGGCCTTCTTCCCGGCCTTCGAGATTGCGTTGGTCTTGTTGGCCGCGACGAAGTTGGCGCACCCCGAACAGTGACAGTCCTTGATCCAGAGGTAGAAGAAGTTGCGCAGCAATGCCACGGACAGCACCACCCTGTGAGGACCCCGACTCAATGCCACATCGATCTAGCATGTAACACCTCATATCACTTTGCGGCCTCACGCACGGTATTCCCACGGGTGTCGCCTTACCTTTTCCCGGGACCGTTTGCGCCTTTTGGCACACGTATATGATAGTGTCGCTAGCATCCATATGATAACGAGCCCGGGCTGACATGGCTAGTCGTAAACCCAAAGTGGCACAAACTTACAGGGACAGGCATCCATGACCCAGCATCGAACGTGTCGGTCATCAGCGAGTGAATCCAGGCTGTAGCACTAGGCTAGCAGGACTCCGGTGAACCGGGCTGTAGCGGGCTAACAGGACTCCGGTATTCATCGCGTGACATTTCCCCGAAGGGACAGACATAGGAACGAAGAAGGACACATGCCGGCCAGCCTAAGTGTTCCGGAGTAGTAGCAAGCTACCATGGCTCAGTGGAAACACTAGGAGACATTTCCCGGTAAGAGAGGCTACTAAAGATAAACAACTAGATAGTCAGATCCCACACATACCAAGCATTTCAATCATACACACAATATGCTCGATATGTGCAAATACAACAAGGCATCACAACATGACTCTACGGCACAAGTATGTATACAATAGGCTCCGAGGAGCGAGATATTACAATCATGGGTCTCACGACCCAACATTCAGAGCATACAAGTCAAAGCACAAGAGGAAGCTAGTATGTCTGAGTACATACATCTACAAATGAAAAAGGCTTGAAAGCCTGACTATCTACCAGATCCTGCCGAGGCACAAGATCGTAGCTGAGGTAACAAGCTAAACGTCGAAGTCCACGCGGTACTACTAGCGAGACCGAGGTCTCTCTGCAAAAACATAAAATAGGCAAACGTGAGTACAAATGTACCTAGCAAGACTTACATCAGAACTAACTACATATGCATCATTATCAACAAGGGGATGGTGGGGTTTAACTGCAGCAAGCCAGCTTTGACTCGGTGGCTATCCTGAACTACGACCGCAGGTAACTCTTTTGAGGTGGCGCACACGAGTCCACATATTCACCATATCAATACACCACTATGGATCCGCTCTCGTCTCCCTACGAGAATGCCATCCATAGCACTCACGCTATCTTGCGTATTTTAGGGTATCCACTTTCACTTGTCTATGAACTGATATAAGCAACCCAGAAGTCCTTTACCGCGGACACGGCTATTCGAATAGATGATGTTAACCCTGTAGGGGTGTACTTCTTCACACACGCTCTCACCACTTACCGCCATTTACACGACATGTACTCGGCAACCTTCAAGCGGAAGCCCAACGTGGGTGTCGGCCACGGCCTACCTAAACACTCAAGTCCCTAGTCCAGGTTTATCGCCTATTCGGGTTCCATCCATGAGGAGATCCGGCCGGAGTTTCGCTCACAGCCCCAAACGATGTGAGCAGGGTTCCCGAGACACCAAACGGGCGCTCGGTACACCGTGCCACGTGCCTACCGCATCACAGCCCACCCCTACGGTCAGCGCTGCGCACGGCCTCCAGCATACTACAAACACCAGAGATTACTTGCAACTCCTGGATAGAGGACAAGGGTGATCAAGAAGCCGAGAGGGTCCATTGGTTTCGGGCCCAATGCGTGGTAGTAGCTGAATCATGGATCACAAACACAGAACTCAGTTCCTGAGGACGGCTGCAATGAGACAACCCACCATGTACTCCTACATGGCCTCTCACCGCTATCTTTACCAAATCGTGTTCACACACTTAGCTCACACACAGTAGGACATGTTCATACACCTCTGATTCATCCCGGATGAATCAGACCTGACTCAACTCTAAGCAGTAGCAGGCATGACAAACAAGCATGAATGAGTAGGCACAACAGGGCTCAAACAACTCCTACTCATACTAGTGGGTTTCATCTATTTACTGTGGCAATGACAGGTCATGCAGAGGATAAAGGGGTTCAGCTACCGCAGCAAGTAACAAATATGTCGTTGTTGTCCTAATGCAGTAAAAGAGAGCAGGAGCGAGAGAGTGGGATTTTATCGGAGTGAACAAGGGGGTTTTGCTTGCCTGGCACTTCTGAAGATATTATAGTTCTTCATCGGTGTCATCGAACTCGTCGTCGAAACGTCGTCTACTGAGAGGGGACAGTTACCGGCAAACACAGAAGGACACAATCAATGCAATGCAACAATATGATGCATGCTATGACATGGCAATATGAATGTGTTTTGGGCTAATGCATCTAGCAACAAGTTAAATGAAGTTGGTTTGAATCCAAGATTCAAATTCAAACTTCATATGTGATTAGTCAAATGCCCTTTATATGATTTGTGCTAAACAGCAGCTATAAGTTGTTCTAACATGCATGAAAACGGTACAGATGGATAGGTTGGATTTTTCTGATCATTTTTCATATATAATTTATTTCATTTCGAGTTACGGTTGAATTTCTATGATTTTTAGAAGTTTTGGGCATTTTCTGGAATTTCCTGAATTATTTTAAATCCAGAAAATGGTTAACTGCGTCAGCATTGCGTCACTATGACGTCAGCAGGTCAACAGATGCTGCTGCTGGTCAAACCTGACTGTGGGTCCAGGGTGTCAGGGTAATTAGTTTAGTTAAAGTTTAATTAAAACTAAACCTATTTAGTTAACAGGGCTGGGCCCCACCTGTCATTGACTCATCGGAGTCAACCAGGGCCCACCCGTGGTCGAAGTCAACGTCGGCTGCACCGGCGTCTAGCCGCCGGCGAGCCCGACGCGACGGCGGAAGTGGTTTTGGCCGTGGGGTATGGGTAGCTGGGAACATGCCGCATCTTCTGGTGGAGTCCGTTGGGGTCGGGGTGGCCGGAGTTGGCGTCGGCGGCGACTTTGGCGGCCACCGGAGTTCGGCCGAAGGCGAACTTGAGGCTAGAGGGGTCGGTGAGGTGCGGGGAGTAGTTGGTTAGGTGCTACGTGACGTGGTGAGCACGATGGACACCAAGTGGTGGCCGGAGGGTGACTGGGAGCACGTCGGCGACGAGCTCCGCGGCGGTGGGTGCGGTTGAGCTCCGGGAGGTCACTACATAGCTCGGAGGCAAGAAAGAAGGGAGGGGAAGATGGCTAAGCTCACAGGGAGTTCGATGAAACACTTGGTGCGGCCGGGGACGGGCCGGAGCGACGACGGCGTTGAAGGGGATCTCCGGCGACGGCGGTTCGGTCGAGGTCGATGCGGTGGACTCGGGCCTTGCGAGGGCTCGGGGCTCGGCTTGCTCGAAGGAGAGGAGGGTGGCGGAGCTCCTGGACACGGCGGCACGGCGTGGGGTTGATGGAGGGCGTGGCTATGGCGAGGGGGTGGCGGCGATGGCGTCGGCCATTGTGTGGGAGAGTGAGGGAGAGGAGTTGGGGAAGAATGGAGGTGTGCTGGGGGTTCACGGCTCGACGTGGAGTTCATCCATCCAGCAACGAGGCGAGGAGGTGAAGCAAGGCGACGGCCAGCTGCGTGGCGCACACTACGGCCGCCGTCGGGCACCTGCCTGCCTGCCTGGCCGGCAAGCAGCTCGCTGGCGCGGCGCTGGGCTGGGCCGGCAGGTGGGCCGGGTGCTGGGCGCCAGGTAAGTTTTTTTTCCTGTTATTCCCTGTTTCCTGTTTTCTATTTTTCTATAGTTTGTTTTGATTTAGTTTTAATACTAAATCAATTTATTACCTTATGCCTATTTTTGTAGGAACTAATGGCATTATTCCAGAGCTCCCCAACAAGTGGCATAATTTTTGGACATGTATTAATATATATAACTAATATATTTCCAATGCAAATATTTATGCATTAATTCCAAATGCCCAAAATAAATACTTATGGGTTCCTAAAAATATTGGTTTGATTTTTATCTCTGTCCAATATTTTCAGAGAGCAACATGAGCATTTTCTTGGACCTTTTTGGAGCAATTTTTATTTGGGTCATTTCCAAAAATGATTCTGAGGGTTTCACAAATCCCCATTTCATATTTAAATGGAATTTAAACATGATGCACACATGACTAGCTAGCCCTGAGCATACCAGAACTAGGGATGTGACACACCCCGTCGTACGCCTCACAGTAGAAGGCAAAGATCGACAGGAGAAGGACATAGTTGGGATGGAGATGAAGGGCCCGCAGCCTGTAGTGGCTGAGGACAGTGTAGAAGATGTCGGAGAAGGGAGGAACCAGCCCCGCAACGACGCTGCTCATGAAGAAGGGGTAGAAAGTGCTGCCTGCGGCCTCCGGCTCGGTAGAGCCAGACCGGAGCTCGGTCTTCCCCTTCTCGTTGCTGCCCCTTGCCGTCAGCAGGCACGTGGCAGCGATGCTGTTCTCCGAGATAGTGGGCGCACTTAGAGCCGGCTCATACCAGGAGGGCGGTGAAGCAACCTTGGCCTTGCCGGGCGCCATTGGTCGCTAGCTCAGAAGGGAATTGGAGCAGATCTAGAGATTTCGGAAGCAAAGGAGCAAGAAAGGGGATCTAGAGCAAGGCGAAGGGAAGCAATGAAGACACCAAGGTACGCGCTAGACTTTTGTCAGTCGGGCAGTTGCCGAGGCAGCGCGGGGAAGCAGAGACGCCCACGTCTCGTCAACCGCCACGTGTTAATCAAGGCCGCAGGCTGTTGGGGCCTGCGGCGCTCCGCACTTGCCCTTTGGCTTCGCCCCGGAGCCAAGTCCGAGCACGCCTTGGGCCCGGGGGCTACTGTCGGTGTCCTGGGAATGGGGGTCCCCAGACTTGCCTGCCTACGGCCCGAGGCGTGGCTTTGCCGGCAGACTGGTGTGGTCCATCTTCAGCAGCAAACACTCAAGACCCTCGCGAGGGGCCAAGCCTCATGAGGCGGACGTCGCAAGACCTCCTTAGGGGCGGCCTCACCAGGCTAGCTCGCGAGGAGTGGAGATATCAAGGCAGGGTGCACCTCGCGAGGCCCCCGTGATGCAAGCCACGATGACCAAGGCCAGGCGGGCACCAGGTGGGTGCCAGCGGGCGCAGTGTACTGGTTTCCTCTTTGGTGCTAAAGAGCCAGGTGCAGGAGAGGAGTCCCGAGGCATGAGGCAAAGGCTTACATATCGGTGCAACAAGACCAAGACCAGCAGGACGGCAGGACGGAGGTCACCGCGGAGCCTAAGACGGTGTCACCGCTAGAACCTTTGGCAGGCGAAGACCACCTTTAGTCAGGATAACTTGCACTCACTGCCCCCTTCAAAATTTGCCGTTATTGGATCCCTTCCCGCCTACATTTGCGAAGAGGACCAGCACCTCCATAAATAGGACCTAGCCGACATCATAGAGGCAACCCATCTGGGATCAGATCCATTCCACCCTGACCACCATCATCAGCTCCTTGAGTTCAACAACACCTCTCCTCAGGAGGTTGTTCTTCCCCTGTATTTGTTCATCCTCAGCCTACAAGGCAATCCACCACACCACACTGGAGTAGGGTATTACACTGCAATGGTGGCCCGAACCAGTATAAATTCTTGTGTCTCTTGTTCCTTGGGTTCGTCGAGCTATGCCTTGAGACCATGCGTGAGTGAGCTAGAGAGGGACAGATCTTCATGCGCACCCCAGAGTTCGAACCTTAAGGGTTTTGCCAGAACCCACGATCCGACACATGGCTCGCGGTGACTACCTCCACGCCATCAAGTACCTGCCCCTAAATCTCAAGGGGCCAGCACGGCACTGGCTGAACAGCCTCCCAGAAAACTCTTTTCGGCGTTCTGGGAACGGGGGTCCTTAGACTTGCCTGCCTGTGGCCTCCGGCGTGGCTCAAAGGGGACCCAGCGCGGCCCATCTTCATCAACACAAGCTCAAGACCCTCATGAGGGGCCAAGCCTCGCGGGGTGGATGACAAGGGGCTTCCTCAGGCATGGCCTCATCAGGCTGGCTCGCGAGGAGGCGGAGAGTTCAAGGCGGGGTACCTCGCGAGGTGCCCATGACGCAAGCCATGACGACCATGGGCGCCAGTCGGGCGCCAGCCCGCGCAGTGTCCTCCTTTCCTCTTTGGTGCAAAGGGAGCAAGCGCAGGCGAGAGCATCAAGCAAAGGCATCCATTTCGGTGCTACAAGACCAAGACCAGCCCAACGACAGGGAGGAAGTCATTGTGGAGCCCAAGCTGGCGTCACCACCAGAGCCTTTGGCAGGCGAGGACCAACTTTAGTCAGGATAAGTGTACCAGATGTTCCCCTTCAAAATGGCCAATTGTTGGCGCCCTTCCCGCTCAATATTTGGGAAGAGGCCCAGGGCCTTTGCCTATAAATAGGACTAGCCACCCCCGGGGTAGAGGCAGCTAGACCTGATCGAGAATCCAAGAGCCTGAACCAAGTAGCACCAACCAAGAACAAACCCTCGCGAGGCTATTCTTCCTTGTATTGTTCATCATCAGCCCAAGAGGCAATCCACCACACCACACACTGGAGTAGGGTATTACACCACTATGGTGGCCTGAACCAGTATAAACTCTGTGTCTCTTGTGTTACTTCTTCCGTAGTTTAGATCCTAGCGATTCGGCGAGGAGCAAGTAGGCAGAGGGTGAAACCTCCGCGCGCACCCCAGTGTTCGAACCTCAAGGGTCTACCGAAACCCGAAATCCAACATTTGGCGCGCCAGGTAGGGGTGCATCGGGATCCACCTTTTACCACTTCGCGTCCCGTCGCATCGTCATCACCATGTCCGGCGACCAGGCGGGCAACCCTGATCCCTGGGCGGCTTGGCCCGCCCGCACAGAGCTGCTCGCCCCGAGCGACCCCATGCCCCAGGCAGCTCGCGGTCCGCAGGGCGCTCCGGGCCGTGGGCGGCGTGGACAGGCCCCGACAGCTCTCACACCATGGCAGACGCGGTCGGCAGCAAGGGCCTCCAACCATGCCGCGGCCACGACGCCGTACACCCGCCGGGAGCAGGCAAACTCAAGGGCCGCGCTCACGGTGGCCCGAGAGCTGCTGCAGTGCAGGCTGATGGAGGGCGGCCGCAACGTGCTGCTAGAGCGGGTGGCGGAGCTCCTGGGCTTTGCCGCCTCAGGGGCTCACCCCTTCTGCACTCAACTCCCATCTCAGGCCCAGGGCGGCCCGCGCGGGGGCCCCACGCGCACCCACAGGCTCCAAGGCTACTCCAACACCAGCGAAGCTGTCAGCACTGGGCCAGCGGCAGCACTGACTCCACTCCCCGCCAGTGAAGAAGGACTCGTCGTGACCCACGGCCCCAGTGGCCGCCGCGCTACCACCCCTAGGTTGGCACATCAAGGAGAGCTGCATGGCAAGCGGAGCACTATGGCGCGGCTTTCGGGATGACGGCCCCAGAAGAGTACGTGCCCCACATGATGGACCAAGGGCACCCGCGTGAGGGCGAACAAGGCTCGCTCCTCAGCCCAAGCTGGGGGGACGAGGCGCCAGAAGCTGAGCTCTTCCAGGAACCCCGGGACAGCCCCACCGGCCACGCTGGAAGCAACGATTATTGGGTACCACTAATTCCTCAGGAGCAGGCATACGCTAATCATGGGTCGCAGGAGGTGCAGGTCGCCACAGTGAGCGGCTGCCCGCTCCCGCAGTCTCCTACCCCTCAGGAAGAGGGCGTTGGGGGCTGCAGGGGAGGGGCCAGGATCCGACATCACCACCGCGGCATTCGGAGCAAGGCGTTCCTAGGAGGTAGGCCCTCCGCTGGGGAGGTGCCTCAGGGCCTGCCCCTGGCGGAGGACCCGTGGTCGTCGGGGAACCGCTGGCGACCGCTCTACCCCATCGGTGGCGTCCTGGTTTCCGGTCGTCATTGATGGCACTAGAGTGTGGCGCAAGGCGGGGCCCTCATCTGGTGATATGAAGCAAGGCCGGTACATGTGAAGAAGGCCCAGTGCCTGTGAAGCTCGCCGCCCCGTGACACTCTCACGTAATAATGAGTGGGGTTGTACACTCCCCGGAGTCTCAGGGGTGCCGGCCTCAGGCCCTGGGGCTCCCTCCCACGCCCAGTGGCAGCACTTAGCTCCGCGCTGGTGAGAAGACGTCCAAGACTAGACTAGGTGCCGGACGCGGCCTTTTTCTGCTTTCACTGCTTTTCTCTTGGTTGTTGCTTTCCCCCGCTGGATTTAAGTCAGACTCGAATTTGAGATTTGTGTGTGTTCGGGGAAGGGGTGCTTAGTCTCGTTCGATCAATCTATCGCGTTTCGGTTACGACCTCGCCTCAGCTGCCTCCCCTCGTGAGCCCCTCGCGAGCCGGGTCTGGCCTAGCTTGCGTGCAGCCCAGACTGCCGCTGACACACCCTCTCAGGAGGTTTTTCACTACAGATCCTACAGATTCGATCAGGAGGCATTCGAGGCACCACGGCCTCCCGCAAGCTATCTCAGGACCCGCTCGGGACAAAGGTAAACTAGCCAACCGGCCCATCACATAGGCAACCACTTGGCACGGGCATGTGGGTGAAGTAGCATTCACCATTACGCTAAACATAAGTTTTACAATGAGGGGCACCCTCTCCTAAAAATGCTCTTACAACCATCAGGACAAAAGCCTGAGTTCTATTCATGCAGGGTAAGGAAACAGGAGCAATGCGCCGTCAGTCGGATAAATCCCCCAATGCATCCTCAGGAACGCCACCTGAACTGTCGCTGGCGTCGCTGGCCACGCCATCGCCCTCCGCATTGTCGTCAGCGGCGTCAGGGCCGTTCACCACGCTGCCCTCGTCGGCTGCCACGATCGCGCCATCATCATCTGAAGCAAAGGCCCTGACGAGAGCGTCCACGTTGTCTTCCACCCAGTACGCTAGGTCGTCCCGGACGGCCTGGGGGACTGGGCGATGGCGGCATCAAAGTCGAAGTGAGGATCCATGTTCCGGAGGTGGCTGAAGACGCGGGAAAAGGCGCGCCCGAGCAGGGCTTGGCTCCTCTCCTCCACCAACCTGTTGGCCCTGACCGACCGCTCCTCCAGCTGCGTCACGATGTCGGTGAAGAACTGAAGGTTCCCGACGTAGTTAATGGCGTTCAGCTCGCCGAGGGCCGCCTCGCAGATGTTACCTAAGGCCGTGTTGGCCCTCTCCCGAAGCGTGGTGAGAATGGGGGTGTGCTCATGTTCCAGGAGCCGCCGCTGACGTATCTCGTATGCATTCTGGCGGGCGACGGCCTCAGCCTGAACCACCCGTTGGCAAAGAAGAAGCACCTCGGCATGGGAAGTAGTTGACTCCCCCTGCGCCGCCTCAAGTGCGGCCCGCAAAGCATCGACCCGCCGCGTTGCATCCTCCAGCTTGGTCCTTAGGACGGTGGTCCTAACTTCGGCCTCGGTCCGAACCAACTCCAGCCTCTCCTCGAACTTGCGCTCGAGGTTCAGGAGCGCCGTCGCCAACCGATATCCGACCTCCTCCGAGACATGGGTTTGTCGCGCAGCGACGTCATCCTCTGCCCATGTCACCAAGCGCTCCCTTGTCTCCAGACGCTCATACTCGCGTGCGCGTTCGGCGGCTTCCAGCGTCAGCGCCTCCTCACGCTTCTGGAGCTCCGCTGGGTCGCCGGAGGCCACCTTCATTGACGCGAGGGCCGCCTTGCGTAGCTCCATCTGCTCCTCCAGTGAGCGGCACCGGGCCAGGAATTCCCGTGCCCGCTCCTCCGTGGCCTCTCACCGCCGGTCAGCTTCCCGGGCTTCTTCGACGGCCCGGGAACGGGCCTCCCGAGAGGCCGCCAGCGACGCCTTGGCCTCCTCATCGTCAAGATCGCACCGACGGCGCGCGAGGGCGACAGCTGCCTCCAGCTCGCGCCTCTCTGCAACTAGGCGCAGGCCCTCGGCCTCAAGGCGCATGTCCTCATCAGCGAGCTCTTCACCAAGCAGGCCCACCGCATCAGCCGCCCTCCGGAGAAACCCTTGGCGAAGGGCGTGATGCTCCCGGGTGCGCTCGAGTACGTCTTCCACACCATCGTCCTCCCCAAGCGAGCACCGGGGGGCATGGATCAGCACTCCCCCTCCGGACTGGGTGCTGGCGCCCTTGAGGCTACCGGGCACGCCCTGCCAGAAGCCCGACCTAGAGCCAGCCATCTCCCAGTGAAGAGCGCAGGGAGTACCCCAGCCAATCACGGTCCATGACCAAACGAGAAGCCCACGGCAGGCTGGCTATGCCACGAGAAGGCTCGCGAAGGAAGGTCGCGGGGCGCGCAGAGCCGTGTTGCGCCTCGGGATGGTTTGTCTTTCCAACTGGCCTCACCACAAGGGCCCTGCTGCTCGGAGCGATCGAAGACGGCAGAGAAGGCGGAGGCGAGGGGGATGGCTCCTCAGCCATCTCCATGAGCTCGGAAGGAAGGGCCCTGCGGATCAAGGATCAGGAAAGGCAACAGAAGAATTAGGAGCTGGGAAGGGAGAAGGATTACTCATCGATGGCGAAGTACTTCCTACGCTTCAGCAGGCGACAAGGGTAATCATCGCCTAGGGCCTCCCTTCTCTTCCGGAGGGCCTCAAAGTCCACGCGGAAGCGACCCAAGAGTTGAGCGCAGGGGTCAGCCTACGACGAGGAGGAAGCACCAAGACGACCCGCGTCGGGAGCATCTGCCTGATGCGCGCCGCCAGTCGCCTCACCAAGAAGCGCAGCTGGGGCCTCGGGGGCCTCGGCCGCAGGCACTGCGGGCGGCTGCTCGCCGCCTTCAGCTACGGCAGCACGGGGCTCACGGGCCGCTCCCTCATGAGCGCCGCCCAGTGCTGTCACCTCGGCAGGGGCACCCTCGGCCTCCAGAGGCCCATGTCTCCCTGCTCTGCAACCTGAGGATGAGTCGCCTTGCCCGATCACAAGGGCAACCACCACCACTGGGTTCTCGTGAGGCCCCTGGAGGCCAGCAGGGCGCGGGCCCCATTCGTCGAAGACGGGCATCTGACCCACAAAGTCACTTCTACTCAAGCAGGGGTACAGCAAGGCCCCTCCTTGCCGGATGCCGCCGGGGGAAGGATCCCCAGTCAAGACCAAGAGCACCTTCCTCAGTGCTTCAGGCGTCAGGTCCTCCTCCTGGAGCCGCATACGATCCCCACGACCGCTGAAGGCCCACATCCGGTGAGAATGGCGTTGGAGAGGGGCAACATGGCGTAGCAGGAACTCCTTCACCACCTTGGGCGCCGTCACGCCGAGCTCCCTCAAGAACTCGAAGCGATGCCAAACAAAGGCGAGCCGGGGGCTCGCGAGCGTCTCCTGACCCCAGCCTGAGTTGGGGACAGCAGGCGAAGATGGCTCCGTCAGCAGGGGCTGGGCACCCCTACGTCCACATACAACCACCGCTCGTGAAACCCAGGCGCGGGCGGAGGAAGACTGAAGTCAATTCCTGAAGCCGCCGTCTCACGCGCAGTGACGAAGCTCACGCACCCCGAACATTGGGTGGGGTCGACCAGGCGCAGAGAAAAAAAATGGCGCATCAAGGCAACCGAAGGAAGGATGCCCATCATTGCCTCACAAACGAAGGCGAAGACCGCGAGAAGAGTGATGGATTCAGGACCCAGATGCATCATATGGATCTGATAATGGGAGAGCACGGTGTTGAAGAAATCAGAAAAGGGGGGAACCAGTCCTGCCCATAGGGTATCGACGATGTATGGGACCTCGGTGGCAATCCTGTCAATAGAGAAGCGGGATGCGGGCCAGGCCGTCGTCCTCCCACATTCGTTGAAGATGGTGATCAGAACCGAGCTGACCTTGCTCAAGCCCTCTTGATTGATTATGATCGGCCGATCGACGGCGGGGGCCAACAACGACGATGAGCGAGGCGGCGACATGGGCTTCTTCCCTCTTCCCTTCTTCGGCGGAGCAATGAGGGCAGGAAGGGGGGGGGAAGGTTCGAGATTGGATTGGATGTGGAAGCTCGAGTTCGAGAGGAGAAAGGACAGAGAGCGCTCGAACAGCGGAAAGGGGAGCGGCTGTGTGCGGCTACGAGTCCGCCTAGCAAGGCATAAAATAAGGAGGCGTGGGGGAATGGTGCCGCCCACGTCCAATCAACCGCCACGTGGCACCCAAGGCCGCAAGCTGTTAGGGCCCGCGACGCTTCGCACTTGCCCTTTTGCCTCTTTGCTCGGCCAAGCCCAAGCGCGCCGTGGGCCCGGGGGCTACTGTCGGCGTTCTGGGAACGGGGATCCCCAGACTTGCATGCCTGCGGCCTGCGGCGTGGCTCAAAGGGGACCTAGCACGGCCCATCTTCATCAACACAAGCTCAAGACCCTCGTGAGGGGCCAAGCCTCGCGGGGCGGACGACAAGGGGCTTCCTCAGGCACGGCCTCATCAGGCTGGCTTGCGAGGAGGCGGAGAGTTCAAGGTGGGGTACCTCGCGAGGTGCCCATGACGCAAGCCATGACGACCAGGGGCGCCAGTCGGGCGCCAGCCCGCGCAGTGTCCTCCTTTCCTCTTTGGTGCAAAGGGAGCAAGCGCAGGCGAGAGCATCAAGCAAAGGCATGCATTTCGGTGCTACAAGACCAAGACCAGCCCAACGGTAGGGAGGAAGTCATTGTGGAGCCAAAGCTGGCGTCACCACCAGAGCCATTGGCAGGCGAGGACCAACTTTAGTCAGGATAAGTGTACCAGATGTTCCCCTTCAAAATGGCCAATTGTTAGCGCCCTTCCCGCTCAATATTTGGGAAGAGGCCCAGGGCCTTTGCTTATAAATAGGACTAGCCACCCCCGGGGTAGAGGCAGCTAGACCTGATCGAGAATCCAAGAGCCAGAACCAAGTAGCACCAACCAAGAACAGACCCTCACGAGGCTGTTCTTCCTTGTATTGTTCATCATCAGCCCAAGAGGCAATCCACCACACCACACACTAGAGTAGGGTATTACACCACAATGGTGGCCTGAACCAGTATAAACTCTGTGTCTCTTGTGTTGTTTCTTCCGTAGTTTAGATCCTAGTGATTTGGCGAGGAGCAAGTACGCAGAGGGTGAAACCTCCACGCGCACCCCAGTGTTTGAACCTCAAGGGTCTGCTGGAACCTGAAATCCGACAACTCTATTAGTAGCTGGGAAGACTTGGAGGATGCCTTCTGAGACAACTTCCAAGGTACCTATGTTTGGCGTCCAGACGTTGATGACCTTAGTCACATAGTCTAGCAACCCGGAGAATCAGCCCGGAAACTCTGGACCAGGTTCTTAATTAAAAAGAACCAAATTTAGGGTTGTCTGGACACCGAAGCCCTCGTAGACTTTAAACATAGTGTCTGAGATGAGTGGCTCACCCAACACCTCAGCCAAGAAAAGACAAAGTCCATGGCAGCCCTTACCAAGCTTATGACCCGCTTTTGCGCGGGAGAAGATAGCTGGCTAGCTCGTAGAAGCAATGGCACCAGCGACCCTGGCACCTTTGAAGCCAGGGATGGCAATGGCAAGCCACGACGCAACAAGCACAAGCGTTGATGTAATAACGAAGGTACCGAAGACACGGCGGTCAATGTCGGATTCAGTGGATCTAAACCCGGTCCACGGAAGAAGCCATCAAAGGAAACAGAGATGGTCCATCTAGTTTGGACAAAATACTCAATCGGCCTTGCCATATTCATGGCACCCCCAATAAGCCTGCTAATCATACCAACAGAAATTGTTGGGTCTTTAAATAGGCCGGCAAGCTCAACGCCGAAGACAAGGGGAAAGGGTAGCCCAGCAAGGACGACGATGAAGAGCCTCGCTCACCGAACACAGGGGGATAGAAGAAATTCGCCCCCCGAGGTCAAAACGGTGAACATGATCTACGTTACTCATATCCCTAAGCGGGAGCGCAAGCGCGCGTTAAGGGACGTCTACGCCATAGAGCCAATCACCCCAAAATTAATCTGTGGTCAGCTTGTCCGACCACCTTTGATGGAAGAGACCATCCGACCAGTATACGTCATGGGGGTTCGGCTGCATTGGTCCTTGATCCAATTATTGACGGATTCCACCTCATGTGAGTCCTTATGGACGGGGCAACAGTCCCAATCTACTTTATCAGGACACCATCCATAAAAAGGGCATTGATCCATCAAGAATCAGGCCCACTAAAACCACCTTCAAAGGGGTAATACCCGGCGTAGAGGCCTGTTGCATAGGATCCATAATGCTAGAAGTCATCTTCGGCTCACCGGATAACTTCCGGAGCGAAGCCCTTATTTTCGATATCGTCCCTTTCCATAGTAGCTATCACGCACTACTCGGACGAACCGCTTTCGCCCATTTCAATGCAGTCCCACACTACGCTTATCTAAAGCTCAAGATTCCTGGACCACATGGCATTATAACAGTCAATGGAAACATGGAGCGCTCCCTCTGTACATAGGAGCATACCGCGGCCCTCGCAGCCAAGGTGTAGGGTGGCCTCGCTAAGCCGAATACTACACTGGCAGTCAAGCCCCCGGACACTGTTAAACGAGTCCGGTCTACCCTGCAGAACGACAGTCCAGCTCATCCAGAGCTAGATTAGCAATTCGGCCTCCGTCAATGCCCCAGCCTGATAGCGGCATATGTACCGCGCGTACATAACTACGTGCTAAAAGTACCATGGGCAAGTACGGAGGCATGCTAAACATAAGGTCCACGATACGGCTCGACCCTATCCTGACCTCCATATTGTTCCACCTTTTTTCTTGGTTTTATTTTTTAGGTTCTTTACAACCCACATCAATTTCTGGTGGTAACAAGGGCCCCCTTCTGGGCCCCTTATGCATACTCGATTGTTGATCCTCTCAAAGGATCATACACCAACGCAAAAAGCGGTGCAGACGTGCGGCAGAGTGTCCAAAGGATCTTCAAGATCATCTTTTTAATTTTAGGACCTGTATACAGCTTTCCCTTGTCCTCGGCATGTAAAATAGCCATGATGCTTATCGCATCTTCTGTGAAAATATGTTTTGACGTACCAATCAGACTATAATGGAAACAGTTTCGCCCAACCCTGTTCGGTCTTGGCTTATTTTTAATCTGTTTTCCAACTTCACGTACGAATTGGCATATACACCTTGGTACGACTTAAATTGCTAGGGGCTCTATTCCAGCCATATACATATGCTCAACAATAGAAAGTCCAAACACTCTCAGAGTACACTTCGGCGTCCGGAATACTACATTATATGCATCGGCTCCGAATCATGTCTTTGGTCAATAATTGGGTTGCCCGGCTCCTATGCTTGCTATCTTACGTTCCATTTTCGGCTAAGGTAGTTAAGGGAGAACTACTGTGATTGTGTTTCCGGCTGGCCCGGTCAAGCACCTCAGTAGAGAAACCCGAAAACTGACTGTCGTGATGCGGCGAGAGCTGGTTAGCAATTCGGCGAATTATTAAATCTCTAGCGATTTCTTCCGTATTACTCGAAGGGCTGGATTTTTTCAGTCACGCGTCTAAGGCGTCTAAGTTCGGTAGCCGCATACGCACTAGGGTCTATCTTGCAACCCCATTGTCAAACTCCTATGGCTAAGTGAGAGTGGTAAAGCCACAAGGTCCGATTGCCTCGTTCGCTGCACTGACACCTCCTATACGGACCAAGACGTTGGGTTAATGTGTGGTCATTTGCTATTCCGAACACCCCCGTAGTATCTACGCGGGGGGGGGGGGGCTGAAGTCGACGACTGGTAAGCTCTCAGGGATACAAACGGCCGCATAGGAGGACCAATACTTTTAAAGGCAAACAACATAAATATATTACAAAGCTTTGGTTTATACAACATCCGGGTAGTTCGGACACATTCACTCGAACAAGATGTCCTTTGAGCACTGGCCCTCTATCAAGCGGGCACCTTCCAGGACGTCTTCAAAAAAGCGCTCCGGCGTACGGTGGACCTTGCCTCCGGGCGGACCTTCAACGGCCACGCTGGCAGCCTTCATCTTGGCCCAGTGCATCTTGACACGGGCAAAGGCCAGCCGCGCACCTTCTATACATGACGACCGCTTGACCGCATCAATACGAGGCAGTGCGTCAATAAGTCGCTGCATTAGGCCAAACTAGCTGCTCAGAACGGGTTCGGTTGGCCACAGCCGGACTATGACATCCCTCATGGATGATCCAGACATCCTATGCAGCTCGGCCAATGGCGCTATCTGGTCATTCATCAGTGCGCGGCGCTCCCATGCCACGAACTGGCACCAGAATTGCTTCTCCGTCGCATGCCCCTCCTGGGCCTGGAAGAACTATGCGGCGTCAGCAGCACTCTTTGAAAGATCCTCAAAGACATCTGGAGCACCCCACAGTTGCGTGAGTAAAACATATGACTGATTGCCTAATTTACTATGTAGAAGAAAGGGCTTACCGACCGCCATTTGTCCAGCTTGCTTAATCTCCTTGCGCGCCGCTTGGGATTCGGCCCACGCCTCCTCAGCCAGGCCTCAGCAAGGTCGGTCGCCTTGGCTTTACTCTACTCCTCCAAGGACTTGTACTTATCGGTGGCGTCCTTGAGCACTTGCTCTACTTCGGTCACCCGCTCCTCGTACTGGCAGCAGACAACCTATTCGGATTTCAAGTCCTCCGCCACTTTATCAGCGGCCGCCTTGTTTATCCTTGCCTCCTCCTTGGCCTGGGTAAGTTCTCCCCTAAGGGCCTCAACTACAACCACGCTGCCTGCAATCGTACACATAGCAGCGCATGAGCTTTAACTCCAGATGTACGGGCATGAATGAAATGTTTTAATAACATACCATGCGCCTCATCAAAAACCTTGTTGATGCGGACGAAATCCTCATCGGCCAGTCCCAGCTTACGCTTAAGTTCGGATACTTAGAGGGCCTGGGCGGTCGCCGCCAACAGTGATGCCTACATTTAAGCATATGAAAGTATATTAGCTCCTGCGAAAATTATTGATCCTCTGTCCGCCCCCCTTTTTTAACAAAAGGGACGATCAGAGTCTCATGGGCTATTATCTATACACATGCATCTTTTCATATGAAAAGCGGTCAGGAATGTTACATTGCATACCTCGAAGCCTGAAGCAGGCTAGTGAAGGCCTCGTTCAGTCCGTTGTTGGCGGACTGAACCTTTTCAACCACCACACCCATCAAGGTGCGGTGCTCCTCCATGATGGAAGCACGTTGTAATGCCTCCATCAGTGTATTAGGCAACTCCGGATTAGAGGAGGTTTCCACGGGAGTTGGTACACCCCCTCCCTCGAGGAGGGTTACTTATTCGACTCCGGAGCCATTTGGGTTTCCTGAGTAGTGTCCAGCTGGTGGTCGGACTGGTCTAGACCCCCGCCGTCAGCCCTCGAGGGGATTGTCACCCCATGCTTTCGGCAGCCAAGGTGTACCTTCTGGCGCCATTTTGGTGGCCTCCCGTACCACCTCGTGCCCCGGAGAGGCCCTTCGGGACAAGACCTCGGTGTCGTCCCTGGCGATAGGCGGGGAGGCTCGCGAAGGTGACTCGCTCTCCATCATCCTCGGATCCAAGGAGTTCCCCTCCGATGATTGTTGGGGAATATCATGGGCCAGCCTACACCATTCAAAACGTTAATACCATAATCATCAAAACTGGACTTATGTACGACATCTTCGGATACTTACGATTCGGCAAGGGGCTTCGGCCTGGGGCACAACTTGGGGATGGCCTCGGTGTCTGTATCGGAGCCGTCTGGGAGGGATATTTTCCCCTTTTGGGCGCCTCCGCCTCTGGATCTTCAGAGGCCGCCCTCTGCTTCTTCTTCCCCTTCGGGGAAAGGCTGCTATTGGCCCCCTCCTCGTCTTTGTCTTCATCCTCCTCGGATGAGTGGGGTTTGGTCTCTCTGGACACCGCGTCCGAAGTACCTTTCCGATGGAGGCCATCTTTGGCTTCCTTGTTCTTCTTCTAGACCTTTTTCGGTGGCGCTTGATAGGGCGCCGGGACCATCATCCTCATTAAAAGAGGATCTGCTGGGTTTTTGGGCAATTGAGCTGGACATCTGATCTGTTCCGCCTTCTTTGTGCAGCCCTGTTTTACAGGATGGAATTCTCAGTGCACCCCCTCTTTTGGTTAATGAACTATGTTATGTTCGGATGATTGCAGTCAAGCCCGATGTCTTCGGACATCCTTGGCCACGACTTTTGATTCTTGAAAAGTAGTTTCCAGATCGCTTCGTGCGTCATGCCGAAGAATCGCTTCAGGGTCCGTGGCCCTTCCGGATTGAACTCCCTCATGCGGATAGGCCAACGTTGGCCGGGAAGGGACCGGTGGATGAGCATCACCTGGATCACATCTGTGAGGCTGGTGTTCTTCTCGATGATATTTTTGATGCACTTTTTCAGCATCAACACCTCGTCGGATGATCCTCAATCCAGACCCTTGTTGGTCCATGACGCAAGCTGCAGTGGGGATCCAGATCTAAATGCAGGGGCGGCCGCCCACTTGGTGCCGCGGGGTTTAGTGATGTAAAACCACTCCTGCTGCCATATCTTGACGGTCTCCACAAAGGCCCCTTTGGGCCAGATGACTTTGGGAAGATTGCTTACCATGGCGCCGCCACATTCCACGTGTTACTCGTCGACCACCTTCGACTTCACATTGAAATTTTGAGCCACAGGCCGAAGTGTGGAGGGATGCAGAGGAATGCCTCACACATGACGATAAACACCGAGATGTGGAGGAAGGAATTCGTGGCCAGATCGTGAAAATCCAGCCCATAATAGAACATGAGACCTCGGACAAAGGGGTGTAGGGGAATCCCTAGTCCACGGAGAAAGTGAGGGAGGAATACAACCCTCTCACCGGGCTCTGGAGTGGGGATAACTTGCTCTTTGGCAGGGAGTCTATGTCTAATTTCCGCTGTCAAATACCTCGCTTCCCGAAGCTCATCGATGTCCTTCTCCATCACGGAGGAGCCATCCACTTGCCTTGCGAGCAAGATCCGGACATGGCTGGAGTAGTTGGTGGCGAGGGAAAAAGTTTGAAACTTGGGTGCTGGAGCTCGAGGGCGGATGGGCTGAGGAGGAAGAAGGCGTGGGGTAAAAAGATGGACCCTTATCTTCTAATAAACGCAGTGAATATCGAGCGTGCCCCCACGAGCCTTAAACCTTGTCTATTTCCAAGGGGTCGTGCAAACGGCACGGTTGGGTTACCAAAACCCGTATTGATGAGAATCCCGCAATAAGGGGACACGGTCTCTCCTTTGACAAGACGTGTCAATGAAGACAATGGGGATAATAATGGGAGGCTGAAAAAGGTTCAAAATAATAATAAGGCCAGAACATAATGTCTCATCGAAAATGCTATCAGGATACGTGACTTGTTTTATTTAAGTATTTTGCCCTTGTGGTTTAGGGTTGTAACTATTATCCAGCGCCGGATATAGTTCTTTTGATCAACTACTTTGAAGTATTCGGAGGAGGAACCCGCCTTGCAATGCAGAAGGCAATCTGCGCGCCGGACCCATCGTCATTGAAGCCTGGTTCAGCGGCTACTGAGGGAGTCTGGATTAGGGGGTCCCCGGGCATTTTCGGGCTATGTGACATGGGCCGGGCTGATGGGCTATAAAGATACATGATAGAAGACCTTCCCCCGTGTCTGAATGGGACTCTCCTTTGCGTGCACTACAAAAAAAATACTCTTCCGTGATGATACGTGTTTGTCACAGTAGGTCGCGTTTTTTGTCATGCATGTACATGCATGACGATTTTATGACAGAATCAAGATGGTCATACATGTGCTATCGTAGAAGTGTTCCATGACATTACCAAAATTATCATCACGGAAGTGTCCACTTCCATGACGATAAATCGGGTGTCACAGAAGTGCTTTCGCCAAGGGTGACCGACACGTGGCATCCACCGTAACGGAACGCCGTTAAGCTATCGGGTAAGGTTTTGTATCCGATAACCCGTTAACAGCCCCGACCAATGGGGATTTTCCACGTGTAAAATCATCATTGGCTGGAAGAAACACGTGTCGGCTCATCGTTGGGACAGATGTCATCCACTCATTGGACAGAAGGCGCCTATGATACGTCGACACGTGGCACGGCCCAATAGATGCCCATTCCTGTGAAAAGGCCGGCCCGTTTGACTTGGTCAAAAGGTGGCGGGCCGGCCCATGGAAAGCCTATTAACGGCCTATTCGCATATAGCCCATTTACAGACCGCTAACCCAAGGCCCGTTATGCCCTATCCGAATTAGGCCCAGTAGCGTCATCTGGGCCATCCAATATGATTCCAGCCCATTTTCACTTCTGGCCCATGTATGGCCCATGACGTCTTTCGGCCCATATGAGGCCCTTTGTAACTCTTGGCCCATTAACGGCCATGGTGAAACTGGCCCATAGTGAATAGTGTATCACTTTATACCCATTAACGGCCGTGGTGAAACTGGGCTGTAATGAATAGTGTATCACTTTATACCCATTAACGACCCGCTATTTCGTTGGGCCGTTTCCAGCCCATGTTATCTTTCGGCCTTCTCAGAGCCCATTTACTCTTGGGCTCATTTCCAGCATTCGTTTACTACGGCCCGTTACTGTCATTTTCTGCTTGTGGGCTAAATTCAGCCCGAGGTTACAGTCGGACCATTTTGTGGCCCGTTAATATGTTGGGCCGTTTTCATAGCGTCATAAAATACGGCCAATTAACGACGGTCCGTTATGGTCGGCCCATGAACAGACGATTCCAACTCTGGCCCGTTTACGACCATAATGCAGTCTGTTATTGGCCCATGTTTGGCCAACTGATCATACAGCCCGTACAAGGCCCATTGATGATACGGCCCGTAGAAGGCCCATTATGTCTACACACGTAGAAGGCCCATTGTTTCTACGGCCCCTAGGAGGGAAATGGTAACTACAGTAAATATGTAGCCCATGGTTATTGTGGCCTAGTTTTAAAAAATAGGTTATTACGGCCACTAGAAAACCTTAGAAAAAGAACTGCACTGACTACAAGAAAAGAAATAAACAAGACAATAGGGAAATAAATAAGCAAGCAACTTACGCTAGGCTATCATGGCTATTACACATATTACATCCACTGGGCATCAAAGTTCGCCACCAGTGCAAATATAGGGAACACATCAGCATATAAAAGCCGCAGCAAAACAAGTCCAGAACTGAAACCACTTCAGAAGAGCTCAAGAAACAATATCCTGGGTACCCATAATGCTGGCAAGATGCTTAGCAAGCTGATTAACTTTCTCTTGTTTAGCGCTTAAGTCCTCTGGCACTTGCTATTGCACCAGAAAGTATGCATCTAAATTCTGCAGGGACTTCCTTAGTCCTTCGGCTTCCTGTCGCATAACATCTGATTGATGTCTTTCAACTTGAAGTTGAGACTCAAGAAGCCGAACTGATTCAGGCAATGAGTTCGAAGAGCTGGTGCCAGCAGTAGTAGCCAGTAACTTGAACACTACATCAAGACAGGACTTTGGGGTTGTCTCAGTGTCTTCAATATAGTTTTTATCAGCTTTCTTGGAGACCAACAGGGATGTCTCACTATCTTGAACCTTATCTGCATTACTTCCTTTACCATTGCATAACAGGATACTCTTCTCCAATATTTTATTCGCGTTCTAAAAGAGACCCAAACAAACACATCACATGTTTACAATGTAGTATATGAAACTCATTTTGGTAAACTAGTTCAGTAGTAAGGTGGACAGGATAACAACATGAAACAAACATATATCTATGTAGTATGGTCACTGTATGGTCTATATCATTCTAGTTTATGTTGCAAAATCAAGATAGATACAGTTCGAATCATATCTTTTTAAGACAAAGCAGCATAGACAGAATATAAGTGTGGGAAACTACAGCAATAACAACACTTGTAATGTGCATGGCATGAGAACATAACTGTTAATTCAATTGAAACTGAAATCAACATAGAGCAAATTACAATAGCAAACAGCCAAACACGTTGAAGAAACAGGTTTAAAACATACCTGTTGCGCCATTGGAATTTCAGTTGTATCCTTCAAATTTGAAACTAGTTGGTATGAGTAAATATAGTGATGCAATAGCAAAGTAGTATGAACCATAGCTATGGAACCTGACCTGAGAAAAATTCTTCTTCTGCTTTAAGCGTTGATTTGGGGTTCGGAGTGGTGGTCCTCGTGCTTTGGGCACTACATTTGCCTTACTAACTGCTCGTGTTTGGGTGCTCTGTGGTGGAGACGGTGTTGTGTCAACTAGAACTAGGTGTCTATCTGCTGGGGTTGGGGTTAGAAGGGGTGTAGCTGGTTCTCTATCCAACTGGGTAGGGGTACAATCTCCATGAGTCTGGGTTATGTGTGGTGGGGCTGGTTCTTGGGCAAGTACAACCGTGGTTCTATCTGCATCGACAGGTAGCACGATCTTTTCTGAAGACCGTGTTTTTACTCCCACAGATACTGCCATCACTCCCTCCAATTGAAATGGCTGATAAACAAGAAAAGTAATTGAATGTACAGACATTGTAAGATAGACAGGTGCAATGGATAGTAGGGAAGAAAACAGGGCATGAAATAATTCACATTTATGTTGTCTAACAAAATAGAATAGCAGGACATAATTTCAC
Organism: Triticum aestivum; assembly: GCF_018294505.1. NCBI lineage: Eukaryota > Viridiplantae > Streptophyta > Magnoliopsida > Poales > Poaceae > Triticum > Triticum aestivum. The sequence goes on along the minus strand of NC_057797.1, from coordinate 404,160,635 downwards.
ATATATGATGGCTAATTAAACAGGATAACATGACACAGTTTCACAGGTATGATGGCTAACTAAACAGGATAGAATGACATACTTCAAAATATGATGATTATGTAAACATGATGACATGATATAACTATATAATGTGTCTATTAAAGTGGTTGGCATGCCGTAAATCACAAACATGCCGTCAATGGAAACATGATGGCATGATATAATTCACGGATAAAATGACATAATTTAAAATATGATGACTATGTAAATAGGCTGAGATGATATAACTATATTATGTCTTTAGAAAATGGGTTGGCATGCCATAATTCAGATACATGCTTGTCTATGTAAACATCATGGCATGACATAATTCAAATATATGATTTATATACTAAGGAAGTGAGCAGAGGGCAATCGCATATATGATGTGTCAACTAAGTAGATGGCATTCAATATTGTGTATATGATGTAAAAACTAAGCATTGCAATACAACATATGCATGATATGAGTAATATCACCCTGCCAAGTTTGAGCATACACCTCAGGGGGATAATAGGACTGGTCATCTGCCTTTGAATCCTCCTCTGAAGAGCTATCTATAACCAGCAAGATATCTGCTTCAGCAGGTAGCATTGTCTGCTCTGAAGACCTTGTTTTCACTCCAGATTTCTCCATCACCAATTCAAATGGCTGATGCATAGGAAGAACAGTTGAATATACAAACATTGTCGACAAAAGCAATGAGAAATACAAAAAAAGGATGGCATAATTCACATACATAATGCCTTGCAACAAGATACATTGCATAATTCACATATATGATGCCTTGCAACAAGATAACATTGCATAATTCACATATATGGTAATCACTAAACAGGTGGCATTCACACAAAGCATGTCTATGACTGGTCATCTATCTCTGAATCCTCCTCTGAGGAGCTATCAGTAACCAGCTAGACATGCGCTTCGTCAGATAGCATTGTCTGCTCTGAAGACCTTGTTTCCACTCCAGATTTTTCCATGACCGTGCCGAATGGCTGATGCACAGGAAGAGTAATTGAATGTACTAAAATTGTTGACAAATTTAACACGTAATAAAAAATGATGGTATGATATAATTCACATATAAGATGACTGGCTAACCAGGGTGGCATTGCAAAATTCACATATATGATGCTTGGCTAAACAAGATGGCATTGCATGATTCACATATACGATAAAGAAACTAAACAGATGGCATTGATACAAATCATGTCTAAACTAAGCAGATGGCATCTTTAATGTATACAGTAAGCAATGCAAGGCACCATATGCATGATATTACCAACATCAGCATGCCAAGTTAGAGCGAAGACCTCATGGGGTAAGTAGGAGTGGTCTTCTTCTTCTGAATCCCCCTCAGAACAGTTATCTTCCTCTTGATTACGATCTGAAATGGGTGGAGGGGGGCTGCCTTTGCGCCCACCATGGAACGACGTCTGCATGAAATTTTATTGCCACGCAAGGCTCATCTCTTTTGCTCTACATGATCAGTTCCATTGTGTATATACTGGCATGCATAGGAATAAAACATAGTGAGATTATGTAAGGAGTGCATGCACAAATCCAGAGTGATGGTAGCAAACTGTGGATAGACCCAAAACTAATGATAGCAGGCAGATAAGAGCTTTAGTTAAAAAATACAGATAATGGCTCCTTTAATGTATGTTTGCACCCAACATGAAACTCATAGTAGACACCGGAGATTAACAAGATAGTAGAAAGATAGTACTAATTGCTGCCCCAATATGTACCCCACAACCATTTAAAAACTCAAGTTTCAGCATTAGTTTGGACCTGACTCAGAGTCTAATAGGTGAACATGACGATAATGTAGCATGTCATCATATTAAGCGACGCATAACATAAGCAGACATAGAAGAGTGCGACCTCTCTTGCGGACCCGTGTAGTCCTCAAGGTCAGCTGCTCAGTTGATGATGGTAATGCAGTTGTCGTGGCTGCCGGCGGCGGGGAAGACGATCTGAGGCGGCGAAAGACAGTCTGGAGAGCGGATCCATGTTGTGGTGAACCCTTTCGTCGTTGGAGCAGCTGAGCTGGGGTGGAACACAATGCCGCAGGAGCAGGACAAACCACACAAGGTTTTCTTTGACACATATCTGTAACAGAAGTAATTGAGTAAGGGCTTGTTTGAATTTGAGGATTCTAACAATGCAGGGATAGGAAATAGACAGGAATAGCATAGAAATGCACATGCAAAACAGACAATTTAAAAACACAGGATTCCTGCCAATCTGGGTGTTTGATTCACAACAATTGGAAGATCACAGGATGCAAAAAAGCATGGTGAGATTAAGTCAAACCACAAGAAATGTACGGTTATAATGCTATTATGCTACTATCTCTTAGTCTTGTGCTTCATGAATAGGAATATGAAAAGGAGGACAAGTGGAAATTAGAATTCCTACGGTTTTTCTTTCAAGGAGACACTAAAGGAACAAATCCTACAGTTTTCCTTTGCTCCATTCCTTTGCACCAAATTCATGAAAAGTAGTACCATAGGAAACTTTCCAATTCCTATGTTTTTCATTCACTTTTCCTTTCAAGCACTGGCGATTCTAGTAGGCAGGCTTGAGCAAGGAAAATCCTACACTAAAAAAATGTTTTTGTGCTACTTCTATTACTTTGGACCCAGGCCACTGCCATACTAGCTCAACTCCATGGCCCATCGACAAATGCACAGCTCAAACGCGCAGAGATAAATAATGATGGTGTTCAAGAGAGTCCATCACGGATAGCTAAGTTGCCTGGTACCTCACTGCTTGTCATATAGTAGTATAAAATAATCGTATTTCCCGTTACTATGAGTGCTCAGTGGACAATATATATAACACGTAGAGTAAAAAAATAGATGCAACAAGTGTACAACCTCTTTGGCGAAGCCATGTCGATCTCAGCGTGATTGGGTTGGCCGGTGAGGATGCTCTGGCTGACTCGGCTGTCGGAGGAGGGGAAGAAGATCTTAGGCATCTGGAGATGGATCCCGAGGTACTGCTCCGCTGTGATGGAGGGTTTCGTCGTTGGAGCAGCTCTAGTGAGTTGTACGACGCCGAGGCTGAAGCAGGAGAAGAGAGACAATGTTAACCTGAGTGGAATTCTAATAGCATCTTCAATACATGATGTAAAATATATAACCACAAAGTGCTAGATGTAAAATACATCAGCCGCTCATCTCTGAACTTAACTATCGAAACTGAATTTAACTGTCGAAACTGAACTTAACTGTCGAAACTGAACTTAACTGTTGAAACTGAATTTTGCTGTCGAAACTGAATTTTGCTGTCGAAACTGAACGCACTAGCAAGGTGAGGCTACACGTCGGTCGACTAACTTTTTCATCTCTGGTCAGTCGATTTTGCAGCCGTTGGATACGAAATCAAGGGCATGCGGTTCATGTTCAACCTCCACCCCTTGAGCCACCAGCCACCACCGGCCAAACAGCAGCCCGCCACCCTGCCCGCCCCGAAAACACTTCCCACCACCGGTCCGCTGCCGCCCCGGCCATCCCTCTAGGCCCCCCCATGCCGAGCTTTTGCTCCGGCGATCCCCACGCCACCGCCCCGCCAATGCCCCGACACCGCCGGCGACCACCGCCCCCACCATGAACCCTAAGATAGATAGTGGGGTACCTCTCAGCGAGCCCCCCTCCCACTGCGGCTGGTTCTTCCTTCACCCCAGCGAGCCCCCCACCCCCTGAAAATTGACTGACCCAAAAGTCGATTCAGTCGACTAAAGTGTAGCTAAATCGGAGCAGCATCGCAAGCAAGAGCAAGAGCGAGAGCAGCAGCGCGAGCAAGAGCAATAGCAAGAGCAGACCAGGCAGGGGACCAAGAGCACGAGTAGAGCAGCAGCGCGAGCGAGAGCTAAAGCAGCAGCAGCTCCTACTGATGTGGACATCGCCGCAGAGGGAGCGACGCCATGGAGGAAGTGGCCGGCGATGCCACCGTGGATGGAGCCGCGCCGTGTTTGCTCGGGACAGAGCGCCAACAACACCATGCGATCGAATCAAGAAGAAAATGCAGCGATTAGTGTACAACCTCTTTGGTGGTGCCGATTAGGCCGCAGCTTCATCCTAGGAAACGATGATGATGATACTCTTCCGGTGGTGCAGGTGAAGACGGCGGTGTGGGAATGGAGGTGGCGCGAAAGACGAGGGGAACGTCGGGGCAGCTCCTTGGAGGTGGAGGACGGGCTGGCTGAACCAGTGGGACGATGAGATCGAATGGATCTTCGTCCATTACGGTGGATGAGGGACGTCGAGGTGTTGATGTGGACGACGTCGTCGGGGAAGAGGCTCCGGCTGGGTGGCCGATGGAGGAGGGTGTGGGGTTCCGTTGTGGGTTTGCGCGGCCTCAGTGTACGAATGGGTGGGTGGATGGGATGGCAGTGGGGAACCATGGCTTAGGGACGCGCTTATAAGAAATGTGGGGTAAGTTACGAAAGTACCCCCACCGATTTGAGGCGGTTCTTTTGGTTTAGGGGTACCACGAGCATTTCGCGTGTCGGTATTTCTTCACAGGAGGTGGGAGTTTTCGCGTGCATTGTAATTTCAGAATAGCAAGGCGCGGGTTGAGATGGAGGGAGTTGTTGGAGCACAACGAGGACAAAGATATATCTTAAATATTTCGGGCTAACAAGGTGCGGGTTGAAGAGGCGGGAGTTTCGCAGCACGATAGATAGAGACGCTAGCTTGAATTTTCGGCATAACAAGGCGCGGCTTGTAATTTCGGAAGAACAAGCTTAACGTGTACCAAAAAAAAGACAATTTGCACCTCAACACGCACAACACACACAAACACCATTTAGACTAGAGTAAGGTACACGTGCACTGCACGCATGAGATTTGGCAACCAAATTATGAATAAATACCACATTATAGCATGTAAGCTTTGAGTCATATATGCATGATGTAGATGTTCATTTAATTCTTGTAGTTCATTTCATTCAAAATAATCTAGTTTTTATAAGAAATCTAATCTATTTTAAGATTCATGGAATTGTGTGTTGTAAGACATAAAGTAAAAACAAATAATGGCAAATCATGTAGAAAAATATTTGGGCAATTCTGATACGAAAGATTCTAGAACAAAGAAGAAGTGCTTGTGTTTTTATGTTTGTGCATTATGCTTAAGTTCAACCATGGAGTCTTCTAGATTATACATGTGGCGAAATCTGGTGGAATCTAGATGATATCCAATGGCCAGTAGTGCTCAAATTTGCCATCTTTGGACCATCGGATTCACCTCATCCAACGGCCATCTTTCAAAGTTAAAGTTACCCACACACAATATAAAAAAATATAAAAATATATAAATATAGGGGTATAGATATAGATATGTGATGCAAAAGCCACCCATCATCTCCAATTAGAATAGTTTGTCCATGCACGGATGCGACATGGCCAAATGATGTCTACCATCGGTATCTCAAATTCAAATCAGTCTGACCTTGTTCAATGTGTATACATTACAACATGCTCGTTTCCAAACCACACCGCGCAGATCTCCGTTGTATTCATGCATGCATGGGTTTCAAACATCAGGATATCTTATTCAAATATTTGAATTCAACTTTAAATTGATTATGACCTCACCTAGTCTTTTACACCCACCCAGTCGTCTTCTCTTTATAATTGTACCACTAACTTTCTCTCGTGCATGCATGCACAGACACTACCAGTCGGCATTATCCATCGCACACATGCAATCTTTTTCTTCATATCGGTCTCCCATGAAGGCACACACCCACACACATCCCCCTCTCCATCATATCGGGCATTCTTTATCTCTCACGCGTGCATGCGCAACGATCGATGTTCCTCTATGTATGTGTGTATATAGCTAGGTCTTTCATAGTTTTCCACACAAACCGATGAATCGATATATCCAGTGAGGTCTCACCCTCTTTCCCACGTCCACATCGATCAATCTATACCTCTCTATATAGGATTAACATATATAGCTAATACACCTACATTAATTATATATCCAACGTCCCCCTCTCATCATCCATGCCTTCCGCTTCATCTCTCAGACGCGCGCACAATGGCGAAGACAGGGGCAGTAAGGGCCCTGCCCCCCTAACATCACTATATATCGAGGCTAATATGAATGTGATCATTAGACAATTGATGCTAAAAATTGTTTAAGTTCATGAATTGACCCTCCTCGTAAAGGATTAGCAATGCTTGGCACCCTAGCTCATTTATTTTTCATGGCTCCGCCACTGCGTGCAATAGCGCACGTTCTCACCCCTACTCTCTAAATATTGATCTCGCACTTGTGCATTCCTTCATAGTCTCCCTCCACTCGGCCCCTCACACCATCTTCTAGCCCCCCACCGGATTTTGCCACATGTACAATCTAGCAGACTCCATGGTTGAACTTAAGCATAATGCACAAACCTCAAAACAACAGTGGTTCTCTTTTGTTCTAGAATCTTCCGTATCATAACTGCCCAAACTTTTTTTTCTAGTTGAATTGCCATCATTTTTTTTACTTCATGCTTTACAACGCACAATTCCATGAATCATAAAAGATTAAGGGCTTCTTTGATTCAAAGGATTCTCAAAGGAATTTTGGAGGATTCTAATCCTTAGGAATCTTTCCTATCTTGGTTGTTTGATTCATAGGATTGTAAACCATAGGAATTTTTCCATATGATTCATTTGCACTAGATTTCATAGGAAATATCCCATCTAGTAAAACCTCTTTGAAATAATTCTGCCTTTTTTCTATGCACAATCAAACACTCATACAATCATGTAGGATTCAAGACGACATTCCACTATAATCCCATGTTTTTCCTATTCCCGCCTTTTGGAAATCCTACAAATCCAAGAGGCCCTAGCTTTTTAATAAAAACTAATTAATTTTGAATGAGATTAACTATAGAATTAAACGATGGTCTACATCAGGTATATATGACTCAGAGCATACATGCTATAGTGAGGTATTCATTCATAATTTGGTTGCAAAATTTGATGCGTGCAATGCACGTGTACCTTACTAGTATTGCAAGTATGTGCAAAACACATAAATTAGAATTCCAATGGCACGCTACATTCATGAAGCCATGTGGCACATGTGGAGGCGTTGTCGCAACCTCCTTGTGTGGATTGATCATAGTGACGTGTTGCTGGTTCCAGAAGAATGTACTCGTCCTCCCTGAGCCATACTGTCGGTACATGCACGAAGCGAAGATGTGCACGCACGCCACGCACGCACTCATTCCCTCGCACACACATGCGGGTACAGTGGCGGGCTGTCACACCGAATATGCGACCCTATCCAAAAGGAACTCGAAGGTCCCACGAAGGATAGACCCGCATATTGGAACGCTTTTGCAATGTGGATATCATTACATCAACATTACATAATAGATGGGGATACATACAAGAGGCATACAATGCCACATGAATACAACATCACAGTACAGGAACAACATCCGACTACGGATGAATCATAAACAGAAACTCAAACAATATCCACCCTGCTAGCCCAGGCTGCCGACCTGGAACCTATCCCCTGATCGAAGAAGAAGCAGAAGAAGAACTAACCGCAAGCAAGCATCGCTCTCACGTCATGATCATCGTGTAACATGCACCTGCAACTGTTGTTGTAGTAATCTGTGAGCCACGAGGACTCAGCAATCCCATTACCATGGGTATCAAGACTAGCAAAGCTTAATGGGAATGGAAGGGGTAAAGAGGTGAGGTTGCAGCAGCGGCTAAGCATGATATGGTGGCTAACATATGCAAATGAGAGCGAGAAGAGAAACAAAGGAACGGTCGTGAAACTAGCAATGATCAAGAGGTGATCCTGCACTCCTACTTACGTCAATCATAACACAGAAACCGTGTTCACTTCCCGGACTCCGCCGAGAAGAGACCATCACGTCTACACATGCGGTTGATGCGTTTTAATTCGGATCTGGTGTCAAGTTATCTACAACCGGACATTAACAAATTCCCATCTGCCACATAACCGCGGGCACGGCTCTCGAAGGTTTAAACCCTGCAGGGGTGTCCCAACTTAGCCCATGACAAGCTCTCGCGATCAAAGAAGGAATAGACCTTCTCCCAGGAAGACCCGATCAGTCTCGGAATCCCGGTTTACAAGACATTTCGACAATGGTAAAACAAGACCAGCAAAGCCGCCCGATGCGCCGACAATCCCGATAGGAGCTGCACATATCTCGTTCTCAGGGTAACACCGGATGAGCACTCCGTACAACTAAAACCAGAACTCAAGTTTCCTTGAGGGTGCGCTGCAAAGGACTCTAGTTCGGACCAACACTTAGACAAGCATTGGCCCGGGGGGGGGGCTAAAATAAAGATGACCCTCGGGTTGGCCGACCCAAGGGAAAGGGATAGGTGGTGGTGAGGCAAATGGTAAAACCAAGGTTGGGCCTTGCTGGACAAGTTTTATTCAAAGCGAACTGTCAGGGGGGTCCCATAAATCACCCGACCATGTTAGGAACGCAAAATCCGGGAACATAACACCGGTATGACGGAAACTAGGGCGGCAAGAGTGGAACAAAACACCAGGCATAAGGCCAAGCCTTCCACCCTTTACCAAATATATAGATGCATTAATAATATAAGAGATATTGTGATATCCCAACCAAAAATCCTGTCCACCATGGAGAAATCTTCAACTTCACCTACAACTAGCAACGCTATAAGAGGGGCTGAGAAAAAGCGGTAACATAGCCAAACAACGGTTTGCATAGGAAAGGTGTCAAAGGTTAGAGGTTCATGGCAATATGGGATGGCTTGATAAACAGGTAATAGGTAGCACAACATAGCGATAGAACGAAGCAACTAGCATAGCAATGATAGTAGTGAGATCCAGGGTAGCGGTCATCTTGCCTGAAATCCCGCAAGGAAGAAGAACGAGTCCATGAAGAAGAAGAAGCCACGAAGACGAACCACACGTAGACGAACGCATCCTCACGATCGCAACGAAACGGGAACTATCGAGAAGAAGCACACAACATAGTAAACACACCACACATGAACAAGACATGACGCGCAACAAGCATGATGCATGACAAGGCTACATGAAGCTACTCATGGCAAGAGATGATGCAAACAAGAACAACACATCAAAGCAAGTTTAAATGAGGCCGGAAACAACATATAACAATTCCGGTAAGTCCTCATATGCAAATTTCGAAATTGGTCCATAACTGAATAACCATTAAGTTGAAGTTGTTAAACAGCAAGTTAAGATGCACCAAGATGATCTACACGAAATTCTAGTCAAGTTACATATAAAGTTCATTAGATTCGGAGCTACGGCCTAGAAGATATGAGCAAAACAAGTTAAACATGGCATTGATGCAAAATGCATGCCAACATCAAGCAAACACTACCAAACAAGGATGCAACATGATAATATAAAGCTACATGCAAAATCAAGCAAGTTTCATATAGAGCACACTCAAAACGGAGCAACGGTTCAACACACGCACATGAAACAAGTCATAGCAACAATCTGTCCAAAACAGCAACTAGGCATCTTACAAGCATCAAATCAACATGCTACAGCACCCCAACATGATAAAAAAAGGCATGGGCATGAAGTACAGGTAAAGCACTACAAAACATGAACACTGAGCTATCTCCAGAAACAATTAGAACATGCTCAAACACACATGGTAAGATTGCAAATAATAACAGTTTCAGACTTTAGCAGAAATAACATCAGGTTGCAATGTTTAGAGCTATCAAACAACATGTTACATGAACTTATCATGGCAAACAAAGGCATGGCATGAATCTACTAATTGCATAGATCAAAAGTCCCTTACTGACCATCAGCCAAAAAGGATCAGAAGATATGATGGCACCCATGTAAACATGGCAAGTTATATTACAGATTCATACATGGCACGAACAACAATAAGTAGACATGTTGGTGAGCTTGAACCACTCACCACAGAGCAATACATGGCATGGCAAGACACCCAACAGTGAGAAGGCATGTTTATGAAGCTAATCATGGAAAGAGCAAGGTCATAGGGTGCATGGAACACTAGCAAAACACATGGGAACTAGTGAACTTAAGGTTAACAGGCTGATAGCAACATTATCAAGCAACTTTAGAGCAAGATAACAACATGTTCCAGCAGGCTATAATTGCAACCAGTGGCATGAATGGATAGAGCAAGACATGTAGATCAAAACATGTTTATAGGACATCTCCATATTATGCATAGAATGTTTACTAGAAGCATGTTTACATAGCAACAAAATATAACAGAATCTGTCAGGAAAACAGCAACAGCAACTACCCTACTTAACAAGCTTGATACCCTCAGCACACAACTCACAAAAATACATGGTTGGAACCCCTGGAAAGATGGCATGACATAGATCAACAAACATGTAGAGCTCATGCTCATAGGATGCACACATCAATCATGGCAAACATGATAAATGAGCAAGTTATAACAGTTTCAGCAGAGTAACATCAACATGCACACTTCCAACAGCATTTCGGGCATTAAGATGAGCTCAAATGAAAATGATGCAATGGAATGAAATGATTTACTCGTCGAGACGAACAATTTGACATATTACATGCGTGAAACGGAGCTACGGATTCAGAGATACGATGCAACGAACATGGCATGATTATGCAAATACTTCGGGGACTTAGTGGAATTTTACCCTCCGGATCTGGGGTTGACTTTGGCATGGAAGTCGAGGCAGGGCCGGAGAACTGCCGGAGACGACGGGGATGGCGGCCGGAGATGTCGGGGATGCCCGGATCCGGCGGATCCCGGCCGGATCCGAGCATCGGAGGCGGGGCGGCAGCTCGGGCGGCGAGGGAGGCGCGCGGAGGGGAGCGCCGGCCTCCGGCGAAGGAGATTGGGCGGCGGGGCCCCGACGCGAACTCCGGGCGGTGGCGCGGCCGGGAGCCGAGGCGCGGCGGCGCCTGGACGAC
>NC_057797.1:404128881-404149310 GCF_018294505.1 Triticum aestivum | reverse complement strand
GGCCACGTGGCGCGCGGGGATTGGCCGCGGGGCGGCTGGCGGAGGTGTCCGGCGCCGGTCGGACGCGTCCGGCGCGCGGAGGAAGAAGGGAGCTAGGGTTAGGGGGGATTTGACCGCGAATTTCGGGGGAGGGGCTAGTTTTATAGGTAGAGGGAGCTAGGAGAGTCCAAATGAGGAGCGGTTTTCGGCCACGCGATCGTGATCGAACGACCGAGAGCATGGAGGGGAGTTAGATGGGTTTTGGGCCACTTTGGAAGGGGTGTTGGGCTGCACACAAAAGAGGCCTTTGCGGTTACCCGGTTAACCGTTGGAGTATCAAACGACCTCCAAATGGCACGAAACTTGACAGGCGGTCTACCGGTGCTATACCAAGGCCGCTTGGCAAACCTCGGGCCATTCCGAGAATGTTTAACACCCGCACAAGAGAAGAGGTCAAAAGGGACCGCCGGATGACATAGGAGTGCCGGATTGCAAAATGGACAACGGGGAAAATGCTCGGATGCATGAGACGAACATGTATGCAACATAAGATGCACATGATGACATGATATGAAATGCAGATGATGACATGATGAAATGCAACACGCAAGCAAATAACATGGCAACAACGACGAACAACTGGCGGACACCTGGCGCAACGAAACCGGGGCGTTACACGGACGCAATTTTGTACCAAGATCCACCCCATGTGATAATTTGACGCGTGTAAAGTCATTCACTTCATTGATGGTCAATTAATACAGCTCATGCAAATTGAGTGGACGTGAGGGCGGAAGAAAGACATTACTACTCCACTGCGCGCATGCGAGTAGTTAAATCATGGGTTGCTAGTAGTACTTCCATTGATCTCCTTCGTATTTTGTGCCAATTTTTGACAGTAACATAATATTTACACATTTGAGGAGTGTAGTGTATTTGAAATTTATGTTGCACTAAACTCATCGGGCACCGTTTCGGGCCTCGAAACCAAAACCATCAATTAATCTTTAGCTTGTTCCCATCCCATTCGAAAGCCTGCCCACACCTACTAGTACGTACCAAACCTGAACGTGTTCCCACTATGCAGGTATTAGTACTAGTGCTAGTACTTAGGTTATAAAAAGGGGAACTACCTAACCAAAAATTACTCTACCTTTCCTCCTCATAAGTGATTATTCTTCGTCCGTCCTTGCCATGGCTGGTGAGCAGAGCTCTAGGTCGAGAACTACTCGTAACAAGGGAGCGGCAACCAAGGCTGCGGAAAAAAAGAGAGGGCTCGCCACCACGCAGAGACCTCGAAAGGTCTCTCACGGGCAGGCGATTGGCTCCCAGCAGCGCCCTAGCTGCAGAGGCGAACATGCCGAGCCGGCGGCACTGGAGTCGTTGTCCCTCGACGGCATGCCCGATCAGCTCAATAAGCACCTCAATAAGCAGAAGGAGTTCATCCAAGGCTTGGTGGAGCTACTGAAGGAGAGCCTCGACGACATGCCCGCTGAGCTCAATAAGAAGGGGGAGTTGACCGCCGGCTTGGTGATGCTGCTGAAGAAGAGCATTGCCTCACAGAAGAAGGCGACTGGCAAAATCCTGCGACTTCAGGAGGCCAAGGCGAAGCTCTGCCACGAGATCGACCTGTTGAAGGAGAAGAACGCTGGCTGGAAGAAGCTGCATGAGAATAGTAGTTCCTCGATGAAGATGCTGCAGGCCCTCATCATGGAACAGAAGGAGGAGTTGGCGAAGCTCCACATAAAGCACCCGGCTGCTGTCAAGTACGTAATGTGGTCGTGGAACAAATGATGAAGGCTCGCATCGAGAAATCCTGCGTCATGGACAGAATGAAGAAGATGGTGGAGGAGACGCGCAAGGGGATGGAGGTCATGGAGGCGATGAAGAAGAAGTTACGACTCCGCGGCGAATTTAATCATTTGGGGTGATAATCTTTCTTCTTCTTTTGCTCCGGTGTTTCATCTTTTGCTTCGGGTGTTTCGCCGCACGTGTCACGTTCTCTGAGAGGCATGAATAGAACAATGCTTTTTTGAGGGAATGAATAGAACAATGCTAACAATGAGATGACTAGCAAATTAGATCATTTTTTATCGCCATATGGCACTGGGCTGCCGTGTTTTGTGCTCCTCCATCATAGTACTACTCCAGTGGAAAACTTGAGTATACCGCACGTTTCTTTGCTCCTCCTTAGGTCGTGGGCGCATTTATACGAGCAGTCAAATCACAAGGCCGCGCCTTCCACCAGTAATGGGCCGTCAAATCACAAAGGCCCTCGCCTCTTGTGAAACCGACCAAGCTAGACTACCCCGCCCTCTAGCCTTTTAAAAAATGTATACTTTCATACAGTAGTAGTATCGATGGATTGCGCCATGGAGCAAAACATGAAATTAAAAAAAGGTGGAACATATAGAGAGCGCTCGTCACCAAATTATGCATATAGTACTATTAAAAAGGCTAGTCACAATAATGGTGTCCAGCACAACCCACCCCTTTAATAAAACTAAGCATCCTGGAATTCTTTGACAAAACTAAGCACCTTGAAATTCTTTGACAACTAAATTGCTGGCTATATGATTTTGGCCATATATATTGTACGTATATAATGTGAAGAAACGAGTGATAGAACTATACCAACTAAAAGATGAAATGTAAGAAATACTAGTATGTACGTACTGAAGAGTTAAAGTAACGAGAAGAAACATAACACAGTCCTGCTGGGGGCTCAGCACAACACACCCCTCAAATTAAATTAAGCACACCTAAATTAAACTTTGAAACTATTCCGGTAGACATTGCATTAGAACCACCATGAGCAACGACACTGCCACCTTACTCAGAGTCCTCGTCCACGTCCTCGACTTTGTCCTTGTCCCTCTTCCTCTTGGCCGATACTTCTTTGCTTGAACCGCACACTTGGCTCTTGCTCTTCCTCCAACCCTTGTAGATATTGAAACAATGGTAGCCATCCATTGCAGCGTAGTGGATGTGGTCTATATCTAGTAAATTTTGCTGCCATGCATAACGATGAAACATGTATGGAGGTTTCTCCAGTTTACCGTACAAAGGATGAACCATGGCTCCTGCCAAGGTCAGCATTGAAGGCTGACGAGAGGACACCAGTCGATTCTTCTGGAGGTCGAAGGGGTTGCTTACAATGAGGCCTATCCGACCCAGGACTTCTTTGTCGTTCCTAAAGTCTACAATAACGAATTTGACTAGGTTGCTCTCGAGGAAGTTCTTAAAATCCAGGCATTCAACATCGGCATGGCATATGTGGTAGACCAAGCATAAGTCATGCACAAAAACCTGGATCACGGCGGGCTTCTTCCTCTCTTCATCCTTTAGATCCTTCTCTCGTCCCAGGACTGTGGTGTACTCAACGTCTAGCCCAGTGAACCACACATCATCTGAGTTTTCGAACAGGCGTCTGACGCGAGAAAGACATCCTTTCACCGTCACGAAAGAACGGGTGTAGATGACGTCGAACTCATCACCGGTGATGGTTCTAACCTTGTACTCACTGCCGATCATGGAGATTTGGGATGCCATGGATTTGGGAGGAGGGTTAGGATTAGTGGAACTGTCGTAATGTGAAAGGACGGGACGACTAGGAGCGAACCGCCGTAGTACTAAAGGACCTGCGGGGACGAGTAGGAGCGAACTGCCAGCGTGCAAACCGCAGGGTAGTGGCTTTCCATTCTCCCATGATACGGTCTTTCAAGAGCCCTTGGATCTGGGATCGAACGGTTGCATGGCGTGATTCTAGACCTATGGGTGAATATCCTATCCTGGAGGGTTATTCTGCAAATTTTCAGCAACTTAGCATGCGACCATTTGATCTCAGATCCAAGGGCTGCCAGCAGCCCGTATCATGGTCGCGCCTAGCACGACCGTCGCGTCGCTCACGCGGTCGCTCCCTTGGAGATTTAACACGGTGCATTAGGCTATCTGATGTTGGCATGTCATACATAGTCATCACTTAGTCACTCATACTACAACAAGGTTAGCTATATGGTTGGTTATAAGTGTATTTTTTTACTTCTCTCTATCTCTTTCTTCGTACTTCCTCCGTCCCATAATATAAAAACGTTTTTGACACTAGTGTAGTGCCAAAAACGTTCTTATATTATGGGACACAGGGAGTACTAGTATTTATTGCATTTGCCAAGGAGTGACCTCTTCCAATGAAATTGTGTGCTTATTAGTTTTTTGTTGCTAAGTTTGCTTCATTTAATTAGCTATAGACTCAAACTTGTCTTTTCACCTAGGTACATGCGCTTAGCACTGTTTCTTCCTTGGGTCACCAAACTAGTCTCTCTCTTCTTGATCAACTTGCCACATCAGACTTTATGCCTATGTGGCAAGCTTAGCACCTGTAGGAGCAAGTAAGGCTGCTTGTAATGGGAGTATCATAGGTAGTATCATGCATGCCAACTATGCAATCTTGATGAGGTGACGTCGAATTAAATGAAGAAAAGAGAGAGTTGAGTATCATAATATGATACTGTATCATATTAAATGATGTGCTACTATGTGTCATGCATGACAATAAATAAACCATCCAATGATACCAACACATGATAATATGCATTACGGATGTAGTATCATACAAAAGTACCATATGCATGATACTAGTATATGATACTCTCCATTACGACCATCCTAAGTACAATAGTGCACTTTACATGACATTTTTGCATATGTGGAGGAAAGAGAGGCAAGGAAAAAGTGGATAAGTGGGCTCTCATGCAAGAGCCAGCCTCTACTACATGGTGGAGCATTGGGAGAGGCACCTGCATGGAGGTGGTCAGGAATCAGGAGACTCACGCCGGTCGTAGCGCCGCAGTTAAAATGATAATGGCAAGTAAAATCACGTGGCCCCACCTGTCCAGTAGTAACTCGCTGTCAAATCACACCACCCTACATTTGCAGCAGCCTACTCCCTCATCTTCTCGCATCTCTTTCGAACCAACTAGGTGGAACTGCCCCGCCTACCGCGCAGGAAAAGCCCCTCCCTCGACTTTTAAATAGTACAGTATACTAACTTTGTATCCATGGATTGCGCCATGGAGCAAAGCCTCTAGAAAACGGCGGTACACATGTACAGAGTATACAACACGCCCGTCGCATTCGCGTCGCACCCCAAACGGTCGGTCGGTCTGGCACGCTGCTCTCCAAATGGAATGCGCGTCATATTGCGTTTGCACACACATGTGGGACCGCAATTGAGAACTAACCATAGGCACACTCCCTGGCCCCGCAAGTGGGGTGACTTAATAGAAGAGGGAGACGAGCGATAGTACTAGAGAAGTGTTGTACTACATTGGTGCCTGGACGATCCCTGCAAGACACGGCAGATCAGTTCGTCCATGCATGTGACCAGACTCTAGCAGACACGCCTAGATTGGATATCGTCTACATATCGTGCAGGCTGTGTTGTATATGGCTGTAGTTGTGGTGAGAAATCTAAAAAAGGTTTCTTGTCATCTCGCAAAATTAGATGTCATGTGCTTCGGATCACTGTGAGGGTTAAACAGCGACAACTGAGTTAGGCTAGTCATTGGGGGCACATGCACGAAGACTACTCAACTACCATCTAGGTCAAGCCGGCTATGTTAATTAGGAAATCTATCGAAGGACCCCTTTTCTACGAGTTTATCTTTAATTTGAGCTTTGTTCCTCGTCTAGTTTGTCCGTCGGGATTCATGTTGTCTCCTTTGAGTAGTGAGGTTATGATTTCTTGTCATGTGGCATTTTTTTCATGTTATATGTTATAATCCGGCGCTTGAGATCAATATGACGACAACTGCGCCTCCGGGCCACGTGCATGAAGACTTCTTGACAGTCATTGACGCGGTCAAGCCGGCTCCGGTAGACAAAAGAAAACTAGTACTACTCCACTATATAGGCAGGAGCCTCCACGCTTGCTTGCTAGTGTTGCTCTCTTCACACTATCTCGTCCTCTCTAGATCTAAACACGATAGCGGTGGCCACACACACTCTCTCTCTCTGCTCACCGCTGGTCATAGATCCAGCCGGATCCTCTCTGCCGGGGAAGGTGAGAAGGTGAAACGTTCACGCGGTCGTCCTCGGTGACGGCTCTTACCCACTGCTGGCATGCCCCGATCAGCCAACCTTGCCGTTCTCTCCCAAGCACCGCTGGCGAGGGAGGGCCTCCGACCCCTTCTTCCTCGCTGCCGTAGTGTGGGCAGATCCGGCCTCCTGCCGCCAACTAGCAACATCCCGGCGACCATCAAGTATAACTTCCTTTGAAACCGGCCTTGCTCTACTTCCCGAGCGCCTGACGTTGCTGCATTTGTATCTTTTACTATTTCTCAAGCCCCCTCGTAGATAGGATCGATCGGTTGTTCGAAAACCATCTAATTTTTTTACGTTTAAGAGGTAAAACTAGTTCATGCACTCGAATCTAGTACTACTTGGTTCAAACAAGGAAGAAAGGGGGTGGGGGAGGATTTTTTACCTGAATCTAGGACTTGGTCGAAAGAGGAAATAATGGGGGCGAAAAGTAGCAGAGACTGGCTATCCAACTGGTCTCTAGGTCTAATAGGGAAATAAAGGGAAACGCAGTACAAATCAATATAAACCCGATCTATTGGTTGAAAAAGGAAAGAAAGTGGGGACTGGGGGACAAGTCAACAGAGTAAGTCCAGCACTAGATTTGCTAGCCTCACACAGTATAAGGTGGCTATTCCGAACAAAAATGGGACCAACCCAGATATCCTGTTTTGATGTTTGTTGCCCCGAGCCACTCTTATGTAATGCCACTGGTAAAATGTAGCAGTCGCACTGTTAAAAATAAGGACATGTTAAAGCAATGTTGTTTTCAATGTAATGCCTCCAGTAATATGAATCAATGGCACTTTTTTACATGTCCTGCTAAATTTCCCATTAACATAAGTTGGTTCTTTTCGTTAGAAATGCAACTGTCCTGGTCCGCCTACTCTCCCGTGCCCAAAGTAATGTCGTATTTAACGGTTGTCATAGTTAATCCTAATGCCCACACTAATATCTAGCAATGCCACTGCTTTAGAAATTGCTACTGTACATGTAGGATTGCCATCCAGATAAGGAACATGCTTCTTTTCATTTGATGCATGTTTCATCACTTGTTAGTCACCCTCCTTTCCACCTTTTTTGTGCAAACAGAGATATACATTTCACGCTTGATCTTAGTTGAACTCCACAAATGATATCCAAATTATAGTTGAGCATTCCAGGAGCTTCACAACCAATCTTGATGTTGCTCAATTTTGTTGCAACTAATGAAGAAGAAGCTCTGTGGGTTTCGTTTTCTGATGGAAATGGAACCGAGGCTAGAGCCCTTTTCTTAAAAAAATTTGAAGAAGAAGCTGCTAGCTCACGGGACATTGCTTCATTTTAGGTGAACTGCACCAAAAGGTCCCATGAATTGAATCATCCATGTTGGTGACTGAAAGAGCCATCTTCAACATCCCAGTCTAAGCACCCCCGGCCTCCATCCTTGCGACGCACGGTACACCTCGTTTGCCACCTGCTTGACCCTAGTGTCACTGATAAAATGAAGTAATAATACAGTTAAAATAGAGTGAGTGTCCTCTCTATTATTTCATTTCCAATGTCGATAAAGAAAGTGCTTCTCTTTGTTAATGTATGTTTCATCAACTAGTCCCATTGTTAATGTTTAAGCGTTTCCGCAAACTGGGGTGTTTAATTTTAGTTGATCTGTACAAAAATAGAGACTTGAATGTCTCAAGGCGCCTCCTTGTACTACCGCTGTACACTGATGTTCATCACTGGCAGAAGGTGTATCTGGGAGACTTGGGATGATGTCCAGCATGAGGCGTACCGTATGAGGCGTCGCAGGGCCCATCTCGCCCTCGCAACATGGAATACTATGATACTATCGCAATATTTTCTTCTATTTATTTTGTGTGTTTCATCAACTGGTGCCACTATAATGTAATCATGCTTTTTCATTATCTGTGCAAACAGGGTTATTCAGCTGCATTTTGGTGGAACTGCACAAATGTACGTATGGAACCAACATATATGCAGAGTGCGAGGTGTGCCAAGTAAAAATTACCGACACCAACCATGCTACATGCACACATTGGCATCCACCACCACCAGTGGGATGTGTGGCGCTCTCTGTGGACGGATCTTTCTCGGCAGCAAATCCTCTAACCAAATACTAGTAGCTTATATTGGCAGTTTTCTAGGGAGTACTCTTTTCTGAAAGAAGCACCAATCTATGTTTCTTTACTTGTACACTGTGTCACAACTTTGACCCAAAGGTCTAGAGCTATTTTAGGGTGATTGGCATAGTACTCGGAGACTAATTGTAAGCATGATTTTCATTAGCTGTCACACTGATTGTAAGCATGAGCAGGTGGAAGATTAGGTTAGTGTGAAGCTTACCTTAAACCCTACCGCCACCGTTGAAACAAGGCGAGTGTTGAGGGAACCGTGGAGAACGGCGGGGAAGCGACATCGCGCCATCCGGCCTCCTCTTGCGGTGGGAGAACGAATACTCCTGTGGCTCCAGTTGGCTCTGCACCCTCACGAACAACACACCATACTCGATCGATTCGTTATCCTCTGGGTGCTCGACCTTCGACCTGTTCGCCCACTGTCGGATTTCGGGTTCCGGCAGACCCTTGAGGTTCGAACACTGGGGTGCGCCTGGAGATTCAACCCCCAACCGGCTCGCTCCTCACCAAATCGCTAGGACCTAAACTACTAAATTGAACAGCACAAGAGACACAAGATTTATACTGGTTCAGGCCACCATTGTGGTGTAATACCCTACTCTAGTGTGTGGTGTGGTGCATTGCCTCTTGGGCTGATGAGGAACAATACAAGGGGGGAACAGCCTCGCGAGGGTCTGTTCTTGGCTGCGCGATGAACTGCTAGGAGGGATTCAGTCGCTCTATTTACTGGTTTCTTGACGAGGATCCAGATCCTGCTACCCTGGGGGTGGCTAGTCCTATTTATAGGCAAAGGCCCTGGGCCTCTTCCCAAATACTGAGCGGGAAGGCGCGAACAATTGGCCATTTTGAAGGGGAACAGCGGGTACACTTATCCTGACTAAAGTGGGTCCTTGCCTGTCAAAGGCTCCGGTGGTGACGCCGGCTTGGGCTCCACAATGACTTCATTCCGGCCGTTGGGCTGGTCTTGGTCTTGTTGCACCGAAATGGACTCCTTTGCTTGATGCTCTCGCCTGCGCTTGCTCCCTTTGCACCAAAGGGGAAAGGAGGACACTACGCGGGCTGGCGCCCGACTGGCACCCTTGGTCGTCATGGCTTGCGTCATGGGCACCTCGCGAGGTACCCTGCCTTGATCTATCTGCCTCCTCATGAGCCTGCCTGATGAGGCCGTGCCTGAGGAAGCTCCTTGTCGTCCGCTCCACGAGGCTTGGCCCCTCGCGGGGGTCTTGAGCTTGCGTTGATGAAGATGGGCTGTGCTGGGCCTCCTTTGAGCCACGCCACAGGCCGCAGGCAGGCAAGTCTCATTCCCAGAACGCCGACAGTAGCCCCCGGCCCCACGGCACGCCCGAACTTGGCCGAGCAAAGAGGCGACAGGGCAAGTGCGAAGCGTCACGGGCCCTAACAGCCTGCGGCCTTGGGCGCCGCGTGGCGGTTGATTGGACGTGGGCGGCACCACTTCCCCACGATGCCTTGGTAACCGCTCGGATTCGACAAGTCCCTGTATGCAAAGAGGGTCATGATTAGCAGTGATCGTGGAGGCTGACGGTTGGCCTTCGCCGGCATAAGTACGGAACAGCGCGCGCCCTTCCAGTCTATACTTCTGCTTCTCCTCCTTCTTGCTCCGTTTTGCTGCAACGGCTCCGATCCGCCAGTTCTCCACGGAGGAGAAGGGAAAGGCTCCCCAAGAGGATCCTGATCCGCTTCCTCTGAAGAAGCGGCTTGCCCTCTGGTGTCAGGGCGAGGGCGCTCGCCAGGAAGCTTCAAGACCCTGGTGTGAGCGGCCGCCACCAGGGTTCCCTCTTCCCTTGTATGCGCACGTTGGTGGCTCTGAAGGAGCCAATGCCGAACGCCATGAGCGGCGCCGCCGCCGACGCCGGCGGGTCACGAAGGTGTGCGTCTTCCCCCAGGAGTCCACGCCGAGGGCTCCTGCCGAGAGTTCGTGCTTCACGCCGCCACGCCTCCTAAGTCTTGGATTCGTCTCCCCTCTTGCTTCGCCTCTGTCGTCCGGTAGGGGGAACCCCTAGGGCTCTGGCTGCAGCATGCCGGCTGCGGCACCCTCGCGACCGGGGCAGAGGTCGCGGTTGTTGCCCCGGGTGAGGTCTTCATGACTAGATGCTGGGGCGAGGACGCCCGGGTCTGCAGGATGAGGGGCGCCCTCACAATCCATCTGGAGTACGATGGTGCCTCGGTGATGTCCTTCAAGGTCTTCGATGCGGAGGGTCGTCGGCTGGAGTGCTGCCCCGGGAGAGGCGGTCGGGACCCTGCTGCGGCGAGACAGAGGCCAGCCGATCGGCCCCTTGGCCGCTCCTCAAGCGACGGAGGCGCCGGAGGATCCAGCGACTCCGCCGAGCTCTTCATGACGCCGGAGACGAGCGACGACAGCTACGAGCCCCTGAGCATGCGCCGTTCTCGGAGCAGGGCGGGCTCGTCAGGTCGTCGCCGCCCCTGATCTGGATGGGGTTGGCGTCGGTGCTGGGCGGCTCACTGTTGATGATGGCATATGCCGCGATGCCCCTTGTAGTTAGGACTCCTTAGGATTTGCGCCTTTTGTTCCTGCGAGGGGCCAAGAATATACCCCACGGGGCTTGTAAGATGTTTGTAGCTCTGTCTGTCAATATGATCCTTATTATGAAGCAGTGCGAGATGCTCATTCTGTTTTAGCTTAGTTTCCTCCTTTTAGTCCCCACGAGGGCTTGATGCTCTGCGCCGACAGGTCCCAGTCCCAAGGCGGCTTCAGCCGTCGCTGGTATGCCAGGTCGCGATGCCGTGGTCAAGGCCAGGAGGTGAGCGGCCTGAGGTCCGGTAAGAGCCCTTGAGTGGCGATGCTCATGAGGTCCCCCTTAGCGCTCAAGCAGCCATCGTTCGGTGAGAAAGGAGAGCGATGTTGCTAACACGGGATTGCATTGAGTGCGGGGATGGTGCTGTGATAACTTGTGCGTCTGGAGGGTGACTTATCTAGAGGGTCAGAAAAATGCTTCCAGGTGTGGCGCTAGCCTTGGCCGTCGCGAGGTTGCTCGGTGATGCTTCTTGGAGGGACCCTGCAAGCTCATCACAGAAGGAACGAGGGTTTGTCGCGACAATCGACAGTTAGCCGTTAGTTGCTCTGGAGGAGCGTGAAAGGCCTCGCGAGGTGTATTGGGGTACCCATGAGCCAGCGCGGGGCTCACGGGGCCCTACCTCAAGGCGGGTTGCGCCTGGCTCTGGGCCTTATCTTGGAGTGTGTTCCTGCAAATTTGGCCAGATGCCGGTGCTCTACGTCTTCGGGTGTCGGCGTACTAAAGTAGGGGTACCTTAGTACCCCGAACTTGTGCACGGGCAGTCGCAGCGTCCCGCGGCAAGGCTTGCCGGGCGCCCGCCAAGACCCTCCGCCATTCCCATTTCTGCCATTCAAGAACAAAGTGTTAACTGAGAAGACAAGGCCCCGACAAGAGGAGCTTGCCGGGAAGGACAAGGCCCCGACAAGAGGAGCTTGCCGGGATGGACAAAGGCCCCGGCAAGAGGAGCTTGCCGGGAAGGCCAACCAAGGCACTTCAAGAAACTTGCCGCAACGCCCCGCGCGTCCCGGCAAGGCCCAGCGAGCGGCAAGCTTGCTGGTGCGACAAGACAACGGCCGCGGCAAGGCGCTTGCCGCGGCAAGGCTACCACTCTGCGCCCAGGCTCCAGCACATCCAACGACATGTCGCCGCAGGATCACTCCTGGTGCACGTGGCGGGTGGCTGTGCAGCCATGCGGTGCGAGGTGGCAAGCAAAGCTGACAAGGAGGCCATCGTGGCGATCGGTGGCGCCCCTAATGGTCGTTTCCTGCACTGTTGGAGCGACCGGACGGGCATTAAATGCCCTTGTCCCCTGCCGTCAGAGTTAGGTAGGGGGCACTGTTGGTAGTAGTTGTACCAACCTGCGGTTTTACTCTTTTACCCCCCTTTTCTACGCTGCCACCTGTCGGTGACCCCCTTTAACCTATAAAAGGGAGGCCCATGCGCACGTAGAAGGGGTTCCGCGGTTCGTGACATTCAACACCACAACACGCTCACGCTCTTGAGCAAGAACAAATACAAACACAAAGCAGCAGTAGGAGTTTTATCTCCCCAGAGAGCTCCGAAGCTGGGTAAAAAATCCCCCCCCACCCCCCCGCGTGCCCTCGCCTCGATCTGCCCTGCGTGCGCCCTCCGCTCCCTTGCCGGACCAGAAGGGGCCCCCTGCCCAATAGGTGCTCGTGCTCCCATTCCCCATGACATCTTTGGCGCGCCAGGTAGGGGGGGCGTCGAGGTAGTGCATATCTGATCCGGCGTCTGCGCGTGCTACATCAGCATCTTCATCAACATGCCACCGAAGAAGAAGAATTCGGAGGTGGCCGCTCCGTCTGCGACCGTCCTACCGCCACCAGAGCAAACGGGCGGTGGGGTGGACGCCGGCGGAGGAGCGGGCGCCAGAGGGGGGACTCACATCGTCACCAGGTCCAAAGACAAGGCCCCGCAAGGTTCCGCGTCTGCACATCCACCGCACCCCTCTCAGGAGGTGCAGGATCGACAATGCCACGATGCTCCTAGCACCGTACTCGCGTTGGAGCAAGGCCAAGCTGGTGGGTCGCGGGACGTTCAAGGCCAGCATGCACGCCAGCACGCTGGCACGAGCGCAGTACGGTCGCCTGGGCGGGATGTTGCTCCTTCTAACACTGTTAGAAGTTTGAGCATGTCCCGCACCTCGCGTCGCTCACCACCGCCACCCAAGACTCCAGAGGAAGCACTGGCCCGAGCCCAGCTGCTTCTAGATTACCCTCCGGCGCCAGACAAGATCGACGACTGGAGGGCCGCCATTTATAGCCTCATCGGCTTCGCCAACGGCGACAAGCCCCGGCAACCGAGCACATCGAAGCCCCGGCAAGACGCCCAGGCGCAAGGCGACGCCGACAAGACCGCTGGGGGTGCCACTACCGTGCACTCCCCGCCCCGAAGGCCAAGGTCACCGACTCGCCGGGCCAACCTCGACACCGACTCCACTGCGTCGTCGGACCCGCGAGCTTGCCGCGATCAACGCCAAGTTCTTCAAGAACGACAACACGAAGACGCTCGCACTTGCATCGAGCGCCGAAGAGAAGCGCGACGTTAGTCAGACCAGTGCGCTGGGCCCATTGTTGATATGCATGCGCCGGGGGAACCAGGCGACTTGCCGTATGCGGTAGGTTGCCCTGCGTTCACCCGTGAGCTGCGGCAAGTCCAGTGGCCCAGCACCAAGAACTTCAAGCCAGACGTGCCCGAGAAGTACGATGGCAGGATACATCCGTCGGAGTTCCTCAGCGTCTACACCATCGCGTTGCAGGCTGCCGGGGGGCGCGAAGAGAAGATCCTCGCCAACTACTTCCCGCTGGTGCTAAAGCCCAATGTCAGATCTTGGCTCATGCACTTGCCGGACAACTCCATTTCTTCGTGGGCGGACCTGTGCCATCAGTTTGTCGGCGCCTTCACACGCGGCCACAAGCACCATGGCCAGGAAAGCGACCTTCATCTGCTTGCCCAGAAGGAAGGAGAACCCCTGCGCAAGTACATATAGAGATTCAGCCAGGTGCAGCGCAACATCCCAGACGTCCACCCTGCCGCGGTTATCAGCGCGTTCCATCAGAACGTGCGTAACCACAGGATGAGGGAGGAGATGGCGATGTGCAAGATTAGAGATGTCAGCGAGCTCTACGCTCTGGCCAACAAGTGTGCACGGGCTGAAGAGGGGAGGAGACTCCCCGGAGAGAACGCAGGAGCAGAAGGATCTGACAGTGAGGAGGATGCCCCTCCGGCAAAGAAGAACTGAAGGCGGAATAACAGAAAGAGAAAGGCTAAGGATGTGCTAGTTGTCGAGCAGTCCGGCAACGGAGGCGGTTCCAAGAAGGCCAAAACTGGCGACTCCGGCGAGGCTGTGGTAGCCGCCGACAAGCAGGATGGCTCCGGCAAGCAGTATTGCAAGATCCACCGCACCAAGGGCCATGACCTCCAAGCCTGCAAGAAAGTTGAGCAGATGGCGGAGCTACAGAAAGCTGAATACGAGCGCCGCGACAAGGAGAAGGCCCGAGAAGGTGGCGGAGGATCCGGCAGCAAGCGTCCCATCCGGGGAGGGCGCCGCGGCAAGGCCAAACAGCGGCAAGAAGATAGGCCTCCCCGTGGCCGCGTCAAGGATGAGGATGAAGACGAGGATGATGAGATGGAGGAAGATGAGACCGACGAGCAAGAGTTTCAGAAGGCGACGGAGGTTTTGTGCGTCGACGGCGGTGCTTCTCTGCACACCTCGCACCGCCAACTCAAACAGTGGGTGCGGGAAGTGAGTGCAGCAGAACCATCCATTGAATCGCGCAAGCCTCTGAAGTGGTCCAGCAGGCCCATCATCTTCGATGTTGAGGATCACCCTGATCGCATCACTGTGGTCGGGTGTTTGCCGATGTTGGTTTCGCCAACAATCCGCAACCTCAAGGTCACGAAGATGTTGGTTGACGGCGGGGCCGGCCTGAATCTGATCTCTTCCGCGGTGCTCAAGAAGCTCCAGATCCCCGACAGCGACCTCGAAGAAACTAGTACCTTTCAAGGAATCAACCCGGGAAGGAGCAAGCCGAAGGGGAAGATCACACTGCCAGTGACGTTTGGCAGCGAGCTGAATTTCAGGACAAAGAGAGTCACATTTGATGTTGCTGATTTCCCATTGCCCTACAATGGGATACTCGGCCGTCCAGTGCTTGCCAAGTTCATGGCAGCCTCTCACTACGCCTACAATGTGCTCAAGATGCCTGGTCCGATAAGTGTCATTTCTGTCCAAGGCGACAAGAAGGATGCACTTATCTGTACCGACAAGATCTACCGGGAAGCAGCAGCCGCAGCAGAGCGCAAACCACTTGCCGCTGAAGCTCCCGGGGGGAAGAAGAACAAGACCAAGTCCGGCAAGAGTAGCTCTGATGCCCACTTCGGCAAGCGCACCTCTTTGGAGTGCTGCGCTACCGTCGAGGACGCACCATCGAGCTCCACCGGCAAGTGCAAGAAGGCAAAGACAGCTTCACCAGAGACCAAGAAAGTGGCCGCCAAGGAGGACGGCACTGGTGGTACCTTCACTATCAGTGCCACGCTTGATCCTAAATAGGAAAGCGCGCTCATTGCTTTCCTGCGGGCGAACGTCGATGTGTTTGCATGGCAACCATCTGACATCCCCGGTGTTCCCAGGAAAGTAATTGAGCACCACCTTGCCGTCTGCCCTCACGCGCGGCCCGTCAAGCAGAGAGTTAGGAAGCAAGCAGTGGAGCATCAAGAGTTCATTGCAGAAGAAATCAAGAAGTTGGAAGCAGCAGGCCTGGTCCGAGGAGTACTCCATCCAACGTGGTTAGCCAATCCAGTAGTCGTGCGCAAGGCGAACGGGAAGTGGAGGCTTTGTATTGACTTCACTGATGTTAATAAAGCTTGTCCCAAGGATCCATTTCCCTTGCCACGCATTGACCAGATTGTCGACTCCACAGCGGGATGCGATCTGCTTTCATTCCATGATGCATACTCAGGATATCATCAGATCTTCATGGCAGAAGAGGATGAAGAGAAAACCGCATTCATTACTCCATGTGGCACGTACTGCTTTGTACGGATGCCTTTCAGACTAAAGAATGGCGGTTCAACATTTGCAAGAGTAGTCAGTCACGCTTTTGAGCCACAGTTGCACAGAAATGTAGAAGCTTACATGGATGACATAGTGGTCAAGAGCAGAGACAGAGCAACTTTGATCCAAGATTTGGATGAGACCTTCACAAATCTGCGCAAGATCAATCTTAAGTTGAATCCCGAGAAGTGCGTGTTTGGAGTCCTTCCCGCAAGCTTCTCGGATTCTTTGTATCTCAGCGGGGGATTGAAGCCAATCCCGACAAGATCAAAGCAATTGAGCAGATCGAAGCACCAAAGCGAGTCAAGGACGTATGGAGACTTGCCGGCTGTGTTGCTGCTCTCAGTAGGTTCATCTCCAAGTCTGCTGAGCGCGCCCTGCCATTTTTCAAAATTTTGAAAAAGGCAAGTCCAATGAAATGGACTCCGAAAGCGGAGGCTGTGCTGAAGGACTTGAAGAGATACCTATCCTCCACTCCAACACTTGTCGCACCTAAGCCACAAGAGAAGTTGCTGCTATATCTGGCGGCAACCAATCAAGTGGTTAGTGCTGCGTTAGTTGCGGAGAGGGAGGCAGATGATGAGCCAGTGACCGCGGCAAGCGAGTCCAGCAACAAGCAGGGGGCTTCCCCGACAAGTTCTGGTTCCAGCAAGGATGGATCTGTACAGTTGCCGGAAGAGAAACAGAAGAAGATGGTGCAGCGCCCAGTTTACTTTGTCAGTTCCCTTCTACAGGGGGCTAGATCAAGGTACTCTGGTGTGCAGAAGTTGCTTTTCGGCCTACTCATGGCCTCGAGGAAGCTGCGCCATTACTTTCAAGCACATGAGATCACAGTTGTCACTCGCTTTCCGCTGAAGAGGATACTGCAGAATCCAGAAGCAACAGGCAGGATCGTCGAGTGGGCACTAGAATTGTCAAGCTTTGGCCTCAAGTTTGAAAGTACTTCAACTATTCAGAGCCGAGCATTGGCAGAATTCATAGCAGAATGGACGCCGACACCAGATGAAGAAACTCCGGAGAGGAGCACCCCCGTCAAGGAAGCTAGCAAAGAATGGATCATGTACTTTGGTGGTGCTTTCTCGCTGCAAGGCGCCAGTGCGGGCGTACTACTTGTCGCCCCCACCGGAGAGCACCTCAAGTACGTGGTCCAAATGCACTTTCCCAAGGAGCAAGCAACAACCAATACTGCAGAGTATGAAGGCTTGCTTGCCGGACTCAGAATAGTAGCAGAGCTTGGGATCAAGAAGCTTATTGTCAGGGGTGACTCACAGCTTGTCGTCTGCCAAGTTAACAAAGATTATCAGAGTCCGTTGATGGAAGCATACATCGATGAAGTGAGGAAGCTAGAAGAACATTTTGACGGCCTGCAGATGGAACATGTTCCAAGAGCTCAGAATGACATTGCAGATGGCCTGTCAAAGTGTGCCGCACTCAAGTTGCCTGTGGAACCAGGGATTTTTGTGCTCAAGCTGACTCAACCATCTGTGACATCATCCGCTGGACAGAGCAAAAAGAGAAAGTTGGTCACTAGCGACTACTTTCCGGCAGAGCTCCCCGGAGCCGCCGCCAAGAAAGTCCCCGGGATCAACACAGAGAGCGCTGAGGGGCAGTCTGCTCCGACAAGCCCTAGGGTTTGTTTCGTTGAAGCAGACGCTGCCGACAAGCCGTGTCCTGACACGCTTGCCGGGGAGCATCACGCTCCGGCAGGGTCTCAGATACTTACCGTAGAAGCGGATGTTCCTGCAGCAGCATTTGCGCCTTTAGTCCTTGTTGTCGAGCCGCAAGCTCCAACATGGGCACAGCAGATCGTCCGATTCCTTCAAACAGGAGAACTTCCCGAGGAACAAGAAGAAGCAGAAAGAGTAGCCCGGCAATCAAGTATGTACCAGTTTGTCGATGACATACTGTACAGAAGAAGATTCAACGGAGTGAAATTCAAGTGCATTTCCCGGGAAGAAGGACAAGAGTTGTTGGCGGAGATACATGGAGGCATATGTGGTCACCACATTGGCGCAAGAGCGCTTGCCGGCAAGGCTTTCCGGCAAGGTTTCTTCTGGCCGACAGCCCTCCAGGATGCAACTGCACAAGTAACCAAGTGTGAAACGTGCCAGTTCCACTCCAAACAGATTCACCAACCAGCTCAAGCTCTCCTAACAATCCCTTTATCCTGGCCATTTTTGGTCTGGGGGCTCGACACTCTCGGCCCCTCTCCCCTCGTATACGGATCGCCTCGAGTGCTCGCTTATGATGAGCTAGAACAAGAGCAGTTGCGGCAAGACGACGCGCTGCTCCTCGAGGTAGATCGTCTTCAGGCTGCGGTACGAGCTGCTCGCTACCAGCAAGCTTTGCGCCGCTACCATAGCCGCAAAGTTGACGCCAGAAGCTTCGAGAGGGAGAGGATGAAGGTGTGGACCGAGCGTCGTTCAAAGACGTACAGCCTCGCCGGGACGCAGAAGACAGAAAAGCTAAGTTGCCAAAGTTTGTGCATGATCAAGTTTTAAATTTTTAAGTTATATTCCTTGAACGTCCGTGCCTTGTATGGAAAACCTGTGCGCAGAGGAATCGACTCGTGGCTAAGTTGCGCCCTTGATTTGTTTTCGAGTCCGCTCAATAATACAAGTGCGCTGCAACAAGCCCCGACAAGGTTTCTTGCCGGAGGCAACACCGCCAGCAGGCTGCTGATGTTCCGCACTCAGCAAGTGTGTTCACGCCGGCAAGTTCCCTCAAAGCGTAGGGTAAAAACATACAAGGGATGTAACAGAGTAAAGGATATAACATAGCAAGCTTTGCCCAGAATAAAGTTATATATTACAGTAAATAACTTGCCGCGCTCTAAGAGATTGTTCCTATGACACGTCTAGCAGCGGCAAGAACAAGGAAAGGAGAGAAAGGTGCGCCGGCACCTGGGTCCCCTGCCATAGTTGCCGGGGGCTGCGATATCAGATAAGTTTTTCGTCCCTCATCATGCATCCTCTTATGGACTGGGGAATGCGAAGCCGCGTCCTTGAACGACCGTGCCTTGTATGAAAAACCTCTGCGCGGAGGAACCGGCTCGTGGCTAAGTTGCGCCTTTAATATGTTTTCGAGTCCGCTCAACAATATAAGTGCGCTGCAACTAGCCCCGACAAGGTTTTCTTGTTGGAGGCAACACCGCCAGCAGGCTGCTGATGTTCCGCACTCAGCAAGTGTGTTTGCGCCGGCAAGTTCCCTCAAAGCGTAGGGTAAAAACATACAAGGCACATAATCAAGTAAAGGATGTAACATAGCAAGTTTCCCCTTTTCATTAAAAAAACATCCCACTCTGATACAGTCCATAGAGGATGAAAAACATGAAAGAGAGGATTACAAGTTTTAAATGCAGCTAAGGCCCGAAGGCTTACAAATTAAAAAGATAAGATGCCCGTAATCCCTTTCCTGTCCCCCTTTTCAGGAGGTAGGTCAAGGAGGCGAAAAGGGCAAAAGAGGCGCCTAGGTGAGCTACGGGTGCCAGAAGACACCAAGAGAACATCCCGGGGGCCGTCCGGGGGCTGGACGGTGATGGCGGCACCGGAAGTAGAGCTCGAAGACGGGGCGGCAGGACGTCAGCACGCTGTCGAGGGCACCACGCCCTCGTACTCCGACTTGACGGCCTTGCCGCCAGCCCTCTTCCTCTTCCGCAGCCTCCCTACGCCAGCCGCCCAAGGAGACGACCCCGGGGAGTTCAGGAGGCCGGCGACCCGGATGATGGGGTCGCCGGTGATGCGCGAGGCGACACCCGACGCCTAGTCGGGCCCGCCACCCTCATCGTCGCTGTCGCTCTCCTCCTCATCACTCTCGCTCGAGGGGGAGTCTTCGCTATCGGAGGAGCTGTCCACGCAGCATCTCGCCCGAGTGCCGGAGTCCCCGAAGACCTTGACGGAGAGGAGGTCGCCCTCCATCAACTTAAAATGGAGGGTAAACCCCGCCGTCAGGCTGTGGATACGGGCGAACGTCTTCCACCCTCGATCAAGATACATC
Source organism: Triticum aestivum (assembly GCF_018294505.1). NCBI lineage: Eukaryota > Viridiplantae > Streptophyta > Magnoliopsida > Poales > Poaceae > Triticum > Triticum aestivum. Next base: position 404,129,511 of record NC_057797.1, on the reverse strand, counting down.
ACATTAGGGGCTGGGGATACAACGCTGACTCGCGTGCCGCTGATCCCACAGCCCCTCATGTGCAATCTCAGCGTCTCGGGCGGGTCCGGCTCCATCGCGCTCGCAAACGGAGCTGGAAGCCGGAGGCGATGACGAGGCGCCCGGCGCAGCCTGAAGAAGAACTCGCAAGGGTCGTCCCCCGTATGGACCACCGGGGAGAGAGGAACCGCTGGCGGAGGCGAAGCTGACGCGCCGCCCCGTCCGCCTCTTCCCCGAGCGCCTCGACCTCGTCCACGACCTCGCCCCCTCCCTCTCCCCCTTGTGGCTGGCTCTGCCACCACAGGCGCGGGATAGGGAGGAATGCGCTGTCTGGCGGCGACCCTCGCCGCCACCGATGAAGGACCAGGGTTCCCTTTCTCCATGGCGGATGAGAGAAAGGGGAACAGAAGCTGAAGAAAGTAGAAGATGAGAAAGTGCGGGTTTTTGCGCTCCCCTCTCGCCCTTCTTAAAGGAGCGAGGTGGGGGCTCGGCCGCCCCGCTCGACGAATCAGAGCACGGGAAGAGGGGGAGTCGGGGCAGACCCGCTGCCTCCGCCCGTGACGGCTCGGTTTCCCACCTCCACCGTCCGCGACCCCGAGTGCATGGGAGCCG
>NC_057797.1:404116815-404128494 GCF_018294505.1 Triticum aestivum | reverse complement strand
TCGAAAATCACGCACGCCACCCACGTCTCCCATGACGACGCGATCGACGCGTGCTGTTACGAGAGGACGCGGTGGATACGGAGTGGATTTGGTTTGGACCCAGGCCGCGCATGCCCGTGCCCTGTTTTGGGCCTGGCCCAATAGCGCTCGGCACCGTGTATGGCCCAGCCCCGGGGGCACCTGTCGGTGTACTAAAGTAGGGGTACCTTAGTACCCCGAACTTGTGCACGGGGAGTCACAGCGTCCCGCGGCAAGGCTTGCCGGGCGCCCGCCAAGATCCTCCGCCATTCCCATTTCTGCCATTCAAGAACAAAGTGTTAACTGAGAAGACAAGGCCCTGGCAGGAGGAGCTTGCCGGGAAGGACAAGGCCCCGGCAAGAGGAGCTTGCCGGGAAGGACAAAGGCCCCGGCAAGAGGAGCTTGCCTGGAAGGCCAACCAAGGCACTTCAAGAAACTTGCCGCAACGCCCCGCGCGTCCCGGCAAGGCCCAGCGAGCGGCAAGCTTGCTGGTGCGACAAGACAACGGCCGCGGCAAGGCGCTTGCCGTGGCAAGGCTACCACTCTGCGCCCAGGCTCCAGCACATCCAACGACGTGTCGCCGCAGGATCACTCCTGGTGCACGTGGCGGGTGGCTGTGCAGCCATGCGGTGCGAGGTGGCAAGCGAAGCTGACAAGGAGGCCATCGTGGCGATCGGTGGCGCCCTTAACGGTCGTTTCCTGCACTCTTGGAGCGACCGGATGGGCATTAAATGCCCTTGTCCCCTGCCGTCAGAGTTAGGTAGCGGGCACTGTTGGTAGTAGTTGTACCAACCTGCGTTTTTACTCTTTTACCCCCCTTTTCTACGCTGCCACCTGTCGGTGACCCCCTTTAACCTATAAAAGGGAGGCCCATGCGCACGTAGAAGGGGTTCCGCGGTTCGTGACATTCAACACCACAACACGCTCACGCTCTTGAGCAAGAACAAATAAAACACAAAGTAGCAGTAGCAGTTTTATCTCCCCGGAGAGCTCCGAAGCTGGGTAAAAAATCCCCCCCGCGTGCCCTCGCCTCGATCTGCCCTGCGTGCGCCCTCCGCTCCCTTGCCGGACCAGAAGGGGCCCCCTGCCCCATAGGTGCTCGTGCTCCCATTCCCCATGACATCGGGTCCCGGCTCTTAGGCTGGTCTCAGCCGTCGCTGGCATGCCAGGTCGCGATGCCATGGACAAGACCAGAGGGTGAGGGCCGGAGAGCCGGTATTAGCCCTGAGTCGTGATGCTCAGGCACCCCCTTTAACGCGCAAGCTAGGTTAGATGAAGAAACTCTACGTCCTCGGGTCCCGGCTCTCGGGCTGGTCTCAGCCGTCGCTGGCATGCCAGGTCGCGATGCCATGGACAAGACCAGAGGGTGAGGGCCGGAGAGCCGGTAGGAGCCCTGAGTCGCGATGCTCAGGAACCCCCCCTTTAACGCGCAAGCTGGGTTAGATGATGAAACTCTACGTCCTCGGGTCCCGGCTCTCGGGCTGGTCTCAGCCGTCGCTGGCATGCCAGGTCGTGATGCCATGGACAAGACCAGAGGGTGAGGGCCGGAGAGCCGGTAGGAGCCCTGAGTCGCGATGCTCAGGCACCCCCCCTTTAACGTGCAAGATTCCGACACCCAGGAGAAAAAGGCACCAAATAACAAGCATGGTGGATCGAAAGCATAGTCCTAAGAAAAACGCAAGAAGGATACATTCCGCTGGGACAGGCCCGAGCGGCTTGGGGATGACGCGGCCCGAGGGGCGCCCCCAATAAGATAGCCTAAGGACATGAAATAAAAGGGATACCTGCCGCAGGGACGGACCCACGTGGCCTGGGAATAATGCGGCTCTGAAGGCACTCCCAGCCAGAAATGCAACTTAAAAGATGTCACCTGATGATGTTGGGGGCGAAGGGGTGTTGGTGTAGCAGACTCGGTGGGCTACGAGAGCCGATCCTCACGAGCCCCCAGGCCCAGGGGCCTCTGGAGGCTCCGGAGGCGCTGGCGGCTCCTCGCGGGCCATCTCCATCTCCGCTAGGGCTGCAGCACGCCTGACCTCTTGAGCCTCCAAGATGGCCCTCATGAGATGCTGGTGCGCAGCAGCCGCGTTTGGCAGGCCGTAAGGCATGCGCACGTAGCTGTGGGGCGGACCCTCGCAACGTCCCACTCGCGAGGGCCAGAGGCGCTCGCGAGAAGCGGCTCGGTTGAGCCCTGGTATGTCGATGCAGACGCGCAGCCCACCATCCTCGCCTGGATGGGGGGCCACAGCGGGTAGGCGGCGGCTGCCTCTCATGACCCTCGACTCCTGTAGCTCCTGAATGGCCTTGCTAACGAACTCCTGAGGGTTTGTCCCTCCTTGCCTTGCTCCTTCTTGAGGGAAACGTGCTTCGAAGCACGCCTCCATGTGGTGCCCAAGCACCTCCCTCGTGACTTTGGCGAGGTCGGCGGCCCTCTAGGGGAGACCCCCGAGCCCTGCCTGAGGAGGGCGCCGGGCGCGCTTCCCTATGCGATGGAAGGAGGCTACTCCTGGCCAGGCGCGGGCCCTGAGGGGCCGGGCCGGTTGATGTCTTCTTCTTCTTGGGTGTCGCCTCGGGAGGCCTCCTGCTGCTGCGGTCTGGGTCTTCCAGTGATGCGGCCTGAAAGGCTCGCTCCAGGGAGCACACTGCGTCTCTCTCTTCGCAGGGCATCGTGATGACCCCGCCGCTTCCTGGCATCTTGAGGACGTTGTAGCCATGGTGGGTTACAGCCATGAACTTGGCCGCACCGGGTACCCGAGGATGGCGTTGTACGGCAGGTGGATGTGGGCGACGTCGAAGTCGATAAGCTCGGTGCGGTAGTTGTCGCGAGCCCCGAAGGTGACAGGAAGGCGGACCTGCCCGATCGGGACCGTGGAGCCGTCGGTGACTCCGGAGAAGGGCTTGGTTGGCTGAAGCTGACTGTAAGGCACTTGAAGATTGTTGAATGTTTCCACGGACAGGACGTTGAGGCCTGCCCCGACGTCGATAAGGGTCCTGGTGACTAGCACGTTGCTGATGATTGGGGAACAAAGCATCGGGAGGACTTCGGATGTGGCCGCGCACTTGAGCTGATCCGCTGAGCTGAATGTGATGGCGCATGCCGACCACCTGAGAGGGCGCGTGGCCTCGAGCTTGGGGAGGACTGCGTTCACTTCGCGAGCGAATTGCTTGAAGATGCGCTGAGAGGCTGGGGCTTGAGCTCCGCCAAGGATGCAGGCGATTGCACGTGATTCCTGGAAGCCCCCAGCCCCCTCGTCCTGATGACGGTCCTCATTTCTCCTTGGCTATGGCGGCAGCGGAGGGAGGCCTACGTTCCCTTGCGGGAGATCCTCGCGAGGCTGATCCCGCCAGCCTCCCTCGCGAGGCGGGTCCTGCCAGCGGTCCTCGCGAGGTTGGTCGCGCCACCCTTGGCACGGGCCGCGGTCTTCCCAGCGTCCTGCATTCCTTCCTCCTCCTCGGCCATAGCCCCGGTCGCTGCGGTCGGGACGCCTGCCGACCCTTCCCTCACGCACGGCCCGGAGCTCTTGGCATTCATTTGTGTTGTGGGTGTGGAGGTCGTGGTACATGCAGTACCGACTGCCCTTGGAGGATTCGGGCTGATCTCTCCCCCGCTTGGTGTCCGGCTCGGCCATGAGCACGGCAGCCCCCTTGCGCTTCACGTCCTTGGCCTTGGGCTTCTTCTCTTCGGGGTCTGCGGCAGGCAGCTCGAGGAGGGAGAGGCGTCCCTCCTCAGCCCTGGCGCACTTGGTCGCCAAGTTGAACAGCTCCAAGGAGGTGCACAGGTCTTCATGCATCGCCAGCTCCTCCTTTATCTTGACGTCGCGCACACCGTCGGAGAAGGCAGAGATGATGGCCTCCTCCGTTACCCTGGGGATCTTGAGGCGCGCATTGTTGAAGCGCTGGATGTACTTCTACAGGGTTTCCCCTGGCTGCTGCTTGATACGGCGCATGTTGCTCACGGCGGGTCGCCGGTCGCGAGTACCCTGGAAGTTGGCGATGAAGCGGGTGCGCATCTCGTCCCAGGAAGAGATCGTGCCTGGGGCCAGATTCAGGAGCCAGGTGCGGGCTCCGTCCTTGAGAGCCATGGGAAACCAGTTCGCCATGACCTTTTCGTCTCCGTTGGCAGCCTCGATGCCCAACTCGTAGAGTTGGAGGAACTCTGCAGGGTCAGCCATGCCGTCGTAGCGAGGGGGCAGGTTTGGCTTGAACTTGCCGGGCCACGCGACACTGCGCAGCTCGGAGGTGAAGGCGCGGTAGCCCGCCGTGGCCACGGGGAGCCTTGGGCGATGGAGAGCCTGGTCCTGCGGGTCCCCATGCGCCGCGGCTGGGGGCAGCGTAGGGTCTTGACGTGCTGGAGCAGGGAGCGCTCGGGCAGCTTCTCGTGGGCGAGGGACTTCTTGGCAGCTCTGCTCTTGCCGCGCTGGTGCCTGGCGGAGGGGGTTCCGCCCAGGGGCCACGCGCCTTGGGGCCAGGGCGCCTTCTTGAGGAGGAGGCGGCTAAGGCGCCCCAGGAGCTTCATCGCCCGCACGGGGCGGGGTGCGGAGCAGCGAGAAGGACGGCGTGGGGGCGCCTCCGGCGGCGCGGACGAGCTCAGCGACTCGGTCGAGCCATTCTTCGTAGACATCGTCGATGGGGCGGTAACGCAAGAGCTCGTTTGCCGCGATGAGCGCAGCTCGGGCCTCCCTGGCCATGCGGGGCGAGCGTGACGAAGAACCGGCGGGGGTGAGCAAAGGCGTGGCGGTGCGGCCGTCCTGCCTCATGGATGTATGCTGGGACGACGCTTGCTGCTCGTTCCCCGCCGGGCCGGTGGCGGCGTTGACAGCAGGTGACGGGGAACGACGAGGGCGCCCGACGACGGGAGCCGTCTGGGCGACATGGGAGGCGAGGGCGGCTCGGCTCTCGGCGCGAGCCCGACGAGCGTCAGACATGGTTGCGGTGGTCGGGGAAGAACAAGACGACGGAAGGCAGATTCCGATGCACCCCTACCTAGCGCGCCAAATGTCAGATTTCAGGTTCCAGCAGACCCTTGAGGTTCGAACACTGGGGTGAGCGCAGAGATTCAACCCCCAACCGGCTCGCTCCTCACCGAATCGCTAGGACCTAAACTACTAAACTGAAAAGCACAAGAGACACAAGATTTATACTGGTTCAGGCCACCATTGTGGTGTAATACCCTACTCCAGTGTGTGGTGTGGTGGATTGCCTCTTGGGCTGATGAGGAACAATACAAGGGGGGAACAGCCTCGCGAGGGTCTGTTCTTGGCTGCGCGATGAACTGCTAGGAGGGGTTCAGTCGCTCTATCTACTGGTTTCTTCATGAGGATCCAGATCCTGCTACCCTGGGGGTGGCTAGTCCTATTTATAGGCAAAGGCCCTGGGCCTCTTCCCAAATATTGAGCGGGAAGGGCGCCAACAATTGGCCATTTTGAAGGGGAACAGAGGGTACACTTATCCTGACTAAAGTTGGTCCTCGCCTGTCAAAGGCTCCGGTGGTGACGCCGGCTTGGGATCCACAATGACTTCCTTCCGGCCGTTGGGCTGGTCTTGGTCTTGTTGCACCGAAATGGACGCCTTTGCTTGATTCTCTCGCCTGCGCTTGGTCCCTTTGCACCAAAGGGAAAAGGAGGACACTGCGCGGGCTGGCGCCCGACTGGCACCCTTGGTCGTCATGGCTTGCGTCATGGGCACCTCGCGAGGTACCCTACCTTGATCACTCCGCCTCCTCATGAGCCTGCCTGATGAGGCCGTGCCTGAGTAAGCTCCTTGTCGTCCGACCCGCGAGGCTTGGCCCCTCGCGAGGGTCTTGAGCTTGCGTTGATGAAGATGGGCTGTGTTGGGCCTCCTTTGAGCCACGCCGCAGGCCGCAGGCAGGCAAGTCTGGGGACCCCCGTTCCCAGAACGCCGACACCCACCACCTCCGCCTGACTATTGCCTCGGGCGAATCTATTTGCTCCATCGCCTAGAGGAGATACTCGATGAACTCGGAGGACTATGGCTTGACTGTCGCCGAGGAGTACATGTACATCGCCGCCCTCATTGCCGCTGTCTTGCTCTTTTGCATACATTGCCACATGGCCTGCACCGTCCTCGAAATCTCGCACTCATTGTCAAACCAAGTAAGGATCTCCTTCAACCTAGCTAAATTTGCCTGGTCGCCGTCGGCGATCTGCCTGATTCGCTGCTGCATCCTCTCCATAGATGTCCTTTTGAATAGTCCGATGCTAGCTTTGGAAGATGGGAGGAGAGAAGGTGGTCTTGCAATAGAGTAGAGGGAGAGGCGAGACGGTGGTTTTTGAATGGAGATGATGGAGAGGAGAGGAGGTGGTTTTGCAATGGAGAAGATCAGAAGGGGGAAAGGCAAGACGGTGGTTTTGGAATGGAGATGATGGAGAGTACAGGAGGTGGTTTTGCAATGGAGAAGAGGGAGAGGAGCGTGCGGCAGCGATTTAGGATTGGACGAGAGGGCCAGCGCGTTGTGACTGGATCAAAATAAAAATCAATTTACCCTTCAATTAAGAAAGCGACCCCACATGAACTAGTCTCCCTTTTATTCTGGGTCATAATTGACCATGATTTTCGCACATAAAATATATGTTATACGTTGCAAAAATAATATAATTTGAAAGTACATTCAGATACGAACCAAATGATACAATTTTTGGTGACATGCATTCACATTTTGCTTGTCAAATACAGTACGTGGTCAAACTTTGACCCAAAATACGCGAAACAACAAAAAAAATACTTCCAAGACCAACGCCGCTCTTCCGCTTTTCTCCTCTTAAACCACCACTGCTCCTCTCCTATTCCAATCTAAATCCAGCGCCGCTCCTCTCCTCTTCCATTTTAAACCACCGCCCCTCCTCTCCTGTTCCAGTCCAAAACAAGTGTCACTCCTCTCCCGTTCTAATCCAAAACCAGTGCTGCTCCTCTCCTCTCACATTCAAAAACCACCGCCGGCGAGTGAAGGTGTTGCGGAGAAGTAGATCGATGGAGGAGTACAACCGATACGTGAGGATCGCAGACGGCGACCCTGTGAAGCTAGCTAGGATGTTGGAGATACAGTCTTGGTTTGAAAACAAGGACTAACTAGCGGCGACGAGGACATCCATGGCCAAATATCTGCAACAGAGCGAAAAGGCGGCGATACTCCCGGAGGGAGTCACGCGGGAGTACATAGAGCTACTCCTCTGGTCCATGGAGCAAACAGATTCACCGAATCTGATCGTGAGGGAGCGGTGGTGGGAGTATCGATCCCAGATGGAGCATCCACCGGAGATTGAAGGATCGAGCATCTACAGGGTGCCGTTTGTGAGGGTGTCCTGCCAGAGCGAGCCGATAGAGTCTTCGTAGACCGAACCCAACTACAAGAGAAGAAAAGCAGTTGGCCCGACGATGCTTCCCTGCCATCCTCTCCCTCGCCGGTCACATCGTCTCACGGGGCGGCTGTCTACCGCTGAGAAATAGGAGGGGACTGCCCCCCAGCCCAATAGTTGGGCAGGTTGTGAACTGTCAGGAGGATCTTAGGGTTGTCATTATTTGCAGGTTGTGAATTGTGTTTTGTGTTGTGTATTTTGAGAGTACTTTCAGATATGAATGTCTTTTGAATTTCAGATTTGCAGTATTGAGCATATGAAGTATTTTATTAATTCTAGAGATCTATTTTTAGCACTTAAAAATGTAGTTTCATAGGAGTATAAAAGTGCAGACAATGTGATTCGCAGAGAAGAAACTGCAAGTTATAGTTTCAGATAAGAAACTGCAAGTTCAGTTTCAGATAAGAAACTGCAACTTTCAGAGGCAGAGCATTTATATTAACACGGCCTTTTCAAACAGGGTTAACATCATCTTAGAAGTTTTATTCATGGTTGAAAATGGAACTACTGACCAATTAACATCATGCTGATCAACATTCATGCATAGCACATCTTCCTATGATGCACAGTCAAAATGCCCACACAATGTCGAGTGTGCGAAACACAGAGAAAACGAGGGACGAAGTTTTGGCAAGTATTGGGCGTGGTGTGCGTAGATAACAATGGGGACCCACATGTCAATAAAGGCAGAGGCAAAAAAATTGGAGATATTTTCCCCGCACAGGTGGAATCGAATCCCGGGCGGAACAACTGTCAGGTAGTGTCACTTGGCCACTAGGCTAGTTCAGTAGTTTCGTTAATAATAAGGCACTTCCTCAGGTGGTCGGATCCCCTCCTTTGTGCGCTCGTCGCGACGCCGCTGTCTGCCGTTGTGAACATGCTGAACAAACGAGAGGAATCTGGAGAGGACTATACGTGGAGATGCGGTCAGTTGGGACCCACCAGGTCTATGGCCGTACGCAAGCAAGTGCCTCATCAAAAAAATACTTCCTCCTAATGCTATACTGACATTTGGGCCCATGGGTTTGTCAACATAGTTACATTTTTTAGGTGCTTCAACGTACTTACTATAGGAGGTAAATTCACAACGAAGCCGGGGAGCTGGTAGGTATAATTTATTATCACTGGGGCAGCAAGTATCAGCTGGGTTTTGGGCTGCCCCGTCTAGGCTTTCATTTTTAACATGCGCGGCCTACGACCTCGGATGGTAGGTCCAGAGGCCTGTTTGTATTTTCTTGAGGGTCATCATGTATCGACCGGCCTATGGACCTCCCATCTGAGGTTTTATTTTTCCTGAATATCGGCAACCCAATTTATGTTTTTTTTGAAGAAAACGCAATGGTCTGTTCTATTTTTCTATATAAGAATTGGAACGCCAGGTCCAACTTATGTTTCCCTTCTAACTATATTATATATATTTAAATTATTTTATATGTTATTATATATGATTTTTATTGTCATCATATATTTAACAGATACTTACATATGTAAGAAAACAATATCCCACATCTTATTAACTTATAAAAATAATTTCTTAACAATAAAATCTTGGATTCTTTTGGCACAAAAATCCTAGTGATTGTGTACAAAAGCTTGGTAAGATTTAAGGATGAATGTAATAATATCACTTATTATTTAAATATATTTATAACAAAATGCTCAACCCCTTTTTATTTTTTGATAACATTGCTGGCCCAACCCAACATTCTAATTAGAATCAGCCCAGCAAAATCGTGTATTTCGAGAAAGTGAAAATGGCATGTAAGTTTTTAGGAAATAAAATAAATGGGCCGCATGGACGCTACATAATTTATTCACCCAGCCCAGCTAATGGCTGTAATTCAAAAAAAAGATCAAATTGACTGTAAATTCTACCGCGCAAAAAAGACTGTAAACTCTGAAAAAATGGGTTGAATACGTGACACATTTTTGGAGGCTGAAATGTGGGCCAATAGGTCAAAGCCAACGCAAGTCATTGTCAATTTAGTCAACAAATGATTCTGACATGTTAGCCGTTGGATTTACATCGAACGACCAGCATCCCTCTTCAATCTCTCGTCTTCTTCCTCCAGCGCCGCCGGGACCACCTCCCGCCTCCTGCTGCTAGCAGCTCTGCTTAGCACGCTTCGTATGAAGCACTATTCCACCATTGGCCAGGCCATCCCTCCACCCCTCCACACCTCCTGTTCTTCTCCACCGACTGCCAAACCACACTGCACTAGAACCAGTTAACCCTCGTACACCTCTCCGTCTGCGACTCTACTCCCGCGTCTTCCCATCTCCAGCTCGTTGTTGTCTGGGGCCTCGCTGTTGTCCACCACCTTGGATGCGCTCGGCACGGTGTGGTCAATGTGGTCAATGAACGACACCATCGGAAGTAGACTGTGCGTGGAGAGGCTGACAGCTGGGTCCATGGCCGCACATAAGGAAATGCCTCCTTATTACGTGCAAAATAATGATTCCTCCACCTGACATCTGGGACCCACCGGAAGGGCCTCTGTATTTCGCGAAAAAAACGTGCCCCCCGCTGACAGGTCGGACCCACCAGCTATCTTCGCATGCAAGGAAGTGCCTCCTTATTATGCACAAAAAAAATGAATACTCCCCCTACCAGCTGGAAACCAACATAGTGGGAGGCTGACTTGTGGGCCTACCAAGTTGATGGGGACGGAGGGCTTTGTCAACTTAGTCAATATGAACGATTCTAGCTCCTTTTACCGTACGATGTTCATCCAACGACCGTAGTGCTTCTTCAACCTCTGGTCTTCTTGCTCCAGCCGCCTAAACCAGCACCGGTTGTGCCGCATGCTCCTGCCTCCCGTGGCCGACTATGATGTCGCGGAGGCGTCACCGCCCCCTACTACTCCCACCGCTAGCCAGGCCATCCCTCTACTTACGCACACCCCCTGTTATTCTGCAGCGACAACAGCCTCACACCGCAGCCGAACCAGTGAACCCTCGTTCTCCTCTTCGCGTGGGCATCCACTGCTGTGTCTTCCCCGGATCTGCTTCGTCCCCTTCCTAGGCCTCACTGTCGTCCACCGCCGTGGTGCTCTCGGCGCGGCGTGGTCAATGTGGTCAATGACCGACTTCCATCGGAAGAGTACTATACGTGAAGAGGCTGACAGCTGGGTCCACGGCAGCCGCAAGGAAGTGCCTCCTTATTACGCGCAAAATAATTATTCCTCCACCTGATAGCAGGGACCCACCGGACAGGCCACCGTATTTTGCGAAAAAACGTTTCCCCCTGACTGCTGGGACCCACCATCTACAGCTTCGCACGCAAGGAAGTGCGTCCGGGCAAAAAAAACATTCACCCCCCTGACTGCTGGGACCCACCAGCTACATCTTCGCACGAAAGGAAGTGCCTGACAGTCGGGACCCACCTGGTCAAAGCGTACGTAGCGTTGTCATTCTGGTCGCGAACATGTATGTACATACTGGTCGATCTAGAGGCGCGCACGTGTCGTAGTAGAGGCGCGCACGTAGCATGTACACGTACGTACAGCGGCCAATGTGCAAGAAAGAAAATACGGCCACGTATGTGTACATACGGGCGGGGTCTTGAACGCCTAGTCGCGCATAAGTATGGCCAGGGCTCGTGTACATGGCTGGGTCGCAAAGGAGAAACAACGTCGTCGTCGTGTTCATGGGGAGCCAACCGGCTGGGTCGGAACAAAATGCGTCGTCGTGTTCATCGGGAGGGCTTGGATGGAACATGCGATGGAAACGAGGCCTGGCGTACCGCAGAACGGAGGAAACGGCCTTGTGTTCGACCGGCCATGTTCGAAACGGGATCCTGTTCATCGGTAGGGGTCTGGCGTACCGCAAAACAAAGGGAACGGACCTCCTACGGTAGAAACAGGGGTCCTGTTGATCGGGAGGGTTGCGGCATACTGTAAAACGGACGAAACGGACTTGTGTTGGAGCGCTACAGTCAAAATGGGGGTCCTGTTCATTGGGAGGGGTGTGCCGTACTGCAAAACGGGACTCCATGGGATACTGTTCATCTCCACTGTCGACCTCCTCCAGCCTCCACGGGCTACCGTCGACCTCCTCCAGCCTCCATGGGCTCCTGTTCATCCAGCCTCCACCGCGCGCTACTCCACCGGCTACTATTCAACCACCCCTCCATGGGCACCCCTCCATCATCTACTGTTCATCCAGCCCTCCACGGGGTCTTCATGTTCATCCAGCCCTCCACGAGGTCTCGTTCATCCAGGCCCAACCGGCTCGATCGATCGGGGTCCTGTTCATCCAGAGGCAACGCCACGGGGTCCTGTTCATCCAC
>NC_057797.1:403983588-404116523 GCF_018294505.1 Triticum aestivum | reverse complement strand
CACTCACTATTCATCCAAACCCCCCTGCAATGCTCACTGTTCATGCAAAGGCAGCATCGATCGGCTTCAGTTAGCAGCATCGATCGATCGCTCGGGTTCAGTAACGGTAGCCTGCAGTGCAATCGCTCGGGTTCAGTTAGAGCCCAACACCTCGCTCGGGTTCAGTTAGAGCCAACACCTCGCACACATGCACATACGTGTACGAGAAAATCACGCATCGCTTGGCCCCCGACCACCCACCGTAACCGGGAACTCCCCGAAATTTTCCTCACCCTCGCTTCTACCAAGGTTTTTTCCGTCATGGACAGCCCAAAGAATGTCATGCAGCTGCGTCTCCGGCCCGCCTAGGACGAAAAGCCCATTTTCTGTCATGATTTTTTGTCATAGAAGTAGGAGCCCACCACATCTATGATGATACCGGGTTTTGTCACAATTATCATCATAGAAGTGTCATAAGTATGACAAAAAAAATTTTGTTCGGCCCAAAATGTCACGGATGTGTCTTTTTTTTGTAGTGGTGGATGGCAAGTTTGGCATTTAGATATGAAGATTCCTTTCTCTGTAAACCGACTATATACAACCCCAGGCCCCTCCAGTGTCCATATAAACCAAATAGAGGCAATCACAATCATACAGTCTAGATATCTAGGGTTTAGCCATTACGATCTCGAGGTAGATCAACTCTTGTAACCCCTATACTCATCAAAGTCAATCAAGCAGGAAGTAGGGTATCACCTCCATTAAGAGGGCCAGAACCTAGGTAAACATTGTGTCCCGCCTCCTGTTACCTTTGATCCTCAGACGCACAGTTCGGGACCCCCTACCCAAGATCGGCCGGTTTTGACACCGACAACGGCACACCCAAGGTTCTGGAAGTCACTCCTGCCGCCACCGAAGCTGATGGATAAACCGGGGATTGTTGTTGAGCCGCCAGCTGAGCCGCCTCCTCAGCCTCCCGACGCGCCCTACCCTGATCCACCAAAGCCTAGGCATTATTACCTCCGTGTGTGGGGTCATGCCCATGAGGCTGGTTATGGTGTTGCTCACTGCTTGAAACGGCGGGCGACTCAATATGCCTGCTATAACTTCGACTCGGTCGAGGGGTTGAGTGAATCCGCTCGCGACTATAAGAATAAGCCGCTTGCTGAGCCACAACTGTCTGAAGAAGCTCTCTAGCCCTCCGCGTTTCTATCGCTGTTGGAGACTCGCCTTCAACTTGTAGAGCCGCCAATCGCGTTGCGGCTGCAATCATATTATCCAAAGGGTTAGAATAATGACCTGGAGGTGTCGGAACATGCTGAGGCGGAGTATTATTCAAATGTGTTGGGTCCATCGCCCGTGGCTGAACCGGCGCTCCAGTCCCAGGCGCTTTGACCACCTGGTTCACCACCGGCGGGTCAGTGGTCCCTGCTCCAAGCGTGTTGAAGAGGTTCCTTGGCTCATAAACCAGGGGTAGATGACTCCGGTGCCTCCTCCTCATGACCTCATTTGAAGCATTCTGATCTAATGTGAGCCGGAAGGAATCCGCTTGACTCTGTTGTGCCTGGGTGTCCAAAGTAGCCTGCTCTGTAGCCATCCTAGCGTTCTCAGCGGCCACCTCTTCCTTGGCTTGAGCGATCTCATCTTGCAGCTTCGCCACATCAACCTTATGATGTTCCTAGTTGTCTGGGGTTACCTCTACCCCCATCTAAGTCGCCAGAGCCTCCAATAACTCTGTGAGAACTTGTGCCGGCAGGCGCGCAGAGCCGCTAGCACCAGCCGCCGCCGCAGCCATTGAACTGGAGGTCATAGCCGCGGTGGTTATTGAACCAAGTGTCGGTTGTGTACCAGCCATGAAGATCGTGACCCTGTTCGGCGGTTCATAGGTGCCCGTAATACTGTCACCATCGGAACAGCCCCCAAGCCGGCCGTCTTGTAGTTCATACAATGAATCAATCTCACCTGTGGACGACTCACCATCAGAGTAGATAGCCATCTCACCGCCAGACACAGATCGTTCCTCACCTTCCGCCCCATGGATGAAACCAACAAAGGCATGCTTCATGGCGGGCTGAACCTGGGCGGGTCGTGCACGCTGAGCGGTCTTGATGACGTCGGTGCAGATGTCTGGCTCAGGGCCCGGTTCGCCGATTTTGCTGATGAAGACGTCGATTCCGACGAAGGAGGACCTGTTACCCGTACTCAATTGAGCCGGCCTCGGGGCCCCAGCCTGCATCGTCGTTGCAGAGCTTGCCGCGATGACTCTTGGTCATCCGGCCCAGTGCATATCCCTTGATCCCTTTGAAGTTGCCCTTTGAGAACTCGAAACCACCCTGAGCCAGCCCCACGGTGGGCGCCATCTATCGTGGAATTGTCAAGGCGGATGTCCTAGCGAAAGGACTTAGTCGTGGAGCCATCGCAACTAGGTTATCTTGGGGTTAAATGGGACAAAGGACACATGGAGTTTTATACTGGTTCGGCCCCTTGCAGTGAAGGTAAAGGCCTAATCCAGTTTGAGGTGGTATTGCTTGGGTTTCGATTACCAGGGAGCGAATAAGCTTGACCTAGTTCTCGATCTGTTGTTTCTTGCCCTAAGCCGTCACCGGGTCGTCCCTTTATATACACAGGTTGACGCCTGGCGGCCCATGGAGTCCCGACTGGCTCATACACAAGTGTCCGGATCGGTGACTATCTATGCTTGCCTTACAAAACAAGTTATACACATATGGCGGTACACCCTCTTGGGCCTCAAGTTGCGTCTGGGTCTTGGGACGTCAACAGGCTTGTCATGATCCGCCATCTTCATTGATGAGTCACTAGTGGTATGACCCAGCCCCTCCTGGGCGGTTCATACCCATTAGTCATATCCCCAACATGTTCTTTGTGCGAAATAACTATCGCCTGGCCTGCTAGAAGAAATGGAAGAGTTGGCACCGGTGTTGATCTGCAAGTTAGAGAAGATCTTTCCGCCGGGCTTCTTTAATCCAATGAAGCACTTGATTTTGCATCTCCCAACCGAGGCAAGATTGGGGGGGGGGTGCAAAATCGTCGGTGCTACGCAACTGGGAGAATGCAGAAGATGCTATGAGCAAAATGTAAAAATAAACATAGAATTGAAGCATCGATGGCTGAGGCATTCATTACCGAGGAGGCGGCAAACTTCGTGACAGCACATTACAAAGCCAAAAATCGTCATTTGCATAATCTAAAGCCTCGGCACAATGTTGATGACCGTAAAAAGGGTGGATCCAACCTCAGCCTATTCAAAGGGTATCTCGCACCAGCCGATGCTTCTAATTCCTTAACGTTGGATTTCGAAGAATGGCAGATCATTTCATTGTATATCTTCACCAACCTAATAGAAGTGCAGGCGTACATCGAGTAAGTTCTCGGTACATTGTTTCACAACTTGTAATTCCTTTGAACTGCTCTTATTCCCGGATAAATTTGATACAGTCGATACATCGCCAAATTCTCATATGGAGTGGTGATCCAAAAGGATTCCGTCGAAGAGTATGAGCTTATGGCAAAGCATGGAGGCGGCTATCCCAGTTTCATCTCTTGGTACGAACAAATGATAATTTCCATTAGACCATTTCATTTCTTCGTCTAATTTGTGGCTAATGCAACAATCCTTTCATATTAAACTTGTAGGCTAATTCAGAGTTAATGGACGCTGAATTGAGACAAGTCGCTAATGGTTTTGACCTTAAGGTCCATTCATTTGACAAATACGACATCAACGGGTATCACTTTCGTACCTATGGCAAAGAGCTATCTATGGCCGACCGAAAGTCTACAAATTGTTGTGTCTCTGCTATTGGCAAAGGAGATACCGAGTATTATGGAAGAGTTGAAGCAATTTATGAACTTCAATTCTATGGTGCAAACCCACCAAACGTTGTAGTCTTCAAATGTTATTGGTTCTAGCCGAAGGAGACTAGAAGGACTCATGAACACTTAGGGCTAGTGGAAATCAAACAAAGCACCCACTTGGATGTTCCCGATGTTTATATTATGGCTCAACAGGCAACCCGACTTTTATATCTACCGTGGGTCTGCAAAGTGATCCAAATCTCAATGGTTGGGATGTCGTTTATGAAGTGCTGCCACATGTTAGACCACCTCCCCCCATTGAAGAGGATTATAAACCTCACATTAACCTTGACACATATGAAGGAGAATTCTTCCAAGAAACACGTCTTTCCAAAAATTGTTTCAAGAACCGCTCTACTTCACCCCAGAACATTGAAGTAGATAGCGACAGTGAATCCCCGACTTCACAGTTGAGCCAGAACAAGAAGAGCCTGAACTAGAAGAGGTTACTGCTGTGGATGACCTGTCAATTCTTGACAAATTACGTAAAGGTGGCCTTCCACATGATGATGCATTTATTAATGATGATGATGAGCACGTCATTTCCGATAGTGATGATGATGATGCATTTGTTGGTCCCAGAGCATTTATTGAACCCGATGATCCAGATTATTATTAGGTATTCAATTTTTTATGTTGTACTTGATTTATATAGTTACTTGTATGATGGTATGATTTATATAGTTACTTGTATAATTTTCTTACTTTGTATGATTGTTTCTTTTACATAGTTCCATGGTATTGATGTCCGTCCCCATCGGCCCTCGCCCGCTTTATGATTCAGATGTGGTAAATTCTCTTTCATAACTATTTGTTGCATTTCGCATTTATGACAACTATGGCCATCAAGTTGACATAGAGATACTTTAATCTAGGAGGTATGTGAACCAGAATTTGAAACTGACCCTCTTGTTGAGAAGTTAAATTTAGTTGAAAAAGAAAACGAGTATTTGAAAGAAAAAATTAAAAGAATTGAAGAAGAAAAGATGACGTTGGAGATGTATGTTGCCGATGTCCTCGATGGTCACATGATGAAGATGAATGCAATGTGCTTGAAGATGGATGCAACGCCCTTCAAGATTAAGAAGATTAGGAAATATGCCATTGATAATGAGGCTTGGTATCATTATGCCGTTGGATCAATTGTTATATTAGTTGTGATCTTCATCGCATTTGTTGTGATGAGGGTAAGTTTTTTCTAGTGTTTTGATTAACAAATGCATGCTTAGCTTACTTTCCTCCTAAATGGCATACTTACCTAAGTTAGACAAAAAATGAGCTATACTTAGCTTCTTCAGTTCATTTATGACATACTTAGCATACTTAGGTCAAAAATGGCATGATAATCTTTGTTACCTCCAAAATGATATAGACTTAGCTTATTTTCCTCGAAAATGACATAATAACCTTACTAAGCTCCAAAATGACCTATTTACCTAGGTTAGCTCTAAAATGACCTACACTTGGCATTTTTACCTAGCTTAGCAATAAAATGGCATTTTTACCTACCTTAGTTAGAAGAAGAAGAAGATAAAGAAGAGGAGAGGAGAAAAATAAAGAGAAGAAAAAATCTTCTTTTTCTTCTTTTTCTTCTTCTTCTTCTTCTTCTTCTTTCTTTTTCTTCTTCTTCTAACTAGTCTTATTCTTCTTCTTCTTCTTCTTCTTCCTCTTCTTCTTCTTCTTCTTCTTCTTCTTCTTCTTCTTCTTCTTCTTCTTCTAACTTTCTTCTTTCCCAATTTGCAGATTTGCTTTAGATGAGGAAGCTTGCGTTGATGGAGTCTACTCTTCTCTTTATGCTTCCTTCTTGTTTTGATTTTATAGGATGAACAATGTGAAACTTACTACCTATATATGTTTGTATGGATGAAACTATTGTATGCTTGTTGTTGGATATGTTGGCTAGCTATATATGTTGCATATGGACTTTGATTTGCTATGTATATGTGTTGGATGATCATATCCATATTGCAGGGATATGATTTGGTATCTATATGTGTTGGTATGCTTGTCGAAAGTATTTTCATATATATATATATATATATATATATTGTGTGTGTGTGTGTCTATATATATATAGGGATTGACTATTCGTCACCGTAGGTGAGGAATAGTTATTCTTCACCCCCTTTATTTTACGATGAATGCACCGTAATTTTATGTTCCATAAGTTTTGTCTTATTTCTGGCGTGAAAAGACCATAAGAAAATATATAATCATCGGAAAAAATATTTTATGTTATGTAAAATTACAAACATAAAAACATAGTGTAAAATACACATAAACTGCAAATTTTCTTATCTTATGACCTATATTTTATTTTCTTATGCCAAATTTTACGTACTGAATTAATAGGAATGTAACTCTTTGAATTCCAAACGTAATTTAACTATGAAATGATCGTAAGATTAGCTCGGGTGAAGAATAACTTATTTTGCACCCTGGGTGATGAATAGTAACACTATATATATATATGTGTGTATATATATGTATGTATATATATATATATAACTGTGAATTTTGAAGAATGATTGTTAGGAAGAAATAACAGCACAAAAATTGATAACCCAATTTTGGGGCTGTTACAACTCTTCCCCCCTAAAAAAGAATCTCGTCCTTGAGAATCCTAGAGTTAGAGCACAAATGGAACAATAACCTCTCCGGTGAAAAACCTCGGGGTTAATTTTTAACCCTTCGATCAAATTTCAACGAGTTGGGAGCACCGATAATTGGTACACCCAGAGAGGGATAAGGGCAAACATGGTTATATCCTCGGCTAGGGGTATCCGAGATCAAACTCTCGATTTTTTTTTGCTACATGCACCTTAAACGAAATTGGAGCTAATGAAAAAGAATTAGGAATGATAAATGGCCAGATGAAAATGCCTCTTCAAGGCTCTGGGTGTAGAAATCCGGCACACGGGGTATGCACAGATAGAGAGGGACATGTGACTTTGCATTCCCTCGAGTACTGCCCTAAATGTACTCGTGGGTGAACCGGGTAGGTGTGCAGTATGCAGTATAATCTAAACTAGCAAACATACAGATGCAACAAACATGCAATGAAAAACACATCAGACAAATCATTCTAAGGTGTTTTAATGCTAGTGGGTATATGTAATCCTGGCATACATATACCTACACTAGCGCACATTTTATTATAGACTCGAGACGAGTCAATGTTGTTTTTAGTGTATGTGCCGTATTGATTAAAATCTTGTTAGCAACACATTGCCAACCTTGTCAAACATTTCTGCTTGACAGAGAGACAATCTAAAACAAAACCAAAAACCAAAAGCAAGAAAGCATACATAAACACATCTTACGGGTTACAAACAGTGCAAGCATACACCAAAGCACGAACGCGCTACGCGCTAAAAGAAACAACTCATTCCGGGATACATAGTTCTATCCTCATATCGAGGATGAACAGACTGACTGACCTACTCGCAGAATCATCTCACTACGTGACTGAGTTCACGTAGAGGACTAGCCTTGCTGGGGCTCTCCGGGAGGACGAAGACTAAGCCAATCTCCATCTTCATCGTCTGACACTACTATGGGTTGCGGTAGACTGCTGGGGGTGTGGCTGAAATTGATCCAAGCAAATGCTGCTGGTGCATTCAGTAAAGAGCCTTGTCGAGGGTGACGATGTTTGGCTGAGGCCATAACACCGGCTGAGAGGGTAGCACTTGTTCGGATGGCGTTGGGTGAACAACTTGGGATGCAAATTTATGAGCCTCATGATAAGCTTTCGTGACAACTCGTACCGCATCGTTGTCCATAGTTCTAAACTCGGCAAGCATCTTGGCAATCATCATCCCCTGGGCAGTGATATATTGCACCAGGCGAGCGATTGCTAGGTCATCTCCCAGAACAGTGGTAGGAGGCTGAATTCCTGCTTCTGTCACAATGGGGAAAAGCAGAACTCCCGCCTCTCTACCACTTGCGGGAACTTGGTTCGGAGGTATAGGATAGTCTCCACAACAGCGACCTGAATAGCCAAATCAGTAGTGGGCATGGCTCTGTCGGATTGTGGGATCCGGCAAGCCCTTCAGGTTCAAACTCTGGGGTGCACACAAAGATCACTCCCTCTCCATCCCACTGACGCACGATCTCTAGGCCTAACTCTATGAACCCAAGGAACAAGAGACATAAGAGTTTATACTGGTTCGGGCCACCGCTGCGGTGTAATACCCAACTCCAGTGTGGTGTCGTGGATTGCCTTGTAGGCCGAGGATGAACAAGTACAAGGTAAGAACAACCTCCTGAGGAGAGGTGTTCTTGAGCTCGGGGAGCTGGTGAGGGTGGTTCTCTACTTGATCCGTCTAGATGAGATGCTCTGGATCCGTTTTCTCTCTATGGTGGTGGCTAGTCCTATTTATAGAGGCCATGGTCCTCTTCCCAAATGTAGGCGGGAAGGGATCCCACAACTGCCAATTTTGAAGGGGGCAACAAGTACAAGTTATCCTTACTAAAGGTGGTCTTCGCCTGCCAAAGGTTCTGGCGGTGATGCCATCGTGGGCTCCATGGTGACCTCCGTCCCGCCGTCCTGCTGGTCTTGGTCTTGTTGCACCAATATGGAAACCCTTGCCTAATGCCTCGGGACTCCTTGCCTGCGCTTGCCTCTTTAGCACCAAAGAGGAAACCGGTACACTGTGCCCGCTGGCGCCCGCCTGGCCTTGGTCGTCATGGCTTGCATCACGTGGACCTCGTGAGGTGCACCCTGCCTTGATATCTCTACTCCTCATGAGCCAGCCTAGAGAGGCCACCCCTGAGGAGGTCTTGCGTCGTCCGCCTCGCAAGGCTTGGCCCCTCGTGAGGGTCTTGCGTGTTTGCTAATGAAGATGGGCCGCACCAGGCCGCTGGCAAAGCCATGCCTCGGGCCGCAGGCAGGCAAGTCCGGGGACCCCCGTTAACAGGACGCCGACAGTAGCCCCTGGGCCCAAGGCACGCTCGGACTGGCTTCGCGGCGAAACGAAAGGGCAAGTGCAGAGCGCCATGGGCCCCAACCGCCTGCGGCCTTGATTGACGCATGGTGATTGACAGGATGTGGGCGTCTCTGCTTTCCGACGCCTACCTCGGCAACTGTCCCTGACTGACAAAGGCCGGCGCACGCCGCGGTGCCTTCATTGCTCCCCCTTGTGTTGCTCCAGATGCCCTTTTCTGCTCCTCGCTTCCGAAGTCTCCAGATCCACACCAATTCCCTTCTGAGCCAGCGATCAATGGCGCCCGACAAGGCCAAGGCTGCTTCTCCGCCCTCCTGGTACGGGCCGGCTCTGAATGCACCCACTGTCCCAGGGAAGAACCTCGCCGCCTCGTGTCTGTTGATGGCGGGGGCAGCAACGAGAAGGGGAAGACCGAGCTCTAGGCTGGCTCCGCCGAGCCGGAGGCCTCGGGCAGCTCCTTCTACCCCTTCTCAATGAGTAGTGTCATTGCGGGGCTGGTTCCTCCCTTCTCCAACTTCTTCTACGTCGTCCTCAGCCACTACAAGCTGCAGGCCCTTCATCTCCATCCCAACTACGTCCTCCTCCTATCGATCTTTGCCTTCTACTACGAGGTGTACGCCGGGGTGATGCCATCCGTGGTGCTGTTGTGCTACTTCTTCTACCTCTAGATCGAGGACGGCCACTGCTCGGGGTGTGCCATGTTCGTTGCGGCCAACAAGACCGACGTGATCTCGAGGGCTGGGAAGAAAGCCGAGGGCTTCAGGAGCAAGTGGGTCCTGATGGACGCCAAATGCATCCACCCACGGTTGACGCTGCTGACGAAGATGCCCAAGTCTGACGATGGGTGGTTCCGTGCAAATCTCACTGACGCCCGGGTGGAGCCAGTGCTGAGGAAGATGACCGCTGATCTGAAGCCTGGCAATCCGAAGGCTGCGAAGCTGACGGGCGCCATGATCGTCAAGGAATTCCCGACGCAGTGCGTGGCCCCACTCCAGGCGTGCTCTCGCACCTTATGGATGCTCGGGGACGAGGAAGACAAGCTCTGCGTGAGTCCAAAAGCCTTGTATGACGAAGAGCTGGCCATGGCTCTCCGCCTCTTGGTTGGGGACGACCAAGGGTATCCGCCGGAAATCTTCGTTCGCTTGTACTGCCGCCCAGATGGGGTGCAGGTTGCTGCCACCATGCCCACCTTCGACGGGCGCGGGCTAGTGCCGCCGGTGCCCTCCAAGGCCCCGGTGGTGACGGCGCTAGTGGACGTGTCCTCTAGCGAGTCCCGCGGGGAGGCGGAGGAGGAGGAGGAGGAGGAGGAGTAGCACGACTTGGAGGTGACCCACGAGGGGACAGGAGAGACCTCCCCTCTGCGCAAGGCCAACATCCTTTGCACCCTGCCTGATGATGATGATGCCGATGTCCACCCAGAGAGGGAGGAGCTGCCCGTGACTGGGGTCGCCACGAGGTCCAGAGTCAGTCCCCAGGAGAGGCCGCCGGCTGAGGTTCCGATGAGGGGGAGATCTCCATTGATCTCCCGAGGCGACGCCCCTGTTCTCGCACCATCTGAAGTTGCTACTGGTCCCTTTGCTGCTCCCTCATCCGCTCCTGGGGCCCGCACGCCTGTGCCTCCAGTCGTGAGGCCCTCAGGCTTCAAGATTCAGAAGAAACAGAGGGATTACGCCACGGTGGACTATTTAGTGTTCTCGTCCTGACAAGTTCTTCTTTCTGCTATTGCTTCTTGATGCTTCTTTGTTGTGCCATCAGGCCGAAGCCTACGGCGAAGAAGAGGAAGGAGGAAGTGACTGCGCTCTCCGGGATCCAACGGCCCACTTCGACTGCACCCCCCTCTGTGGGGAAGGGCAGCGACGGCGCTCGCGCTTCTCCGACCCAATCGTCTTCGCGAGGCTTGGGGGAGCGTCCTCTGGAGGAGGCAGCCCTCGCAGCCTAGTCGGCTCCGGAGGCGCCAACGTCCTGCTCGGTCGTTGAGGTCCCCAAGGCTCAGGAGCCCCCAACTTCTTAGGCCGTGGTGACGACATTGCCTCCTCCACCTCCCGTCATGCCACTGGCTCCAGGTTCTTTCGCCTCCCTCCATGCTCTGGACGAGGCTCTCTCCACGCTGACCCAACTCCGAGACAACCTCCGAAGTCCTAACCGCCTCCTGGTATCAGTGCGTTTGGAGTTGATTTCGGGGTGGCTTCATTCCATGCACCCGTTAGGGCAGCCTGGAGCCAAGCCGTGGCAGCCTCCCAGGAAGGAGAGCGTGCTGCTGGCCTAGCCGCTGCTGCTCATGATGCAGCGAAGAAGAGTGCCGAGGCCACCGAGGAATGTTGTTGGGTGTTGGAGGCCGAGTTGGAGACCATGCGCAAGGAGCGTGTGGCCGAGGCCCGCGATCTCCAGGCGGAGAAGGAGAAGATGAAGGCCCGGGTGGACGCAGTCGCTGGTCATGACGCCGAGCTGGCGCAGTTGGCGAGGACGTAGGCCGCAGAGCGCGACTGTCTGGAGGAGTTGGGGAAGAAGGTGGAGGCGGAGAAGGCCCAACTGGAAGCCAAGGCGAGGGTTCTTGCCGAGGACCCTGCGGCCTTCAAGTCACTTGAGGAGAGGTCTTGCGCAGCACTGCGATGGCTCTACGAGAAGGGCTTGGAGGAGCCGCTGGCGACCGACGACGAGGGCCCTGCCCAACTGCTTCCTCACCTTGTCGCGGCGCTTGAGGACGTCTTCAACGGGATCGGACCCATGGTGGAGGGCAAGGCTCGTGCGTTCTCCTCATCGGACCTGACGCGCGTCTTCAGCCATTTCCGTCTTTGCGATCCCGGCACTGACCTCGGCAAGCTGCTTGAGCCCGTGGATGAGGAGCTATGCACAGCCACCGCTGGAGCCATAAAGTATCAGGTGGAGGCCTTGATGTAGAAATTCCTCGTCGTCGACCCTCCACCACCGGCTGGCGGTGCCGTTGCCTCGCCAACTGCGATCCGCGACACGGGGTGATGGTGGTGTTGCTAACGTGGAGGTGCTTCCTGACGACGGTGCCCGTGGCTGAGGAGGAAGCTTGCTGGTGACGCTCCTTCCCGTTTTTAACTTCCTGTAATGTACGACGTGCCTCCTGGAGGCGTTAAAACTTTGTTTGGTGTTTTGGGGAACAATGTGCTTTGTAATATTTGGTTGAGATTCCGCGATTTCCTTTCTGATTGCTTGACGTTCTACGTCGGCGAGGCCCGACCCCGTGCATACCTCAGCCACCATTGGGTCATCCGGATCGCCAGGACAAGACCAAGGGGTGGAGGGCTACGTGGCCAGTTAGGCTCCTGAGTCGCGATGCTCAGGAGTCCCTCTTGATGTGCAAACAGCTTACGGGAAGGAGATGCGAGGGTAGGCCCTACTGTTTATGTCGGCAGGGCCCGACCCCGCTGTCGGTGTCAAAACCATCGGATCTCGGGTAGGGGGTCCCGAACTATGTGTCTAAGATTGATGGTAACAGGAGACGGGGGACACAATGTTTACCCAGGTTTGGGCCCTCTCTATGGAGGTAATACCCTACTTCCTGCTTAATTGATCTTGATGAATATGAGTGTTACAAGAGTTGATCTACCACGAGATCATAATGGCTAAAACCTTAGGAGCCTAGCCTATCTGATTATGATTGCCTCTACAGACTAAGCCCTCCGGTTTATATAGACACCGGAGGGGACTAGGGTTATACAAAGTCAGTTACAGAGAAAGGAATCTTCAGATCTTGGACGCCAGGCTTGCCTTCCACGCCAAGGAGAGTCCCATCCGGACACGGGAGAGAGTCTTCGGTCTTGTATCTTCACAACTCATCAGTCTGGCCCACATCAACACTTCGGACGTCCAAGGACCCCTTAATCCAGGACTCCCTCAGTAGCCCCCAAACCAGGCTTCAATGACAAGGTGTCCGACACGCAGATTGTCTTCGGCATTACAAGGCGGGTTCCTCCTCCGATGACTTCAAAGTGATGTATTCGGCCTTCCATTTAATGTTGTACCCCTCGGCTTCTGTGCATCAACAACTTCAGCTTCCACGTGTCAAGCGAATAAGAGAGATCAGCGTATTTTTGCCCATGACACCTCGGCCATGTAAGAAAGAGTGTCTATTTAAAGAGATTGGATCTCATATTCATCCGGCATCACATGGAAAAATCCTCAGAACTTGCTAGGAAAGACCACTCCAACATGGCTAGCGCTCCTAACTAGTCCTCCCGTCCCTGCGGCCCAGAAAAAGGCGGTTGGGCGAGGTGCTTCATATCCCACGGTCAGCTGGCGAAGCTGCAAACACAAGGATTTCTTCCTCCCACGGATCTGGTCCCTGGTCGGGCAGGGTTGACCTCTTTCAATGGCGAGGCCCAGGCGGAGAATTTCCCCAATCCATCTGGGGGAACGAGTGTGCTTCGTTCCCTACCTGCTAAGAGGCATCGGATTTCCAATTCATCCGTTCCTCCGAGGGCTACTGGAGTATTATAGCCTTCAACTGCACAACTTCACTCCGGCCTCTGTCCTGCACATCGCGGGTTACGTCGCTCTTTGCGAGCTATTCTTGGGTTGTGAGGCCCATTTTGAATTGTGGAGAAAGCTATTCTGCCTCATCCCGCGTAACCACGAGGGATCAATATTTGAAGTGGGCAGAGCCGAGATATGGCGCATCGCCGAGACCGGATACCTATCCGGCACACCAAAGAAGGCATCCGAAGAGTGGCCTTCCGAATGGTTCTATATTGAAGAAGTCGCCCTTCCCAACCCAATCCGAAGGGGTCTTCCCGAGTTTGGAAGCATCCCGTTGAAGAAACGCCACAGCTGGTGCCCTCGGAGTCTCGAGGAGGAAGATAGTGCGAAAGTCCATCAACTTATGAGCAAGATAAAGACACTTGCCCAGTCCGGGTTATCAATAGTCGAGGTAATGGGACCTCAATAGTACGAGGGGTTCAGCCACTCCAATACAGAGGCATTCCCATGTGGCACTATAATGGGGAGGATGATGCCTCCCGCTGCAGTCGGAAGGGTCTGGACACCACCGCCGCTTTGGCCAAAATATTGGACGAACTGTTCAAAGGGGAGGAAGAGGAATTCACTCGCATTAAGCGCAGAGATGGATTTTCCATGTACAATCCTCCCAGCTGGGTGAGTTTCAAACCCCACCACTTTACTCAATCCTATGAGTCATATCTCATTGACATCAACCCATCCATTTGTAACAGGAGTGGCAGACAGTTACCGCGGGTATCCATTGCCCCGCCCCACAGCCATAGGATCATAATCGGGACCTTGATCCCGGATTCGAAGAGGATCCGGACATTTTCGTGGAGCTTGAGGATGGGGTGTTTTATCAGGCGAGCTATGACGACACGGAAGTGGCCATCATCGCCGACTATCCTGGCCTTCTCCCTGCCTCATAGGTAAGTAATCAAGAGACATCTCTCTTCAAAAGAGCTTCCTTATTCGGCCTCACCCACCGCACTGTTACGTGCTCCAAAGGCAACTCCAGAGAGAGCGGCGCCCACACTGGGCCAGCCTTCGAAGAGGAAGGCAGACGAGGACGCCACTGAGCCTTATTCAAAGAGGTATGGCTTTGTGAATATGCCCCTTGATAGTCACATCCAACTGTGACATTATCCGTTTATATTTTATCAAGAAGAGCATTCGCCGGACTATGTCCGAGGGTCCTGCCGGTCACACTCCCAACAGCCAGGTTCCAGACCCTACCGTAAAGACAAGGGCTGATACGGGAGTGACGCCGGATTGTCCTTCAGCAAAGGATTCAGACGATGTATCCGTCACAAACTAGGAAGTGGAAAGCGCCATGAGTCCTCGGCGTCGGAGGGCCGTTCTTCGCGACCTTGGCTTTTGAAAAGTGGCATTCAATGCCTTCAGCTCGAGACGGGCCCGCAGAGCCATAGACCAGCATTTGAAAGATATGCGGGTAAGTTCATATTGTACAAATCTGATATATATATACCAGTAGCCCCCGAGACTTGAAGTAGTTGATACAACTGATTCAAGGATCATTTTTTAACCAGGCGCTTATGGAGAAGAACAACCTATTGTCTCAAGAGCTGGAATAGTGTCGGACCCAGCTAGCTGCTGCGACCTCCGAATTGGAGAAATCTAAAAAGACATCGCCAGGTAAATTGTCCCTCCATCGAGAAAAAACAGAATTATATACCAACAATGCTAACATATCTCATGGCAGGATTGTCAGATCATCCGGAAGAGGCACTGATAGTCGCACAAGCGGGTGAATGAGAAGCCAAAAGGTAATTGGCCGTAGGCAAACGTATACTGACACGGGTCAGGGGGGAGAAAAATAAGCTCCAGGATTCCAACACCCAGCTGGGCGAAGAACTGAAGGATGTATGGGCCCAGCTGGCTGATTCCGTGAAGAAAAATAAGAGGCTGCGGGGCGGCATATTCGGTATGTGTTCAAAACTTACCTCCATGTAGTTCGGTAAGGAAAGGTACTGACAGATTCATGTCTGTAGGTATGCTGACCGGCCGTCCCGAAGAGGAAATGTCCGGATCGTCAGATGATCTGCTACAAGAGTTGTCGCAAATGCATGAGCGAGCTCGGCAGGCAATGCGGAGTGTTGCCAAGGCCCTATGGCCATCCGCCTCCCTCCAGGATGTATGGAGGAGCTTTTACAGCTATTCAAAGGAGCACGGAGGCGCGCCCGATTATGGAAGATATCGGCCTACTGAGAAGGTGCGTGAGAGGCTTGGGCCATGGTAAAAACATGGTATTCCAAGCTTGATCCGAATCATATGGCCCGGGTCAGACCTTGTCGGCGTTCTGGGAACGGGGGTCCCCAGACTTGCCTGCCTGCGGCCAGCGGTGTGGCTCATGTGGTGGCCCAGTATGGCCCATCTTCATCAACGCAAGCTCAAGACCCACACGAGAGGCCAAGCCTCGCGGGGCGGACGACAGAAGGCTTCCTCAGGAGCGGCCTCACCAGGCAGGCTCGCGAGGAGCAGAGAGATCAAGGCAGGGGTACCTCGCGAGGTGCCCGTGACGCAAGCCATGACGGTCGAGACCAGGCGGGCGCCGGCCTGCGCAGTGTCCTTGTTTCCTCTTTGGCGCAAAGGGGGTAAGCACAGGCGCGGAGTACCGAGGCATCAGGCAAAGGTTACCATTTCGGTGCAACGAGACCAAGACCAGCAGAGCGGCAGGATGGAAGTCACCGTGGAGCCCAAGATGGCGTCATCGCCAGTGCCTTTGGCAGCCGAAGACCAACTTTAGTCAGGATAACTTGTACTAGATGTTCCCCTTCAAAATGGCCGTTGTTAGCGCCCTTCCGGCTCAATATTTGGGAAGAGGACCAGGGCCTCTATAAATAGGGACAGCCACCCAGTAGAGAGGGGAGGATCGAGTTCTCATCAGATCGAGAGGCGAGCGAACTCACCCAAGTAGCTCTTCGCACCAGCCCAAGAACACCTCTCGCGAGGCTGTTCTTCCCCTTGTACTGTTCATCATCAGCCCCTGAGGCAATGCACGACGCCACATACTGGAGTAGGGTATTACACCACAATGGTGGCCCAAACCAGTATAAATCTCGTGTCCCTTGTGTTGTTCATCGTTTAGCTTAGATTCTCAGCGAGGCGTTCAGACGTGGATCGGTAGGGGGAAGATCTTCGCGCGCACCCAAGAGTTCGACCCTCAAGGGTCTGTCGGAACCTCACATCCAACATTTGGCGCGCCAGGTAGGGGTGCGCCGGAATCTCTCTTCCGCTGTTTTGCGTTCGATCATTCGTCGTGTCCATGGTTGACGCTCACCGAGCTCGCGCCGAGCGTCGGGCTGCTCTCGCTGCCCGCGTCGCCCAGATGGCTCCCGTCGGCGGGTGTCCCCGTTGTTCTCCGTCGCCTGCCACCAACGCCACCACCGGCCCGGTGGGGAACAAGCAGCAGGCGTCGTCGCTGCATCCCTCGGTGCGGCGGGAAGGCTGCACCGCCACCCCGTCGCTAACTCCAGCTGGTTCGTCGTCGCACGCCCATCGCGCTCCCACGGACGCGCATGCCATGTTGCTCCTGGCACATGACCTCCTACACTACCGTCTCATCGTCGACCTCTACGAGGAGTGGCTCTCTCTTATCACCGAGCTCGTCAGCGCCGCAGGGGGCTCCCCTGCGCCGTCCCTCTCGCTGCCTCGCCCTCCGTCCTGTGCGGGTGATGCAGCTCAGGAGGTGCCTCCGCCACCTCCTCCCCAAGAAGGTGCCCTGGTTCCAAGGCGCGCGGCCCTTGGACGAGACCCACCGTGTCAAGCGCACGCGCGACAAGAAAGGAGCTGCCAAGAAATCCCTCGTCCCCAAGAAGATGCTTGCGTGCTTCCTGCACCAGCACGTCATGACTGCGTCCCTACGCCGGTGCGTCAAGACCCCGCGTTGCCCCTGGCGGCGGCGCACGGGAATCCCCAGGAACAAGCCCCATGTCAGCAAAGAGCTCCGGTGGCCACTGCAGGCTACTGCGCCTTCACCATCGAGCTACGCAGTGTTGCCTGGCAGGGCAAGTTCAAGCCGGACTTGCCTCCTCGCTACGACGGCACTGCCGACCCCGCGGAGTTCCTGCAGCTCTATGAGCTGGGCATCGAAGCGGCCAACAGAGATGAAAAGGTCATGGCGAACTGTTTTCCCATGGCGCTCAAGGACAGTTCCCGCACCTGGCTCCTGAACCTTCCTCCCGGCAAGATCTCCTCCTGGGACGAGATGCGCACCCACTTCATCGCCAACTTCCAGGGCACTCGCGACCGTCCACCGGCCGTGGGTGACCTGTGCCGCATCAAGCAGCAACCCGGAGAGACTCTGCAGAAGTACATCCAGCACTTCAACATCGCTCGCCTCAAGATTCCCAAGGTGACTGAGGAGGCCATCATCTCAGCATTATCCGACGGCGTCCACGACGTCAAGATGAAGGAGGAACTGGCGATCCACGAAGATCTGTGCACGTCTCTGGAGCTATTCAATCCGGCGACCAAGTGCGCAAGGACTAAGGAGGGGCACCTCTCCCTTCTCGAGCTCCCAACTGCTGACCTAGAAGAGAAGAAAGCCAAGGCCAAGGATGTGAAGTGCAAAGGAGCGGCTGTGGTCACACCATAGCCAGATATGAAGCACGACAGGGACCAGCCGGAGTCGTCCAAGGGCAGCCGGTACTGTGTGTACCACGATCTCCACACCCACAACACCAACGAATGCCAAGAGCTCAGAGCCGTGTAAGAAGGACGTGTCGGTCGACGCCCCTAGCGCAATGATCGGGGCTACGGCCGAGGCGGAGGAAGAGGTGGAGGACGATGGGACGACCGTGGCCCTCGCCAAGGGTGGCGTGACCGGCCTCGCAAGGACCGCTGGCAGGACCAGCCTCGTGAGGGGGCTTGGAGGGATCGGCCTCGTGAGGATCGCCCACAAGGCAACGCAGGCCTTCCTCCTCTGCCACCACCGCCAAGAAGGAATGACGACCATCATCAGGACGAGGGGGCTGGGGGCTTCCAGGAGCCGCGTGCTATCGCTTGCTTCTTGGGCGCTGCCCAGGCCCCAGCCTCTCAGCGCATCTTCAAGCAGTTTGCTCGCGAGGTGAGTGCAGTCCTCCCCAAGCTTGAGGCCACACGCCCTCTCAGGTGGTCCACGTGCGCCATCACATTCAGCTCAGGGGATCAGCTCAAGTGCGCGGAAACGGCTGGTGTCCTCCCAATGCTCTGTTCCCCAGTAAGCAGCAATGTGCAAGTTACCAAGACCCTCACCGATGGCGGCGCAGGACTCAACGTCTTGTCCGTCAAGACGTTCAACAATCTCCAAGTGCCGTATGATCAGCTTTAGCTAACCAAGCCTTTCTCAGGAGTCACCGAGGGTTCCACCACCCCGATAGGGCAGGTCCGCCTCCCTGTCACCTTTGGACAGCGCAAGAACTACCGTACCGAGCTCATCGACTTCGACGTTACCCACATTCGCCTGCCGTACAATGCCATCCTCAGGTATCTAGCCCTGGCCAAGTTCATGGCAGTGACTCACCATGGCTACAATGTCCTCAAGATGCCAGGAAGCGGAGGAGTCATCACAGTTCCCTGTGAAGTGAAGGATGTTGTGTTCTCTCTCGAGCGTGCCTTTCAAGCCGCATCAATCGAGGACCCAGACAGCAAGAGTCGGAACCTCCCCGAGGCAGCTCCCAAGAAGAAGAAGACATCACCCAGCTCAAGACATCAGGAGGCAGGCACCTCCGGGGACACCGCGTCAGGATCCACGCCCGTTCGAGGGGCGCCTCCCTCCATCGCATAGGAAGGCGCGCCCGGCGCCCTCCTCGGGCAAGGCTCGGGGGCTCTCTCCTGGAGGGCCACTGACTTTGCTAAGATCACGAGGGAGGCGCTCGGGCACCACTTGGAGGCGTGCTTCGCGGCACGTTTTCCTCAGGAAGGCATGAGGCAAGGAGGGCCAAACCCTCAGGAGTTCGTCACCAAGATCACTCAGGAGCTGCAAGAGCCGAGAGCCATGCGCGGGAGTCACCGCCTACCCAGCGTAGCTCCCCATCCAGGTGAGGATGGCGGGCTGCGCGTCTGCATCGACTACCCAGGGCTCAATCGAGTCGCGTCTCAGGAGCGCTTCTGGCCTTCACGTGTGGGACATTGCGAGGGTCCACCTCACAACTACGTTCGCATGCCTTTCGGCCTATCGAACGCGGCTGCTGCTCACCAGCACCTGATGAGGAGCATTCTGGAGGCTCGGGTGGCCAGGCACCGCGCGTTCCTGGAGGAGATGGAGATGGACCTTGCCGAGCCACCCGGACCTCTAGAGCCTCCCGATGCTCAGTGTTCCGAAGGCTCGTGAGGATTGGCTTCTTCACCGCGCGTCGTCTCCAACCATCGCTCTACAATGATATCAGGTGACATCTTTCGAGTTTCATTTCAGCTGGGAGCGCCCTCAGGCTGCATCATTCCCAGGTCACGTGGGTCTGTCCCCGCAACATGTATCCATTTTGCTTATGTCTCTAGCTTACCTTGTTGGGCACGCCCCTCGGGCTGCATCATCCCCAAAACGCTCGGGCCTGACCCAGTGGCATGCGTCTTCCTGCATCTATCTAAGTTGGATTGCCTTTTCATGCTTAACCTGCCTATGATAATTGCCTGCACGATTGACACCTACCTTTGGAGCCGCTCGCTCTGGCATGGCGCTTGCGCATGGGTCCGTCCCTGCAACGTCGACAAATCTGAGTGGTCGAGCTCTGGCCATGGTAGCCTCGCAAAGCGCTACCTCACCAGGCCCTCAGTGCCTCAATCACTCCCTCAGAGCAACCAATGGCTGGCCGGCAATCGTAATGGCAGTCCATGTTTCCTCGTGTTGGTTTACAGGGTCCACCTAAGGAATCATGTGGGGGGCGTCGTGAGCTCTCTCTCTCTCTCTCTCTCTCTCTCTCGTGCGATCCGCTCCCATGTTGAAAGGGGGGCGCCTGAGCATCGCGACTTAGGAGCTCTTACTGGCACTCCAGCCCTCACCCCCTGGCCTTGACCACGGCATCGCGACCTGGCATACCAGCCGCGGCTGAGCTTGCTCGAGGGCCGGGACCTGAGGACGTAGAGAGCAAAGGAGAGTGCGGGGAAGAGAGGAGAAGCTCACGAGGGCCTGACCCAGCGACATCCCAGCTGCCGACACGCAGGTCCAGCACCTTGCTAAGGAACGACTCCAAGCCCACGAGATAAGTCACGCCCCTAGAAAAGCTAATCAACGCGACACCTCACCTAATTCGGCTATGTGACGGCGACGTTGCCTTCCTTACTCGCCCAGCGGTGGCTGCTTGAGCGCTAAAGGGGACCTCCTGAGCATCGCGCCTCAGGGGCTCTTACTGGACCTCGGGCCACTCACCTCCTGGCCTTGACCACGGCATCGCGACCTGGCATACTAGCGACGACTGAAGTCTGCCTGGGGACCGGGACCTATCAGCGTAGAGCACCAAGCCCTCGTGAGGTTAGAAAGGGGGAACCGAGCCGAGACAGGACAAGCATCTCGCACCACTCCATAATAAGGATGACATTAACAAAAGACATAGCAGGCGCTTTACATGCCCCCACGGGGTATTTCCTTGATTCCTCGCAGGGAACAAAAGGTGCTAATCCTAAGGGACCCTACCTACATGCGCCTCCACGGTCGACGCCATCATCAACAGTGGGCCACCAAGCGCCGGCGCCAACCCCATCAAGATCAGCCGCGCTGGAGGCCTGATGCAGCAACTCCGCTCCGGGCGCGACGCGAGCTCGAAGGCTCGTAGCTGTCGTCGCTCGTCTCCGGAGTCACGAGAAGCTCAGGAGAGTCGTTGGACCCACCGGCATCTCCGCCGATGCCGGAGGAGCTGCAGTGGAAGCAGGAGGCGGGCCTAGCCCTCGCCACTTCGATGCCCCGGTCGCCTTCCCAGGGGCAGCACTCCAGTCGGTGTCCTTCCGCATCGAAGACCTTGAAGAACATCAAGGAGGCGCCATCGTATTGAAAATGAACCACGAGGGCACCTACTGTTCGGCAGACCCGAGCGATCTCGCCCCAGCCCCGGGTCATGTAGACCTTGCCCGGAGCGACAACCTCAACCTCCGCTCCGCTTGCAGGGGTACTGAAGTCGGCGTGCTACAAGCAGAGCTCAAGAGGCTCCCTCGGCGGCATCTTGAAAGCGAAAGAGGGAGGAAGGCAAATCCAAGAGCTTGGAGGCATGGCGGCGTGAAGCACGAGCTCGCGAGAAGAACCCTCGGCGTGGACTCCAGGGGCGACGACGCGCACCGCCGTGATTCGTCGGCGTCGGCGGCGGCGCGGGCGGTGCCGCTCGGTGTCTTCTTCCCTAGGGCCCTCAGCCCAGGCATACAAGGGCAGCGGAAACCCAGGTGGTGGCCGCTCGTACCAAGGCCTCAACGTCTCATGCCGAGCGACCTAGTCACGGCGACCGGGGACCGACCGCTTCTTCGGCGGAAGCGGGTCGGGACCCTCTCGGGTGGGCCTTCCCTTTCTCTTCGGCTGAAAACCGGCGGATCGGCGCCATTGGCGTCAATATGGAGGAGGAGCGAGGAAGAAGGAGCAAAGCAAGGAGAGATGGACTGCGGGGCTCACGCCCCTCTGTACTTATAGTCTAGAGGAGGCCAACCGTCGGCCTCCACGATCGCAGGTAATCATGACTCAATTTTGCATGTAGGGACTAGTCAAGTCGAGCAGTTGCCAAGGCAGCATGGGGAAGCGGAGGCGCCCACGTCCAATCAACTACCACGCGGCGCCCAAGGCCACAGGCTGTTGGGGCCCGCGGCGCTCCACACTTGCCCTTTCACTTCTCCGCTAAGCCAAGTCCGAGCGCGCCTTGGGCCCGGGGGCTACTGTTGGCGTTCTGGGAACGGGGGTCCCCAGACTTGCCTGCCTGTGGCCTGCGGCGTGGCTCAAGTGGTGGCCCAGTACGGCCCATATTCATCAATGCAAGCTCAAGACCCTCGCGAGGGGCCAAGCCTCGCGGGGTGGACGACGCAAGGCTTCCTCAGGAGCGGCCTCACCGGGCAGGCTCGCGAGGAGGCAGAGAGATCAAGGAAGGGGTACCTCGCGAGGTGCCCGTGACGCAAGCCATGACGAACAAGACTAGGCGGGTGCCGACCTGCGCAGTGTCCTTGTTTCCTCCTTGGTGCAAAGGGGGCAAGCACAGGCACAGAGTATCAAGGCATCAGGCAATGGTTACCATTTCGGTGCAACGAGACCAAGACCAGCAGAGCGGCAGGATGGAGGTCACCGTGGAGCCCAACACAGCGTCATCGCCAGTGCCTTTGGCAGCCAAAGACCAACTTTAGTCCAGATAACTTGTACTAGATGTTCCCCTTCAAAATGGTCGTTGTTGGCGCCCTTCCTGCTCAATATTTGGGAAGAGGACCAGGGCGTCTATAAATAGGGAAAGCCACCCCAGTAGAGAGGGGAGAATCGAGTTCTCATCAGATCAAGAGGCGAACGAACTCACCCAAGTAGTTATTCGCACCAGCCCAAGAACACCTCTCACAAGGCTGTTCTTCCCCTTGTACTGTTCATCATCAGCCCTTGAGGCAATCCACCACAGCACACACTGGAGTAGGGTATTACACGACAACGGTTGCCCGAACCAGTATAAAGCTCGTGTCCCTTGTGCTGTTCATTGTTTAGCTTAGATTCTCAGCGAGGCGTTCAGACGTGGATTGGTAGGGGGAAGATCTTTGCGCGCACCCTAGAGTTCGAACCTCAAGGGTCTGCCGGAACCCCACATCCGACATACCTCTAGGGTCAGATGGAAAGGAAATTCCCGTTAGTTTGGTATATGACCAAGTAAAAGTAGCCACAAAATATTCGCAACAGGACTGTAAGCTAGACAACATGTTTGACGGCATAGAAGAGGAAGTTTTTGAGTCCAAGTGACTATGTACTTTCCTTGACATATTTATTCCTAGCCGAATTGTAAAAATGATTGTCATGGCAGACCTTTTCACTTCGACCTCTGGACGCGAATGTGCAGAGTGTTTCTGGATACCTGAATTGCGAAATAAACCAGGGTATGCGTGGAAACCAGGCGTAGGGGTCATAGTTGCTTGAACAGACAAGTTGTATCCGGCTAGCTATGTTATATTACATTGTGATTGTAAGAAACATCTTCTAGATAGAATAGTTCCGTTAAGGGTTCCTTTCCCTGGGTGAGCATGCGTCAACATGCATGCCCAAACTATCATTAAAAAATCACAGTATATGTACCATCTGGGGGTTTATAATGTAATGAGTAAAAAACATCTTTAGTCCACCGACCGAATATTCCCTTAAGAACGCTAGCTTTCGGCTTCACCCAGTCTAAGGTAAACGTCTGGATGACCCGGCAGTAACAATCGCAGAGGTGCTCCCTTTATGCCCTAGCCGAACTAACGGGAACGTAGGGCATAAGCACAGGAGCCAAGCAACCAGCTTGGCCAAAACTTAATTCATATCGATGCATAAAATGGCGAAGAAAAGGTACAAATGAGGGAAAGACACGTATGCGGTGAGCTTAATGCTCGAAAAATAATAATAACAAGCTTGTATAAAAGAAGCCCCCAGGTATAATGGACATACATATTTGAGGATATGTACGTCGTCAGTGTATGGTCTAGCCGTACGAAAGCTTTAAGGCTAAAAAGGAGAAAAGGCAAAAAGAGAAGAGAGAAAAAAAGGAAATAATGGAAACAAAAAGGGGGGTGGAGATGAACAAAGAGTTTGGTACTAGGCATAGAATCTTCGGAGTCTAGCCGCGTTCCATGGGTTTGGCTCTAGGTGATTGTGTGCTGCATCACGCAGGCAGTACGCTCCTCCGGTGAGAACTTCGTCAATGATGAAGGGACCCTCCCACTTGGGCTTGAGTTTGTCCTTTTTCTTCTCCGGCAAGCGTAGAACGAGTTCACCAACATTATAAGTCTTGGCCCACACTTCTCTGCTTTGATAACTCTGAGCCTTCTACTGATAAAATGCAGAACGATCTTTTGCAATGTCGCGCTCCTCCTCCAGGGCATCTAAGCTATCCTGCCGATCAAGCTCGGCCTCTCTCTCTTCATACATGCGCACTCGAGGTCAGTCATGAATAATGTCGCAGGGTAGCACAGCCTCTATGCCGTACACCATGAAGAAAGGTGTATATCTGGTAGTGCAATTGGGCGTGGTCCGCAGCCCCTAGAGTACGGAGTCGAGCTCCTCAACCCAGTGCTTGTCTGATTCTTTCAAAGATTGCACTAGTCTGGGCTTAATGCCGCTCATAATAAGACCATTTGCTCGTTCGACTTGACCGTATGTTTGTGGGTGATAGACGGAAGCGTAATCCAGCTTAATGCCTAGATTAGCTCACCAGGTTTTCACCTCATCGGCTCTGAAATTGGAGCCATTATCGGTGATGATGCTGTGTGGAACACCGTAATGGTGCACAACACCAGATATGAAGTCTATCACAGGTCCAGCTTCGGTCGTTTTAACTGGTTTGGCCTCTATCCACTTAGTGAATTTGTCCACCATGACCAACAGATATTTTTTCTTATGGCTTCCTCCTTTAAGGGGTCCGACCATATCAAGCCCCCAGACCGCAAAAGGCCAAGTTATGGGGATTGTGAGTAGAGCGGTGGATGGCATGTGGCTTTGGTTGGTGAAAAGTTGGCATCTAACGCAATGTTGGACAAGGTCCTATGCATCTGCTCAGGCCGTCAGCCAATAGAAACCCGTACGGAAGGCCTTGCTCACAAGGGCCTGAGCCGCGGCGTGGTGACCACTGAGACTGGCATGAATTTCAGCCAAGAGCTGCCGCCCCTCTTCCTCGAAGATACATCTTTGGAGTACTCCTGTAGCGCTTTTCTTGTAGAGTTCTCCATTGTGAACCTTGTAGGCTTTCGAGCACCGGACAATGCAGCGAGCCTCATTCTGATCCTCTAGGAGTTCTTGCCTATTAAGGTAGGCCAAGAAGGGTTCGGTCCATGGGGCAATGACTGCCATGACGAGATGGTCCGACGGTGTTATTTCGGTGGCTGAGCTCCCGATGATATCGGTGTGCTCGGAATCTGGGCCTATAGTCGGATCCAGACTGGTGTTGCCGCTCTCCCCTTGCCACACCACGGATGGCTTGAAGAGCCTTTCCAAAAAGATGTTGGGTGGGACGGGGTCGCACTTGGCACTGATGCGAGCAAGCACATTCGCCGCTTGATTACTTTCTCGAGCCACATGATGAAACTCAAGCCCCTCAAACCGAGCCGAAATTTTGAGAACGGCGTTATGGTAAGCCGCCATCTTCGGATCTTTGGCATCGAAATCTCCATTTATTTGAGATATTGTGAGGTTTGAATCTCCGCGCACTTCCAGGCGTTGTATGCCCATGGAGACAGCCATCCGGAGAACATGTAATAAGGCCTCGTATTTGGCTGCATTATTGGAGTCTGTATATAAGATTTGGAGTATGTACTGGACTATTTCTCCTGTTGGGGATGTTAAGACGACGCCCGCTCCTAAACTGGCCAGCATCTGAGAGCCATTGAAGTACATGATCCAGTTAGAATATGTGTCGTACTCTTTAGGGAGTTTGGCCTCTGTCCATTCGGCGATGAAATCAGCCAACACTTGGCATTTGATGGCTCGGCGCGGTTTATACGTTATGTCGAATGGCAGGAGATCAATGGCCCATTTGGCAATCCGGCCCGTGGCGTCGCGGTTGTTTATTATGTCATCGAGTGGTACTTCAGAAGCCACCGTGATCGAGCACTCTTGGAAGTAGTGTCGTAGCTTCCGAGATGCCATGAAGACCGTGCATGCTATCTTTTGGTAATGAGGGTACTCGGATTTGCATGGTGTGAGGACCGTGGATACGTAGTATACGGGCTTCTGAAGCGGGAATTTGTGTCTGTCCTCCTCTTGTTCAACAACGAGCACTGCGCTCACCACCTGGTGTGTCACAAAGATGTATAATAACATTGGTTCGCTGACGTTCAATGCGGCCAGTATTGGATTCCTTGCTAAAAGAGCCTTTATTTCTTCCAGTCCGGGCGTTGCCGCATCCTCCCACTCGAAGTGGTCGGTGCGTCGAAGAAGGTGATAAAGTGGCAATGCTTTTTCTCCAAGTCTGGAGATAAAGAGACTTAACGCTGCCACACACCTAGCTAATTTTTGGACCTGCTTAAGGTCTGTTGGTGTGGCCAACTGTGACAAAGCCCGGATTTTGGCTGGGTTCGCCCCAATT
Organism: Triticum aestivum; assembly: GCF_018294505.1. Taxonomy (NCBI): domain Eukaryota; kingdom Viridiplantae; phylum Streptophyta; class Magnoliopsida; order Poales; family Poaceae; genus Triticum; species Triticum aestivum. The sequence continues at coordinate 404,090,044 of NC_057797.1, read as the reverse complement.
CCTCTATTGGAAACGATGAAACCCAACAGTTTTCCAGCGGGAACGCCGAAAACACACTTTTCCGGATTGAGTTTGATGTCATATGTACGGAGGTTGTCGAATGTGAGACGCAGATCGTCTATTAATGACTCGACGTGCCTGATTTTGATGATGATGTCATCTACACGCGCTTCCACTGTCTTGTCGATTTGTTTCTCCAGGCATGTTTGAATCATGCGTTGGTAGGTGGCCCCGGCGTTTTTGAGCCCGAAGGGCATACTATTGAAATAGAATGGCCCATATGGTATAATAATTGCCGTTGCGGCTTGGTCGGACTCCTTCATTTTGATTTGATGGTATCTAGAATATGCGTCGAGGAAACAAAGTGAATCGTGCCCCGTAGTAGCGTCAATGATCTAATCGATGCGGGGGAGGGGGAAGGGATCCTTAGGGCAGGCCTTATTAAGGTCTTTGAAATCGACACATAGGCGCCATGATTTATCCTTCTTTGGCGCCATCACAAGGTTTGCTAGCTAGTCCGGGTGTTTTATTTCTCTGATGAATCCGGCTCGATTAGCTTGTCTAGCTCCTCCTCCATAGCTTGACGTTTAGGTTCGGAAAAGCGCTGTAGTGTTTGCTGGATTGGTTTATTTCCGTTCAATATATTGAGGCTGTGCTCGGCCAACCTGAGTGGGATTCCCGGCATATTAGAAGGGTGCCAGGCGAATATGTCCCAGTTCTCGCGTAGAAACTCTCGTAGTGCGGCGCCAACCGTTGGGTTCAGTTGTGCCCTGATGGATGATGTCTTCATGGGGTCTGTTGGATGGACTTGAAATTGGACTAATTCATCTGCTGGTTTAAAGGAGGTGGATTTGGTTTGCTTATCCAGGATTATGTCGTCCCTATCCACCGTGGAGCGTAGTGCGGTTAACTCTTCAAGAGTGATAATACCATTGGGATCGGGCATCTTGAGCTTCATGTACCCATAATGAGGTATAGCTTGGAAGCGTGCAAATGCATCTCGCCCTAATAGGGCGTGATATCCACTGTTGAAAGGGGCCACTTGAAAGGTTATTTCTTCAGACCGATAATTCTCCGGCGTGCCGAATACCATGTCGAGTGTGATTTTTTCCGCGCATCGTGCCTCTCGACTGGGAATGATTCCTCAGAAGGTCATGCCACTCTGTTTGATGTGGCTCCTGTCTTATTCCATTTTGCTAAGTGTGTCCTCGTAGATGAGGTTTCGTCCGCTGCCGCCGTCCATGAGCACTTTGGTGAGCCGAAAGCCGTCCATGATTGGACTGAGGACCAAGGCGCCTGGTGCCTAGACTGTCCTGGATTTTGGTTCGTCACCGGCATTGAAAGTTATGGCTGTGTTGTTCCAGGGGTTTATTGCTGCGATTTGGCAGACTTCGGCGAGGTTGCGGAGTACCCTTTTGCGCCTATTGTTTGAAGCGAAGGTCTCGAAGACCGTCAATACTCTGAGGTCGTCATCTTCCGGGGGGTGTTGCTCTGGGGTGTTTTTGGTGAGGATTTCCTCGCCACTCTTGGCCACTTGCCGGAGTATCCAACATGCTCTAAGGTTTTGGGTTGGCATGGTATCCGGCGTTGTGTGTATTTTGCATGGCCTATCGACCCATCCCTCCAGAACAATTCTGCGCCCCGTAATGGGCTTGTATTTCTTTACGATTGGATCTGGCCTCCCGCGAGGGTGCGTCCTTTTTGTCTAGATGAGAGGTGGAGTGGAAACCGATGGTTCCCAGTGAGCTGCCTGTGTTTTCCAGGTGCTTTCATTGCGTAGTACTTCTGTACTATGGTTGCCAAGTCAGCAAAGTGTAATACGCGATGGCGGTTGATGGCGTTAAGGATTCCTTCGTCCGTACAATTGTTGTAGAATATTGAGATCGCGTCTCTGTTGTAGCAATCTTTAATCTTTCTTTGACAAGGAGGAATCTTGCCCATAAGTGGTGGACTGTTTCCTGAGACTGATGTCATATGTCTATGATATCGCGTGTATCTGGGTGGGTGGACTCAAATCCAAACCCTGACCCGATTTGGGACCCAGAGTTTGAGAAACTTCCGAGCTTAACAGTTCGGGCTCCGGGATATCAACTAATTTTTCAAGCCCGTCGTCCGATTATAGGTTCGGGAAGCAGGGCGCGTTGTTCTGCAGACAGGTATCTGGCTCTTCGAGCTCAGAAATTCGAACATAGTTCATCCTCAATACGGAGGGTGAGTTTTTTTTGCTCCCTTATTACCGCTATCTGGTGGGTGATCGGTGGAGATCTGATTTTTCTCCGATCGGGTTTAAGCCCAATCCGATCGTAGTCTGTAGCAACCCCCAAGGCGGCAAGGCGATCGAGGAGTTCATTTAAAGATGACAGCTCCGTTGGATCCATCCGCTTGGAGTATTCGAGATCAACGCGGAGGTGATTTTTGATGACCCAAGAAGTCATCGTCGGCTTAACGGTCGATCGGGCGGTCATGATAAAGTCGCCCAGCCGAAGGGTTTGGCCTGGGGCCAGAGCTCCTCCGGAGGTGATATCGTCCTTGATAACAAGGCGAGCCATCAATCCTGTCTTTGACATCACAGCGGAACTCTCAATGAAAGCACCAATGTCAGTGTGAAAACCGGCGGATCTCGGGTAGGGGGTCCCGAGCTGTGCGTCTAAGATTGATGGTAACAGGAGATGGGGGACACAATGTTTACCCAAGTTCGGTCCCTCTTTATGGAGGTAATACCCTACTTCCTGCTTGATTGATCTTGAAGAATATGAGTGTTACAAGAGTTGATCTACCATGAGATCGTAATGGCTAAAACCCTAGGAGCCTAGCCTATCTGATTATGATTGCCTCTACGGACTAAGCCCTCTAGTTTATATAGACACCGGAGGGGACTAGGGTTATACAAGTCGGTTACAGAGAAAGGAATCTTCAGATCTTGGACGCCAGGCTTGCCTTCCATGCTAAGGAGAGTCCCATCCGGACACGGGAGAGAGTCTTCGGTCTTGTATCTTAACAGCTCATCAGACCGGCCCACATCAAAAGTCCGGACGTCCGAGGACCCCTTAATCCAGGACTCCCTCACCCGCGCATACCTCAGCCGCCGTTTGGCCGTCCGGATTGCCAGGACGGAATCAAGGGGCAAGGGGCTACGTGGCCAGTTAGGCTCCTGAGTTGCGATGCTCAGGAGTCACCCTTCACGTTCAAACGACCTTCATACCTTTTCCCTTGCTGAGGCTCCGCTCGGGAGGGGCGCGTGACGACCAGGTCCGAGGGACCTGGCAGGGTGGCGCATGCTCGGGCGTGACCCGAGCGCAGCCCCCCGTGCCCATCCCCATCATGCGGCTCTCTCGATGGGAGGCATTGTGACGAGGCTGGACACTGAGCTCAGAGCTCCCTAAGGTTGGTACGGCCATGGGGCCGCCCTCAGTTGTTTATCACCAGTGCGGAGCATAGCGCTTCCGCTCTTGCACAGGCATAGCCGCTCATCGACCATGTCGACTGCCAGCGCGGAGCATGGTGCTTCCACTGGTGCATGGGTGAGGGCTCCCTCTGAGTGGAGCCCCCGGGGTGTGTATAACCTCGCCCTGACACATGGCTTGCACGGAAGGGCTAGAAGAGGTGTGTCTGGGCACTCGTGAGTCAGCGCGGGACTCACGAGGCCCTACCTCAAGGCGGGTTGCATCTGGTCTTGATTCTTTGGTGGCTGTGGTGGTCCTGCAAGATGGTTAGGCATCCTATGCCGAGTGGATCTCCTGAGGTTGCCACATGAGAAGGCCGAACACCAACGACCCCAGGAGGTGACGTGATGTCACGACCGGATTTCTGGGTATAAATTTCCAGAAAAGACCGTCGTGCTCATCAGCCCCAAGATTACTGTTAGCTGATGAGGCTCCAACTTGATACAGAAATCTCAAGCAAAAATACAAAATATGTAGTACAAGACCCTTCTGGCCTGAGTACAACAATTGGTTTCTAGTGGTTGATGGCGGAAGCGGGTTGTGAAACTTCAGTGTCTATGGGACTCCATTTCCCACAGGAACAGCTGACCAGGTTAACTCCTATCTTCGCGAGGCTGCTATCTCCATTGCTTAGGTTCCGGGGCTGACATCGCATCGCTCCTCTCCGTGCAAGAAAAATCTGGCCAAGACAATAGCCAGGGACAAGCCAGTGAGTACTTTGAATGTACTCGCAAACATTATGAACACAGGTATAATATAACAATGATGTGCTGAAAATATTTTATGCTCATGACCTCAGTCACAAAAGATAAATAAAATTATGATGCGTGCAAGCAAGCTATTTATAGAATTGAAAAAACATAGTAGTATAAAAATTTATGAAATAAATAACAAGCAATGCCACAGTCGGGCGTCTTAGCGACACCACATAAAGGGCTCTAAAAGAAATGCCACAGTCGGGCATCTGAGCGACACCACATAAAGGGCTTTAAAAGAAATGCCACAGTCGGGCGTCTGAGCGACACCACATAAAGGGCTTTAAAAGAAATGCCACAGTCGGGCGTCTGAGCGACACCACATAAAGGGCTTTAAAAGAAATGCCACAGTCGGGTGTCTAAGCGACACCACATAAAGGGCTTTAAAAGAAATGCCACAGTCGGGCGTCTGAGCGACACCACATAAAGGGCTTTAAAATAAACAATCATAGTGAATATCCCGGAGGTAGAACCATCCCAGAGATACTCGATAATAACAATAATATCACAGGTTAGTCAACAATAATAATAATCATAATTATCACAAGTCACAGGTAGTAGTTCCATTTTCTGGTTTAACAGTTTCACCTCCGAAGACCGACACTAAGACCAACACTTGACCCATCCCAGACTGTAATCCTTAACCATGGACACGGCTATTCGAATAGGTTTATTCTCTGCAGAGGGTGTACTCTTTACCCACGAGTAACGGATTTCTTTAGTCCATCGGGACTAATTCCGTCTACGGCCTTTTTGTTGAAAACACACCTAACTTGCACACACCAGCTTAACTCACACGTGTCTGGAATCACCCACGACACCTGTCAAGCCAACTCTAAGTGGGGAGGCTACAACCTCGCGTAGCATGGGATCAAATTTATCTCGCGCGCTCTAAGGGGTGGCCTCCCCTCTCGGTCCCAACTGGAAACACCCATGCCCCCGGACCAGGTGGCCTGCCTACCAGCTACAACCGGTATCTTCCACCATGGCCTCTCTGTACGGTGTGTGCTAGAAAGAGGTTGACAACTTACTGAACCGTACTCTACTTGCTGTAGAGACGAGTGGTAGTACGAAACAAGTATGGGGGTTACTGGAACAAGACTCGATCTACGGTCGACTCAGGAGGTTTAAGTATTCCCTGCATGATTAGTATAAGAAAATATTTCATCCAATAGAATCACCGCTCATATCACCTTACCATGCCATACCAGACATAACCGTCCCGACGGACACCGGCGACAAACTCATACCTACCCAAGGCAGAGGTTTTCCCGGGTTCCTGCCGGTATGCATGCAAGGCACATGAGGATGATTATCATCACAAGTGTCTTCATTTCCAACAGCATGGAAATCATTAATATGCACTCATGCATATGATCATACCACATGAAATAACAAGTCCTTCGAAATGCGGTGGTGTTATAAATGTATCAACGATCACACCAAAATATTATGCCGGGATTCAGAATGCTTGCCTTCAATGTGTGGAAAGGCAGGGTGCACTCCAAAACTTGAAACATTTCTCCTCTCTTCAAAAATCCTATTTTAGCAATATAAAAGAATTAACACACAAAATAAAAACAGCACCAAAAGTTGTTCTGAAATTTTTTCAAATAAATCTTAAAATAAACTAGATGAAATTTGAGAGAGGTAGGAAAAAGAATCATTTCATTTGGAGATATATTTAAAAAGTTATAAGCAGTCAAAGTTCTGGTCAAATCTGTTTTTTAAATAAAACAGAAAAGAAAATGTTCAGATAGAAATATGCTTTCGGTGCAGAGGAGGTGTACTTGAGGCTTTACGCCTCCACTTAACCACGTGGACAGACACGGGGTCGCTGACAGTGGGTCCAGAGGGCCCACTGGTCAGGTTTGACCAGTCTTCTCCCTCCTCTTTCTCTGTCCCAAGCGGAGGCGGAGCTCCGGCGATCGTCGCCGGCGGCTAGCGGCTCCTCGCGGGGGCCTGAGGGCGGGGATGGATCCGCCACTCCAGTGCGGTCCTCCCAGTGGTCGCAGGGTAGCTGGAGGTGGAGGGAGCTGCCGGCGGCGAGCTCCGCGGCGGAGGAAAGCTTCGGTGGCGAAGTGACTTTGTGGCGGCGATGGCTCTCGATCAAAATCAAGTAGTGGGAAAGGTTCATGGGAGGATGAGGAAGTTCTTGGCAAAGAGAACGGAGAGGGGGAGGTACTGGAGGTGCCGGATTGGCAGGGGCGGTGGCGGCGGCAGGAGTTGCCGGAGATGGGGAAGGAGGCCTCCCCGGGTCGAGTGTGAGGCAGGGGAGCGCCATGGGGGTAGCATAAGATCGCCTGCGTGCTCAGAGGGGCTCGGGGTGTCCATTTATAGCACGCCGAGGTCGGTTCCGCGGCGGTGGGGATAAGCTCTCCGGCGAACCGCCTCTCTGTAGCAAGGGCGACGTGGCGGCGACGAACGCGAGCGGACACCCGTGTGGATGAGCTCGGGCTGTGTCGGGGCCAGGTGGCGAGCCGGGGTGGCTTGGGCGGCGCTGAACGGAGCAGGAGCTGTCGGCGGCGGCGGCTAGCGCTTGGCCTGCCGGGCGCGGCGGGGGCTGCTTAGCGCGTTGCTATGAGGACGGGAGCGTGTGGCGTGGTGCTGCAGAGTGGGCCAAAACCGTGGGGCCAGCGTGTCGGCTCGGGCGCGAGTCGTGCAATACGCGCGCTCTGCTCGCGCTCCCGGCGTGCACGGGACGTGTTCGACGCTATGCCAGAGCACGCTAGAGGTCGCGGTCGAGGCTGGCAATTAAAAGACCCAGGTTAGGAGCAACTGGGAGCCTAGTGGACATGCTTGTTTGATCAGGGGTGCAAGCCCATAGTGCAATGCCAAAACTCATGTTAAAACTGGTCATGCTCTCCAGGTGTTCGAAAAAATGCCACAGGCACCTATGCATCTCTTGGGGTGGCCAAAACTTCCAGATGGTGGTCTCTTTAGATGCATGAGAGTGTGGTGAGGTCATTTGGACAAAAGGGGAAACTTGCTAGTGCAAGTTTTACAAAACTTCAATTCTGGACAGGAAATAAATGACATTATTTCATGAACCAAAATTAATCCAATGGGTGCATGCTCCTGGAGTTAGGGGTTTGGTAGTGCTGTCTACAAGTAGGAGAAAACACAAGATCTTTGGATCAAAATTAAATAGGGTTGCAGTAGAAATCACAAGGCTGGACCAGAATGGAAAAGAGGTTGGTTCACTCAATATTTTCAAATAACAGCACTATGTTTTTGCATAGAGTTGAATCATATGTTACTACCAACATCCCATAATTTTGGTGGAGGCTGGAAGGAATTATTTAAATGGGTTGTAGTGCAAAATGCACTTTGGACCAGAGAAGGAAAGTTTGATGCAGAGCTCAACTATTTACACAAATAAAATATATTTTTGTATAAAAGTGATTTAAAAACATCACATGACATCTCCAATTTTTGGCTAGAATTTTAGGTGAATTTATCAAATGGTTGTAGTTCAAATATGGCCATATAACCTTGAAAAAATCAAATTTTTCAAGAAAATAAAGATCAAGCAATTTAATTAGGTAATTAGTTATACTGATAAAAGAAAAGTTTTTCTTGAGAGGTTAAGCAAGTCCAATAACATATTTGAAAGGTTTTCACTTTGGGAAAAACTCATCATAACAGGGAAGGAAATGATTTTAAAATTCAAAATGGAGCTCAGAAATTCAAACTTTTAATTCCTGGCAAAAATTTTATTTCATAAAAACAAGGCCAAATTTTTGGGGTGTCACAGACACTACCCCCCTTAAGAAAAATCTCGTCCTCAAGATTTGTTAAAAGCTATTTTAAGAAAACTATACGCAATAAAAAAGTGGCTACAGTGAGAGGGCAATAAGTGGTGAAAAACCACAGTGTGAATACTGGTGCTGTGTGGAAAAGTCTACGGTTCGGGACAAAAACGTGAGATTTCTACGCTGGATATAAATTTAGAATAACTTCTAAATTTAAATATACGCTGGTCGTACCTGAGAGCACAGTGCTCTCTCTGGCTGACAGGTGGGACCGGGGTCCACTGCCAGTCTCTCCTTCTCCCTCTGGTTCTCTCTTCTTCCCCTCTCCCGCGCGCTTTCTCCACCGGTGACGCCTAGTGTGAAGGGCATCTAGGCCGTACCGTGGTAGTGCGCGACGTGCTAGCTGCTGGTGCAGCGTGCACTCACCTCGCAGGCCAGCGTGCTGTCGGCACTGCTCGCGGATTCGACTCCGAACACCGGCGATCGGCGACGAGCGGCGTTGGTGGACTTCGCCCACCGTACACCGAGCTCGAGCTATAAAACGGCCGGGGTGCCTCTCTCTTCTTCCTCACACCTGGCCTCACTTCTCCTCCTCCTTTCTCCATTACTGCTTACAGAAGCTTGGGTCAGGCTCTAATGGCGGAGGCGATGCCGGACTGGTTTGCGATCCGGATATGCGGAGGGCTGGCGACACTACTGGGGCTCTCTGTGCTCCTGTGCGCGATGATCCTCGACGATCGTCGCGACGCTGCTGCTCGGGTGTTGGCTCTCCGCGGTGGTGGTGATCACGAGGAGTAGATGAGGTGTGCCGGGTGCTAATTGTTGTAAGGGGGGGGTGATTGGCTGGATGCAACACTGTTGCAAAGTCTTGCAAATAGTGTATGTGTTCGAATGGTAATGGTTGTGAGTCTGCTGCTGTGGTGCTGTGTGAATAAAAATAATCCATGTAGCGCGGGATAAATGATGCAGCAATACAGTACAAAGAAAACTCATACTAGGATTTTTCGTGGTTACACAAGTTAATCACAAAAAAAAAATTACTCATACCAATAGAAACTAAATACTCGACTCGTCGCACAAATTGAGGTACCATGCATAAGATACACACAAATATAAATGCTGAGATAACAAATACAGTAGTGATGTCTAAAATGAAAACGGTAACTGGTTGGGGTCCTGAGAAAATGTCTCTGGTACTGGGATACACTCCTCTTCTATCGGAGGAAGTGGATTGACCAGTCGATGCACGTGTCTCTCCTGGTCGGGCCTCAGTGGTCTGCCGATGGCAATCTGAGGATTTAAATCAGTGAGACTCTGGAGATAATCCATTACTCGCTGGTTCAAATGCTCTTGAGCGATGATGTACTGGATAAGGTTGGCTAGTACTGGGTCTTTCTCAATCCGCCCACCAGAAAAAGATGTAACTTCTCCGGGTGCTGCACGGCTCGGAAAGTAATAATATCCTCGTTCGCGGGCATAGGGTACTGCGGATCGAAGGCGAGCAATCGCTTCTTTCGCAACAGCTTCTATGGCCAAGTGTGGGGTTGGCATAGATTTCCCCACGAAGGAAACTTCTGTTGGATCTTGGTTGGGGTCTACAGGAGGAATGTGCACTGCTGCCCAATATTCCGAGGTGGATGGGGTGATCCTTGATTTGAACAGCTCGTACTGAGGTGGCTGGGTAGAACCCATGGTACTGCGGGTAAAGTCCCGCAATATTTTGACAAAACTACCTGGGGTTGCATCTGGGGTTCTCAGATAAATACTGGGGCTCGGCATGACAGGAAATGGTTGTGAGTGTGGTGCACAAGGTGTGGGGTGCTGGGTAAGATCACAAGGTGGCCTTTATATAGCATCTGGGCTGGTTTATTTACCATGGTGAAAGGTAATAAATTTGCCAGCTTAGCTCCAAAGGTCAGGTCAGAGTCAGAGATACACATATCCCATAAAGAGACGTGTTACTGTGGTTGTCATCGGGTTGGTTTTGGTAGTTGGGCCCGGAAAAATATATGCAACTATGCGCTGACCAAATATGCAAGGCTACTATTAAAACAGAGGCACAACGACAGGCTGCGTTAATATACACGGTCGCACGATTACAAAGCGAGGATACACTGAAACTCGGTGCCACTCGCACGACTTAATCTACCTCGTTTACGTCTAAACGGGCGTGCCTGGTGGATGTCGAGGCTTCTCCTCGTGTCTCACTGCCGGGATTAGTCGGAGATGGCGGAGGAACTGCAGGGTCGGGGTAGTGATGACGAACATCGCGGGGATTGTTGGCCACAACCCCGTTGGAGTGTGCTCCCAAAAGGCGTCGAAGCACTTCTGGGGTCATCAAAGCATCTCGGCTGATGGCTAGAGCTGATCTCGGGGTCTCGATCGGTTGTCCGAACAGCACGACGGGGTTGTCGGCGTCGGGCTCGTCTTCTCTTCTTGCTGGGGCTCGACGAACCAGCTCTCCTCGAGCTGCGATCAGATCAATGGTGATCTGGTCGAACAGTGCTTCTAGTGCACTTACATAGCGCACTAGGTGCAAGAATGCAGGGTCTGTCTCGTGATCTCCGTTGGCAACTTGGGGTGGTCTACCATACCCTTCACGTCTGGGGTAGTAGTGGAACGAGCGACAGTTAACTCTGGGCGACAAGTGCCTGAGATGAACTATAGCTTCTCGAGCGGCTAGCTGGATGGCTTGCGGCTCGAAGGAAGTTGTCCTTCCGGTGAACCTGTAGGGGCGCTCGGGTGCTAGACCCCTACCGTAGATGTGTACAGTGGCCCAGAATTGACGGTCTTCACCGCTCATGGGTCCTTGGTACACAACATATTCTAGTGGATCCTCTAACGCATAGGCACGACGGGTGAGGTTTGCGAGGATGGTCACAAAACCTCCAAGGTTGGTTGCTGTGGTCTCGTTGTGCACTATGGGGCCGGGCATTGTGGCTAGGTTGGGGAAGAGACTGTGTTGTGCTGTGTTGGTGCTAGTATGCCCCTTTTTATAGGAAAAGGGGACGGGGTCTTCCTTCGCACGCTTGCGAGAAAGGACTATTTAGGGGCCGGTCACTGGCGCATGAGCGACAGGTTAGGTTGATAGGTTGGGCACCGACTGCCAAAAGGTGTTGGGTCACTGTGTGGCTATCTTGCACGAGAAGCTTGGCTGGGGTTTGGTTATGGTCCGGTGGGTTGGTTTGCCTAAATTTATTGACCTGGCTAAGATAGGATTAGCCAATGGTCAGCCTGGCTCTGGTACCAAGTCTGTCACGACCGGATTTCCGGGTATAAATTTCCAGAAAAGACCGTCGTGCTCATCAGCCCCGGGATTACTGTTAGCTGATGAGGCTCCAACTTGATATAGAAATCTCAAGCAAAAATACAAAATATGTAGTACAAGACCCTTCTGGCCTGAGTACAACAATTGGTTTCTAGTGGTTGATGGCGGAAGCGGGTTGGGAAACTTCAGTGTCTATGGGACTCCATTTCCCACAGGAACAGCTGACCAGGTTAACTCCTATCTTCGCGAGGCTGCTATCTCCATTGCTTAGGTTCCGGGGCTGACATCGCATCGCTCCTCTCCGTGCAAGAAAAATCTAGCCAAGACAATAGCCAGGGACAAGCCAGTGAGTACTTTGAATGTACTCGCAAACATTATGAACATAGGTATAATATAACAATGATGTGCTGAAAATATTTTATGCTCATGACGTCAGTCACAAAAGATAAATAAAATTATGATGCGTGCAAGCAAGCTATTTATAGAATTGAAAAAACATAGTAGTATAAAAATTTATGAAATAAATAACAAGCAATGCCACAGTCGGGCGTCTTAGCGACACCACATAAAGGGCTCTAAAAGAAATGCCACAGTCGGGCGTCTGAGTGACACCACATAAAGGGCTTTAAAAGAAATGCCACAGTCGGGCGTCTGAGCGACACCACATAAAGGGCTTTAAAAGAAATGCCACAGTCGGGCGTCTGAGCGACACCACATAAAGGGCTTTAAAAGAAATGCCACAGTCGGGCGTCTGAGCGACACCACATAAAGGGCTTTAAAAGAAATGCCACAGTCGGGCGTCTGAGTGACACCACATAAAGGGCTTTAAAATAAACAATCATAGTGAATATCCCGGAGGTAGAACCATCCCAGAGATACTCGATAATAACAATAATATCACGGGTTAGTCAACAATAATAATAATCATAATTATCACAAGTCACAAGTAGTAGTTCCATTTTCTGGTTTAACAGTTTCACCTCCGAAGACCGACACTAAGACCAACACTTGACCCATCCCAGACTGTAATCCTTAACCATGGACACGGCTATTCGAATAGGTTTATTCTCTGCAGAGGGTGTACTCTTTACCCACGAGTAACGGATTTCTTTAGTCCATCGGGACTAATTCCGTCTACGTCCTTTTTGTTGAAAACACACCTAACTTGCACACACCAGCTTAACTCACACGTGTCTGGAATCACCCACGACACCTGTCAAGCCAACTCTAAGTGGGGAGGCTACAACCTCGCGTAGCATGGGATCAAATTTATATCGCGCGCTCTAAGGGGTGGCCTCCCCTCTCGGTCCCAACCGGAAACACCCATGCCCCCGGACCAGGTGGCCTGCCTACCAGCTACAACCGGTATCTTCCACCATGGCCTCTCTGTACGGTGTGTGCTAGAAAGAGGTTGACAACTTACTGAACCGTACTCTACTTGCTGTAGAGACGAGTGGTAGTACGAAACAAGTATGGGGGTTACTGGAACAAGACTCGATCTACGGTCGACTCAGGAGGTTTAAGTATTCCCTGCATGATTAGTATAAGAAAATATTTCATCCAACAGAATCACCGCTCATATCACCTTACCATGCCATACCAGACATAACCGTCCCGACGGACACCGGCGACAAACTCATACCTACCCAAGGCAGAGGTTTTCCCGGGTTCCTGCCGGTATGCATGCAAGGCACATGAGGATGATTATCATCACAAGTGTCTTCATTTCCAACAGCATGGAAATCATTAATATGCACTCATGCATATGATCATACCACATGAAATAACAAGTCCTTCGAAATGCGGTGGTGTTATAAATGTATCAACGATCACACCAAAATATTATGTCGGGATTCAGAATGCTTGCCTTCAATGTGTGGAAAGGCAGGGTGCACTCCAAAACTTGAAACATTTCTCCTCTCTTCAAAAATCCTATTTTAGCAATATAAAAGAATTAACACACAAAATAAAAACAGCACCAAAAGTTGTTTTGAAATATTTTCAAATAAATCTTAAAATAAACTAGATGAAAATTGAGAGAGGTAGGAAAAAGAATCATTTCATTTGGAGTAATATTTAAAAAGTTATAAGCAGTCAAAGTTCTGGTCAAATCTATTTTTTAAATAAAACAGAAAAGAAAACGTTTCGAAGAGATTACGCTTTCGCGCAGAGGAGATGTATTACGGGTATGACGCCTCCACTTACTCCAGCGTGGACGGCGCGGGGTCGCTGACAGTGGGTCCACGGGGCCCACTAGTCAGGTTTGACCAGTCTTCTCCCTCCTCTTTCTCTGTCCCGAGCGGAGGCGGAGCTCCGGCGATCGTCGCCGGCGGCTGGCGGCTCCTCGTGGGGCCCTGAGGGCGGGGATGGATCCGCCACTCCAGTGCGGTCCTCCCGGTGGTCGCAGGGTAGCTGGAGGTGGAGGGAGCTGCCGGCGGCGAGCTACGCGGCGGAGGAAAGCTTCGGTGGCGAAGTGACTTTGTGGCGGCGATGGCTCCCGATCAAAATCAAGTAGTGGGAAAGGTTCAAGGGAGGATGAGGAAGTTCTTGGCGAAGAGAACGGAGAGGGGGAGGTAATGGAGGTGCCGGATTGGCCGGGGCGGTGGCGGTGGCAGGAGTTGCCGGAGATGGGGAAGGAGGCCTCCCCGGGTCGAGTGCGAGGCAGGGGAGCGCCATGGGGGTAGCATAAGATCGCCTGCGTGCTCAGAGGGGCTCGGGGTGTCCATTTATAGCACGCCGAGGTCGGTTCCGCGGCGGTGGGGATAAGCTCTCCGGTGAACCGCCTCTCTGTAGCTAGGGCGACGTGGCGGCGACGAACGCTAGCGGACACCCGTGTGGATGAGCTCGGGCTGTGCCGGGGCCAGGTGGCGAGCCGGGGTGGCTTGGGCGGCGCTGAACGGAGCAGGGGCTATCGGCGGCGGCGGCGGCTAGCACTTGGCCTGCCGGGCGCGGCGGGGGCTGCTTGGCGCGTTGCTGTGAGGAGGGGAGCGCGTGGCGTGGTGCTGCAGAGCGGGCCAAAACCGTGGGGCCAGCGTGTCGGCTCGGGCGCGGGTCGTGCAATACGCGCGCTCTGCTCGCGCTCCGGGCATGCACGGGACGTGTTCGACGCTATGCCAGAGCACGCTAGAGGTCGCGGTCGAGGCTGGCAATTAACAGACCCAGGTTAGGAGCAACTGGGAGCCTAGTGGACATGCTTGTTTGATCAGGGGTGCAAGCCCACAGTGCAATGCCAAAACTCATGTTAAAACTGGTCATGCTCTCCAGGTGTTCGACAAAATGGCATAGGCACCTAGGCATCTCTTGGGGTGGCCAAAACTTCCAGATGGTGGTATCTTTAGATGCATGAGAGTGTGGTGAGGTCATTTGGACAAAAGGGGAAACTTGCTAGTGCAAGTTTTACAAAACTTCAATTCTGGACAGGAAATAAATGACATTATTTCATGAACCAAAATTAATCCAATGGGTGCATGCTCCTGGAGTTAGGGGTTTGGTAGTGCTGTCTACAAGTAGGAGAAAACACAAGATCTTTGGATCAAAATTAAATAGGGTTGCAGTAGAAATCACAAGGCTGGACCAGAATGGAAAAGAGGTTGATTCACTCAATATTTTCAAATAACAACACTATGTTTTTGCATAGAGTTGAATCATATGTTACTACCAACATCCCATAATTTTGGTGGAGGCTGGAAGGAATTATTTAAATGGGTTGTAGTGCAAAATGCACTCTGGACCAGAGAAGGAAAGTTTGATGCAGAGCTCAACTATTTACACAAATAAAATATATTTTTGTATAAAAGTGATTTAAAAACATCACATGACATCTCCAATTTTTGGCTAGAATTTTAGGTGAATTTATCAAATGGTTGTAGTTCAAATATGGCCATATAACCTTGAAAAAATCAATTTTTTCAAGAAAATAAAGATCAAGCAATTTAATTAGGTAATTAGTTATACTCATAATAGAAAAGTTTTTCTTGAGAGGTTAAGCAAGTCCAATAACATATTTGAAAGGTTTTCACTTTGGGAAAAACTCATCATAACAGGGAAGGAAATGATTTTAAAATTCAAAATGGATCTCAGAAATTCAAAGTTTTAATTCCTGGCAAAAATTTTATTTCATAAAAACAAGGCCAAATTTTTGGGGTGTCACACGTGAGCAGGACTGGTCCGCCAGGCAGAGCTTAGCCGTTGGGTTTATCGATGCTGGAGGGACGGACCGGAGCACTGACACTGTGCCCAGTCTTCTCATCCGAGCATCCTAGAGAAAGGCAGCCAGCACGCGGCTCCCGAGGTGACGAGGCACCGTGTCTTGCACCCTTACTTGCCCGCCAGCGATTAGCTCATGCGAGGACAAGGCACCAAGGACCATGGGAGGTGACGTACACGGGATGGCCCATGAGCCAGAGATCAGCCTCTTGGATTTAGCGACGCTGCAGGAACAGACCCGAGCACAGACGTCGTGCCCGCCCTTATTCATGAGGTGGTCGCGGGTGGGTTTGCAAGGGCGTACGACATTCATGGTAATGAAGCACCGGACATAAAACCAGACCTCAAGTTTCCCCGAGGTGGCCCCACAGTCTACTCGGTTCGGACCAACACTTAGAGAAGCACTGGCCTGGGGGGGTTAAAATAAAGATGACCCTTGGGTTGGCCTGCCCAAGGGAAAGTTAGTAGGTTGTTAGGAAAATGTAAAACCAATGTTGGGCCTTGCTGCAGGAGTTTTATTCAAAGCGAACTATCAAGGGGGTCCCATAAATCATCCAACCACGTAAGGAACGCAAAATCAAGGAACATAACACCGGTATGACGGAAACTAGGGCGGCAAGAGTGGAACAAAACACCAGGCATAAGGCCGAGCCTTCCACCCTTTACCAAGTATATAGATGCATTAATTAATAAGAGATATTTTGATATCCCAACAAAATCATGTCCATCATGGAGCAATCTTCGACTTCGCCTACAACTAACAATGCTATAAGAGGGGCTGAGCAAAGCGGTAACATAGCCAAGCAACGGTTTGCTAGGAAGGGTGAAAAGGTTAGAGGCTGACATGGCAGTTTGGGAGGCTTGATCAACAAGAGATAGGTAGCGCGGCATAGCGATAGAGCGAAGCAACTAGCAAGCAAAGATAGAAGTGATATCGAGGGTAATGGTCATCTTGACTGAAATCCCGCAAGGAAGAAGAACGAGACCATGAAGAAGGTAAACGAACGTAGTCGAACCAATCCTCACAACTCCGGAATGAAACCGAAGCTAATGAGAGAAGCAAACCGGAAAGAAGCAAACATCACGGTAAACACACAAGCATAAAATGGCATGATGCACAATCAAGTATGATGCATGTCGATTTAATGAGGCATGGCATGGCAAAGTGCACAAACAATACTACAAGTTAAGTGGAGCTCAATATGCAACGAGTTGCATATTGACAAAACACTATGTTTAATTATTAAGTTAACTCTCGTTTATGTACTCAACAATATTAACTGTTGGTTAACATGGCAAATAGTGAGCCATAATAAAACTAACTATTTAGGCCAGTTTAAATGAGGCCGAAAACAACAAACAACAATTCCGGAAAATCCTCATGAGCAATATTCAAATATGGTACTGTTCTGCCCTAAAACATATTTTAATGCTATTAAACAATAAAACAAAGTGCACCAAGTTAATCTATGCATTTTTCTACCCCATTTACATATAAAGTTTATTTAATTTGGAGCTACGGTTATTTAGTTACGAAATAAAGCATTTTAGCATGGCATTTATGCAAAATTAAGCAAACAACAAGTTTAAGCATTTTAACATGGACGAAAGTAGCAGATTATGAAACTATATGAAAAACTAAGCATTTTACATATATAAATTTTTTACATATGATGCACCACTTGTGAGTTATTAAATGCATGAACTCTAGGGGGTTTTCTGTAAACAGACGTTCCTGTGATAATTGCTGAAATCGCAACAGAGGAAAAAACAGGCATCAGGCCGAATCTGGGCGCTCACCATGGGCCAAGCCCAGTCGATGGAGAGGCAAGCCTGGCAGGCCGCAAGGCTGGGCTAGCGAAGTGGTGGCTGGGCCTTCGAAGGCCGCGGTGGGACTTGGAGGCCGACCACGCTGGCGCTGGACCAAGTCAACGAAGGGGCAGTCCCTTGCCATCTCGTTCATGAAGCAGGGGACGGCGGCTGGCGATGTGGGATGCAGGGCATGGCGGCACGGGACTTGGCAGGACAACGGAGCCGCGCGACGAGGTCCTCGGGCGTGCGGTTAACGGGGAGACCTAGAGCAGAGGAGCGCTGCTTCTCCTCGTAGCCACGAGCACCCGCTCGATGCAGGATTGGGCTCGAAGCAGAGGAAGCAGGGCATCTCCTTCTTGGCTCGAAACAGCCATGACACGGGAGGAAGGAGGTCCTGCGGTGGCCCGAGGGGGCAGGGCGTCTGGGAGGCCGGATCCGGTCGCGGGAGGTTGTCAGGGTCCCGTTCCCTGCCGGATCGAAGTAGAGGCGGGCCGACGGACTTGGAGCTCCATGGCACGGGGATGCTGCTGCAATGCACAGAGAGAGAGATGAGAAGAGCGAACCGGAGGAAGGAGAGAAAGGGAACCAGGGCGGCGCTCATCTTAGACGACGATGGTGGAGGTGCTCGGGGTCGGGGATGCAGGAGCTGCTCCTGCTGCCGGAGGCAGGGATGAGGCGGAGGAAACGCATGAGCTCTGCTGGTGCTCGAGAAGAACAAGCGGAGGCGCGGGATAGCAGGCAAAGGAAGGAGGAGGCGCTCGGCTGGCTAAATCGAGGGGATCCAGAGGAGAGCGACGGTTGCGTAGGTTCGACGGCGACTAGCCGGTGGCTGAAATCGAGGAGAGGTGGGTGGATCGGGAGGGATCCCGATGAAGATGCTAAGTGGGTGGCGGCGCGGCTAGGGGTGGATGGGACAAGGGGGCTAGATTTTAGGGATTGGTCTACGGTTGGACAATTTATATAGGTAGGGGATTAGGGTAGGGGTTAATGCCGTCCGTCTGATCGTAATCGGGGCGGTCGAGAATAAATAGGTAGGGAGTCCAAATAAGAAAACAGAGATGTTTTATAGATGTTTGGTGATGATCCGGACCCATCGGGAACGACTGCCCGGGTCGGGTTCGGGGAAGTTTCGGACACGCATGCGAGGGGGCTGCAAGCTAGCAAGAGAGGTTAGGTGGTCACGGTCAAGAGGGAAGCGAAAACCCGATTGGTCTCGGAATGGTCAATGAACGCAACGGAGAGAATCGAGGAGCAGCAACTACGAGCGGATGCAAGTTTTATGAAAACATGCAGATGCAATGCACATGATGCTATGAGATGAAATGCATGACATGAACAAAATACAAAACAAAAGACAAAAACCCAAACACGGAGAAAATAATATATCATATAGCCGGAAATGACAAGAGTTTGAGTTAAAATTATGGAAAGTTACATCCGGGATGTTACAGTTGGGGTTAGATTGGGTGAAGCTGGTTCTCTGTCCATCACAGTAGGTGTAAAATCTACGAGAGTCTGGGTTACGTGTGGTAGGGCTGGTTCTCGTGCATGTACAACCTGGGTGCTATCTCCACCAAGAGGTAGCACTATTTTATTTGAAGACCGTGTTTTTACTCCGCTAGATACTGCCATCATCCGCTCCAATTCAAAAGGCTGATAAACAGGAAACATAGTTGAATGTACAGACATTGTATGAGAGACAGATGCAATAGATATTGTGGAAAAAGAGGGCATTACATAGTTGACATGTATATTGTTTAACTAAAACGGATAACATGACATAATTTCACATATATGATGTCTATCTAAACTGGATAGCATAGCATAACATAATTCAAAGATATGATGACAAACTAAATAGGATCACATGACATAATTCACATACATGTTATCTAAGTAACCAGGATAGCATGATTTAATTCACATATGTGATTTATATGCTAACCGGAGGGCATTCGCATATATGATGTCTGAACTAAGAACATGGTGTTGAATATTGTGTATATGATGTCTAAACTATGCAATGCTAGACACTATATGCATGATATGAGCGGTAGAACCGTGCCAAGTTAGGGCATACACCTAGGTGGGGGAATAGGACTGGTCATCCATCTCGGAATCCATCTCTGAGGAGCTATCGGGACCCAACAAGAGATCTGCTTCGACAGGTAGCACTTTCTGCTCTGAAGGCCTTGTTTTCACTCCAGATTTTTCCATCACCCACTCAAATGACTGATTCATAGGAATAGTAGTTTAATGTACAAACATTGTTGACAAATGGAAATTTAATGAAGAAAAGGATGGGCTAGATATCATTCAAATATATGATGCCTGGTTAAACAGGATGGCATGGCACATTTCACATATATTATGGCTGGCTAAAAGACATGAGACTGCATAATTCCCATATATGATATTGAAACAACAGGTGGCATTACAGAACATGTCTAAACTAAGCAGATAAATATGCCGTAGAGGCAATAATAAAGTTGTTATTTATATTTCCTTATATCATGATAAATGTTTATTATTCATGCTAGAATTGTATTAACCAGAAACTTACTACATGTGTGAATATATAGACAAACATAGTGTCACTAGTATGCCTCTACTTGACTAGCTCGTTGATCAAAGATGGTTGAGTTTCCTAACCATAGACAGAGTTGTCATTTGATGAATGGAATCACATCATTAGAGAATGATGTGATTGACATGACCCATTCCATTAGCATTTGCACTTGATCGTTTAGTTTGTTCCTAGTGTTTTCTCCATGACTTATACATGTTCCTATGACTATGAGATTATGCAACTCCCGAATACCGGAAGAACACTTTGTGTGATACCAAATGTCACAACGTAACTGGGTGATTATAAAGGTGCTCTACAGGTGTCTTCGATGATACTTGTTGAGTTGGCATAGATCGAGATTAGGATTTGTCACTCCGATTGTCGGAGAGGTATCTCTGGGCCATCTCGGTAATGCACTGTCACAGCCCTAGATTGATGACTATAGATAGTTGCACCGGTGGGAATCATGCATCATGTTTAAATTCAAGGAATTTGAATTGAGGGAATTAAGCCTCAAAATTTAATTAAAAGAAGGGCAAAGAACCCTGGAACATGCATTCAATGTTTCCAAAATGGCCTTAAATAATGTTGGTTATATTTTGGCAAAGGTTTTTGCACCAAACCAAAAATAATGAACATTTTTGAGGAATATTTTGGGCACTCAATTTCAATAATTAATATATTTGCATTTGGAATTATATTCATAATATGTGTAGAATATATTTTCAAATACCCTGAAACATTTTATGTGCATTTGGAATAGTCCATTCAGCAACATAGAATATCCAGAGGATATTTGGCATTGGGTTTGAATTCATTTCCAATTTAAAAAAGTGGCAAATAATAAACAAATAGAAAAATAATAACAGAGAGGGAAATTACCTGTCTTACCTGCGGCCCAGCGCTGCAGAGAGGCCCAGCCCACCAGAGCCCAACTGCCAGGAGCTTCGTTAAGCTCCTGCGAGTAGGAGCTGCTGCGTGCCCGACATGCCGCAGCCGCGCGACCTCCTCTCTGCCTATCTGCTCCTCCCCATCCCTTCTCGCGATGCCATGGAGATGGTCAGACCACCTGGTCACTTCCCCCCCTCTCCCGTGTCTCTCCCTCGTCTGCCCCTCTCCCCCGAGCACCACCGAGTGGAGCTCGTCGCCGTCGACACCTTTCACCGCGGCCATTTGCCCTCCCTCGCCCAACAATTGTGTTCTAGCGCTCCGCCTCGACGCCTGCATCGTCCTCGCCGGGCCACGTAACCCGGGGCGCATCGAATCGCCGCCATCAACGTCGTCTTCTACCCCGGCTGTCTGAGATCGCCGGCAACGCCCCATCGCAGTTCGTCCTTCCGCGGGCCCGCTGAGCACGCCCGTCGACCCGCCGTGAGCTTCCCTCTGTTTCCTCTCCTTCCCCTTGCTCGATTTCACACTGCAGCCCCATGCCGAAACGCGCCCGTAGCTCCGGCCGCCGCCATCGTCGTGGTTGCCGTCGCCACGGACCACCCCACGGTCAGGCACGACCATGCTCTGAAGCGCCTTGTCGCGCCGGTTCCGTAGAGCCCAAGAACGCGAGCTCTCGTGGCCGGAATTGCCCGGCCGGCGAGCCGCCGCTGCTCTGTGAGGTCACCGGCGACTAACCCCAGCGGCCGCTGATGTGGCACAGTCATTAGTGACTAATGACGCCATAACTAACCCCTATAGTCACTGATAGTGGGCCCCAGGCCCTACTAGTTAGAGTTAAGTTTAGTTTTAACCTTAATTAACCCTTGAGACACTGTTTGATGGGTCCCACGCGTCAGGTTCGACCCTGGCTATACAGTTGACCGGAGACGTCATTGTGCTGTCGTGCTGACATAGTAAATCATTTACTAGATCTGTTTTAATTCTAAATAACCAGAAAAATCCAGAAGAATGTTTAAACTTCAAAAATTCGTAGTAATCCAGCCATAGCTCCAAATAAAATAATTTATATATGAAAAATCATCAGAAAAATCCAAAGAATCTGTTTATGGCATTTGCAGGCATGTTTGAGCAAGTTAAACTCACTATTTAGGTTGAAACATGATTAGGACAAATTTGATAATAGATTTGGAGTTGGAATTTGATCTAGTTTTGAATCCCACTTCAATCAAAATGACCTTCTGTTGCATTAGCCCAAATCAAAGCATATTGCCATGTCATGATCATGCATCATATTGTGCATTGCATTGATTGAGTTCTTTCTTTGTTTTCCGGTGTTTGTCCCCTCTCAGTAGACGTGGTTCCGATGATGAGATCGATGACACTGATGAAGAACTATACTATCTTCAGAAGTGCCAGGCAAGCAAAACCCCCTTGTTCATTTCGATACAGACCCATTCTCTCGCTCCTGCTCTCTTTTACTACATTAGGACAAGAACGATTCAATTGTTACATGCTGCGGTAGTTGAACCCCTTTCCTCTGCATGACCTGTCATTGCCACACTAAATAGATGAGACCCACTAGCATGAGTAGGAGTTGTTTGAGCCCTGATGTGCCTACTCATTCATGCTTGTTGTCATGCCTGCTACTGCTTAGAGTTGAGTCCGGTCTAATTCATCGGGGATGAATTGGAATGTGTGTACATGTCCTACTGTGTGTGAGCTAAGTGTGTGATCACGATTTGGTCAAGGTATCAGTGAGAGGCCATGTAGGAGTACATGGTGGGTTGTCTCATTGAAGCCGTCCTCAGGAACTGAGTTCTGTGTTCGTGATCCATGAAGAGCTACTACCACGCGTTGGGCCCAAAACCAATGGACCCTCTCGACTTATTATCCACCCTTGTCCTCTGTCCAGGAGTTGCAAGTAGTTTTTGGTGTTTGTAGTATGCTGGAGGCCGTGCGCAGCGCTAACCCGAGGGGTGGGCTGTGATGCGGTAGGCACATGGCCTGGTGTACCGAGTCGCCCGTTTGGTGTCTCGGGAACCCTGCACACAACTTTCGGGGCCGTAAGTGGAAACCTTGGCCGGACTCCCTTCGGATGGAACCTGAATAGGCGATAAACCTGGACTAGGGACTTGTGTGGTTAGTCAGGTCGTGGCCGACACCCTCGCTGGGCTTCCGCTTGAAGGTTACCGAGTACATGTCGTGTAAACAGCGATAGTGGTGAGAGCGTGTGTGAAAAAGTACACCACTGCAGGGTTAACATCATCTATTCGAATAGCCGTGTCCGCGGTAAAGGACTTATGGGTTGCCTGTATAGTTCATAGATAACTTGAAGTGGATACTCTAAAACCCGCAAGATAAGCGTGAGTGCTATGGATGGCCTTCTCGCAGGGAGACGGGAGCGGATCTATAGTGGTGTATTGATTGGTGAATATGTGGACTCGTGTGCGCCACCTCAAAAGAGTTACTTGCAGTCGTAGTTCAGGTTAGCCACTGAGTAAAGCTGGCTTGCTGCAGTTAAACTCCACCACCCCTTTGTTGATACTGATGCATATGTAGCTAGATCGGATTGTAGCTAGATCTGATGTAAGTCTTGCTGGGTACATTTGTACCTGCATTTTCTTAGTTTATGTTTTGCAGAGAGACTTCCGTCTCACTAGTAATTCCACGTGGACTTCGATTTTTAGCTTGTTACCTCAGCTAAGATCTTGTACCTTGGGATAGTCTTGTAGTTAGTCAGGCTTCTCAGCCTTTTTCATTTGTAGTTGTCTGTACTCAGACAAGATAAGCTTCCGCTTGTGCTATTGCTTGTATGACTTGAATGTTGGGTCATGAGACCCATGTTTGTAATATCTGACTCTTTGGAGCCTTATGAATAAATACTTTGAGTCATAGAGTTTTGTTGTCATGCCATGTTGTATGTACAAATACTTTGAGTCATAGAGTTTTGTTGTCATGCCATGTTGTATGTACACATATCGAGCATATTGTGTGTATGATTGAAATACTTGGTATGTGTGGGATCCGACAACCTAGTTGTCTATCCTTGGTAGCCTCTCTTATGCGGAAATGTAGTCTAGTGCTTGCACTGAGCCATGGTAGTCCTCTACAGCCCGGTTTACCGGAGTCCTGCTAGCCCAGTACTACTGCTCTGGAACACTTAGACTGGCTGACATGTGATCCACTATGCTCCTGTGTCTGTCCCTTCGGGGAAATGTCACGCGGTGACTTACGGAGTCCATCTAGCCTGCTATAGCCCGGGTCCCCGGAGTCCTGTTAGCCCAGTCGCTACACCCCGGATTCACACGCTGATGACCAACATGTTCGATGCTGGTTCATGTATGCCTGTCCCCGTAAGTTAGTGCCACTTTGGGTTCACGACTAGTCATGTCGGCCCGGTGTAACGCCCCGGATCCGATGCGCCAGGTGTATGCCAGTTATTCACCGTGTTGCCATGTCATTTGCTTGCGTGTTGCATTTTATCATGTCATCATGTGCATCTCATTTTTCATACGTGTTCGTCTCATGCATCCGAGCATTTTCCCCGTTGTCTGTTTTGCAATCCGGCACTCCTATGTCCTCCGGCGTCCCCCTTTCGTCTCTCGTTGTGAGCGGGTGTCAAACGTTCTCGGAATGGACCGAGTCTTGCCAAGTGGCCTTGGTACACCACCGGTAGACCGCCTGTCAAGTTTCGTCCCATTTGGAAGTCGTTTGATACTCCAACGGTTAACCGGAGAACCGTAAAAGGCCTCTTTTATGTGCAGCCCAACATCCTTTCAAACTGTCCCAAAACCCATCTAAGTCTCTTCCATGCTCTTGGTCGTTCGATCACGATCGTGTGGGCGAAAACCGTGCCTCATTTGGACACTCGTAGCTCCCTCTACCATTATATATGTGTGCCTCCCCCGAATTTCTCGCAGTCCAAACCCTAGCCTCTTCTCCTCCCCGCCGCCGGACATGTCCGCCTCCGCGCCGGACTTGTCCACCGCCGCCGCCACGTCGCTCCGACGAATCGGAGGCCGCCACCTCAGCTCCGCCGCTGCCTCGCCCAATCCCACCGCGCCACATCACCTCCGCCGACCCTCTCTCTCCTCTGCGCCCATGCGGCCCGGGAGGCCCAAATCCGGGCCACGCCCCACCGTCCGCGTCTCCGCCCCGGCTCCGCCGCCGACGAGCACCGCCGCCGCCTCGCCCTCGACGCCGACCGCCTCGCCGTCCGTCCCGCGCCCCCGTGCGCCGGATCCCCCGCCGCCACGCCGCCCCGAGTGCCCGCTCCGCCGCCCGAGCGCCTCCCGCGCCCTGCCCGGCTCCGCGCTGGCCGTTGCGCGCCGCACCGCCCCCTGCCAGAGCTGCGCCGCCGGCGCGCCTCACCATCGCCCCGCGAGAGGAGCCCGGCCGCCCCGCACCTCCTGCTCCGGCCGCCGCCCCGCGCCTCCTCCTCCGGCCGCCGCCCCGAAGCCCCTCCTCCGGCCGCCCCGCTCGCCGGATTTGCCTTCCCCGTCGTTTTCTCCGGCGATCCTCGAGCTCCGCGCCATGCCAGATCTGAAATCCGGAGGTTGACTTTTCCCCCTCCGAAAATTCCACCAAGTCCCGTAAATATTTGCACTATCATGCCATGTTCATCGCATCATAACTTGCTGCATACTGCACCGTTTCGTGCGTGTAATATGTCAAATTGTTCGCCTCAACAAGTACTTCATTTCGTTCCATTGCACCATTGCACCATTCATTTGAGCTCATCTTGATGCCTGAATCATCGTTGCAAGAGTGCTAGTTGCTATTAATCTGCTGAAACTGTTACAACATGCTCATTTCTCATTTTTGCCATGTTTGATGTGTGCATCCTATGAGGTTGATGTCTACATGTGTTTTCATATATGTCATGCCATCTTTATAGTGGTGCCATCCATGTATTTTTTTTATTCTTGTACTGAGTGCATCGAGCTCGTGAAGTAGGGTACTTGCTATTGCTGTTTTACTAGGCAGATTCTGTTATATTTTGTTGCCATGTAAACCTGCTGCTACAAGTCATTATATGCATATTCTGGAGATGTTCACTAAGGATGTTTTGTTATACATGTCATGCTCTATCCATTCATGCCCCTGGCTGCACTTATAGCCTACTGTAGCTTGTTGTAATCTTGCTCTCAAAGTTGCTAAATAATGTTGTTGTCAGCCTGTTAACATTAAGTTCAATGTTGCCATGATTGTTGTTAGTGATCCATACACCCTATGAACTTGTTCTTGCCATGCTTGGCTTCTCAAACATGTATTCTTACTGTTGGGTACCTTGTCATGCCATGTATTGCTCTGTGGTGAGTGGTTCAAGCTCACCAACATGTCTACTTATTGTTGTTCCTGCCATGTTTGAATCTGTCATATCATTTGCCATGTTTACATGGGTGCCATCATATTTTCTGTGCCCTTTTGGCTCACGGTCAGTAAGGGACTTTTGCTCTTTGCAATTAGTAGGTTCATGCCATGCCTTTGTTTGCCATGATAAGTTCCTGTAACATGTTGTTTGATAGCTCTAAACATTGCAACCTGATGTTATTTCTGCTAAACCTGAAACTGTTATTATTTGCAATCTTGCCATGTCCTTTTGAGCATGTTCTAGTAGTTTCCGGAGATAGCTCAGTGTTCATGTTTTGTCATGCTTTACCTATACTTCATGCCCATGCCTTTTGTTCTTATGTTGAGATGCTGTAACATATTGTTTTGATGCTTGCAAGTTGCCTAGTTGCTGTTTTGGACAGCTTGTCCTTTAAACTTGTATAGAGTGTATGTGTTGATCCGTTGCTCCGTTTTGAGTGTGCTCTATATGAAACTTGCTTGATTTTGCATGAAGTTTCATATTATCATGTTGCATACTTGCTTTGAGGTGTTTGATTGACGTTTGTATGCATTTTGCATCAATGCCATGTTTGACTTGTTTTGCTCATATCTTCTAGGCCGTAGCTCCGAATTAAATGAACTTTATATGTAACTTGACTAGAATCTCGTGTAGATCATCTTGGTGCATCTTAACTTGCTGTTTAACAACTTGAACATAAGGTTTATTCAGTTCTTGACCAATTTCTAAATTTGCATATGAGGACTTACCGGAATTGTTATATGTTGTTTCCGGCCTCATTTAAACTTGCTTTGATATGTTGCTCTTGTATGCATCATCTCTTGCCATGAGTAGCCTCATCAAGATTTGTCATGCATCATGCTTGTTGTGCAACATGTCTTGTTTATGTGTGGTGTGTTTACTATGTTGTGTGCTTCTTCTCGATAGTTCCCGTTTCGTTGCGATCGTGAGGATTCATTCGTCTACGCTTGGTTCATCTTCGTGGCTTCATCTTCGTCATGGACTCTTCTTCTTCCTTGCAGGGATTTCGGGCAAGATGACCGCTACCCTGGATCTCACTACTATCATTGCTATGCTAGTTGCTTCGTTCTATCACTATGCTGCGCTTCCTATAACTTGTTCTTCAAGCCTTCCCAAATTGCCATGAACCTCTAACCTTTGACACCCTTCCTAGCAAACCGTTGTTTGGCTATGTTACCTCTTTGCTCAGCCCCTCTTATAGCGTTGTATAGAGTGTAGGTGAAGTTGAAGATTGCTCCATGGTGGACAGGGTTATGTTGGGATATCACAATATCTCTTATATTATTAATGCATCTATATATTTGGTAAAGGGTGGAAGGCTCGGCCTTATGCCTGGTGTTTTGTTCCACTGTTGCCGCCCTAGTTTCCGTCATACCGGTGTTATGTTCCCGGATTTTGCGTTCCTTACGCGGTCGGGTGATTTATGGGACCCCCTCGATAGTTCGCTTTGAATAAAACTCCTCCAGCAAGGCCCAACCTTGGTTTTACCATTTGCCTCACCACCACCTACTTTTCCCTTGGGAGTCGCTCTCTCGAGGGTCATCTTTATTATAGCCCCCCCGGGCCAATGCTTGTCTAAGTGTTGGTCCAAACTAGAGCACCGTGCGGGACCATCCCTTGCAACTTGGGTTACGTCTGTACCTGTACGCTTAGGTTATCTGGTGTTGCCCTGAGAACGAGATATGTGCAGCTCCTATCGGGATTGTCGGCGCATCGCGCGGTCTTGCTGGTCTTGTTTTACCATTGTCAAAATGTCTTGTAAACAAGGATTCCGAGACTGATCGGGTCTTCCTGGGAGAAGGAATATCCTTCGTTGATCGCGAGAGCTTATCATGGGCTAAGTTGGGACACCCCTGCAGGGTATTATCTTTCGAAAGCCGTGCCCGCGGTTATGTGGCAGATGGGAATTTGTTAATGTCTGGTGGTCGATAACTTGACACCAGGTCCGAATTAAAACGCATCAACCGCGTGTGTAGCCGTGATGGTCTCTTCTCGGCGGAGTCCGGGAAGTGAACACGGTTTCTGGGTTATGTTTGACGCAAGTAGGAGTTCAGGATCACCTCTTGATCATTACTAGTTGACGACTGTTCCTTTGCTCCTCTTCTCGCTCTCATTTGCATATGTTAGCCACCATATAAGCTTGGTCGCTGCTGCAACCTCACCACTTTACCCCTTCCATTCACATTAAGCTTTGCTAGTCTTGATACCCATGGTAATGGGATTGCTGAGTCCTCGTGGCTCACAGATTACTACAACAACAGTTGCAGGTACAGGTTATGCGATGATCTTGACGCGAGCGCGATGTTTGCTTGTTTGTAGATCCTCTTCTGCTTCTTCTTCGATCAGGGATAGGTTCCAGGTCGGCAGCCTGGGCTAGCAGGGTGGATGTCATTTGAGTTTCTGTTTGTGTTTCATCCCTAGTTGGATGGTGCTCTTATGTAAGATGTTGTTGTATTTGTGTGGCATTGTATGCCTCTTGTATGTATCCCCATCTATTTATGTAATGTTGATGTAATGATATCCACCTTGCAAAAGCGTTTCAATATGCGGGTCTATCCTTGGTGGGACCTTCGAGTTCCTTTTGGATAGGGTCGCATATTGGGCGTGACAAGTTGGTATCAGAGCCTCAACCGACCCTAGGAGCCCCCTTGATTGATCGTGTAGTTTGGTCGTTGTTGAGTCTAGAAAAAAACTGTTTTCTGAGTCTAGTTATATCGGAGAGTAGGAATTCTTTTTACTCCTCAGCCCCTTCGTCGCTCTGGTGAGGAATCTTGACGTAGGTGTTTTGAATTACTCCTCTTCCCCTTCAAAATTTTCTTTAGGATCACGTAGTTGGTTTCCGTTTGTTGGTTCTCAACTCTTTTGTCCGGTGCATTTCTCGTCAAGTTGACTCGAGCCTCTTTATTGTTGTCAAGTTCAAGCCTCAGTTGTTTTCTTTTCCCACCCGCCCACCCCTTTTTCTTCTTGGAGCCGGAGCCTGTAATCGAGTATCCATCCTACTCGTGCGAAGTCTTTGCTTTCTTTCCTCAATGATTTCAACCGGTGTTTTTGCTTCAAGTTATTCATCGATTTCTCATTCCAAGTTGCCTTTGTTTTCCCGCCCTCCCACCCTTTTCTTCCCGGAGCTTGAGTCTTTCTCGACCATCAATCTCATTCGTGTGGAGCCTCTCCAGTCTTCCCTCAATTATTTCAACTGGTGAATTCTCGTCTCGTTCGTCATTCTTCATCCTTTTCTTTTCCGGTGCACTCAATTCAAGTTTTTTTCGGTGTTGATCATATTATTTTCCTTGGATCAAGTGTTCTCCTTGCTTGTTTGCCTCTCGCCATTCAATCATTCCGAAGTTCAAGACATCTCAGAGATTCGTCTGTGTTCAAATTAATTCGAGGTTGTCACCTCATTCAAATATTTGAATTGTTCCGGTGCATCATCTATCTGTTCAACAATCCTTTCCAGCGGTGTTTTCTTTTAGTGGGCCCTAACCCACAGGTCTTTTCCCAGGATCTTACCTGACTCTTCTAATTATTCCGGAGCCATCACTAATTCTTTTCAAGTGTGATGTAAGAATGAGTTCATCAGTTACATGCCTTCTCCAAGATCGCTTTCAAATTCTTTTCATTGTTGGCTCAACCACTTCGCTTTTCATTCTCCCGGAGTATCTCAGAAATTTTGGTGGTGTTTCCCGTCGTCATTTGAGGACCGAAGAAGAGTTTTTTTTCATCTAAAGCTTGTTTGTTCTCTCGAAGATTCGCGGCGCTAGCTCGACGTTATCCTATCAAATTGTTTCAGGTCATGCAAATTCTTTTCATCCATCCGGAGCATTCAGGAGTTGCTTTCTCTCTCGATCATCCGGAGGCCATCTTTTTGGAATATCACTCCATTCTAAGTTTTTCAAATTTGTTCTCCAATTATTCCATATTCGTGCCCCTTCATTCGTCTCAATATTCTTCCGGTGCTTCGCTCAAGTGTTCTTTAGCAGCCCATGATCTCTTTATTCATTTGCTTCTAAATCCCCTCTAGCATATTGTTTTTTTCTAATTCTTCCCGGTGATTCATTCTCTTTCATCATTCAATTTTTGAATTCTTACGGTGGTTCATTCAAGATTCTTTTTCCTTGATTATCACATATATTCATTCGTTCTTTTCAAACCTACAGGTGGTTCATGAAGACCTTCTCAAGTTTGCGATATGTCACTTCTCAATCCTTTTCAAGAAGAATAAGTAGTATGCAAAATCCATTGCTTGTCATCAATTTAATTTGATGAAGGATAAGCATACAATAAATCTTATTCCTAATTTCCTTGTAGTGAGTAATCCCTTTTCTTCGGAGTTTGTTCGCGATGAATAAATTCTAGTTCCAAGTGTCTTCATCTTTTCTTTTCCGGAGTTCAAATTTCCTCGGCCATGTCGTCGAAACCCCCCCATCTAAATCATCGCAAGGCTTGAATCTTTATTGCTTCATCGTTCAATTCTATCTAATCATCCTTTTGTTACCGGAGTTCTTCACGGTGGTTCTTCATGATTCAATTCATTCTTCAAGTGTTCATCAAGAGTCTTGTTCAAGGAGTTCTAGTATATTTTATTCTTGCATCTCGAGGTGCAATTAAATCTCCGTATTCTTTCGAAGTGGAGTTTTGCATTTCTTCGTTCTTCTCAGCTATCCAATCATTTCCGGTTGTGGCCGGTTATCACCTTATGATCTTGAAATGTTATCTATAAGACCACAACAAGCTTATTTTTTTCGTTGTTGATTTTCTCAACAACTCCGTTCAATCCTTCCTTCTAAGTTCTTTTCTTCCATTCTTTCAATTCTTCCGGAGGCATTGCGTTGCTTATGTCGTCAGGTGCCATCCCATCTCGTGAAATTCATGTTTTTTTCCTTCCATTTTCAGCCGGAGTGCTACCTAAATCCTTTCAGTCTTATTCGTTTCTTATCTTGTTCTAACCGGAGTGGTTTCATAGTCTATCTGATTCCGTAAGCTTTCGATTCTCGTCATTCTCGTCGTTCCTCTCTTCTTCTCGAGTGCTCTCGATTCTTGGGTTCTTCTCTTGAGTTCTTGCTTCACCTCATCCCTTTTCCCTTCCGTCTCGGTCCTAAGATCTCGGGACGAGATTTCTTGTTAGTAGAGGAGTGTTGTAACGCTCCGGATCCGATGCGCCAGGTGTCTGCCAGTTATTCACCGTGTTGCCATGTCATTTGCTTGCGTGTTGCATTTTATCATGTCATCATGTGCATCTCATTTTGCATACGTGTTCGTCTCATGCATCCGAGCATTTTCCCCGTTGTCCGTTTTGCAATCCGGCACTCCTATGTCCTCCGGCGTCCCCCTTTCGTCTCTCATTGTGACCGGGTGTCAAACGTTCTTGGAACGGACCGAGTCTTGCCAAGTGGCCTTGGTACACCACCGGTAGACCGCCTGTCAAGTTTCGTCCCATTAGGAGGTCGTTTGATACTCCAACGGTTAACCGGAGAACCGTAAAAGGCCTCTTTTGTGTGCAGCCCCACACCCCTTCAAACTGGCCCAAAACCCATCTAAGTATCTTCCATGCTCTCGGTCGTTCGATCACGATCGTGTGGGCGAAAACCGTGCCTCATTTGGACACTCCTAGCTCCCTCTACCTATATATATGTGTGCCTCCCCCGAATTTCTCGCAGTCCAAACCCTAGCCTCTTCTCCTCCCCGCCGCCGGACATGTCCGCCTCCGCGCCGGACGTGTCCACCGCCGCCGCCACGTTGCTCCGACGAATCGGAGGCCGCCACCTCAGCTCCGCCGCCGCCTCGCCCAATCACACCGCGGCACATCACCGCCGCGGACCCTCTCTCTCCTCTGCGCCCGCGCGGGCCCGAGAGGCCCAGATCCGGCCCCCGCCGGGCCCAAACCGGGCCGCGCCCCGCCGTCCGCGTCTCCGCCCCGGCTCCGCCGCCGGCGAGCGCCGCCGCCGCCTCGCCCTCGACGCCGACCGCCTCGCCGTCCGTCCCGCGCCGCCGTTCGCCGGATCCCCCGCCGCCGCGCCGCCCCGAGTGCCCGCTCCGCCGCCCGAGCGCCTCCTGCGCCCTGCCCGGCTCCGCGCTGGCCGTCGCGTGCCGCGCCGCCCCCAACCGGATCTGCGCCGCTGGAGCGCCTTGCCATCGCCCCGTGAGAGGAGCCCAGCCGCCCCACGCCTCCTCCTCCGGCCGTCGCCCCGAAGCCCCTCCTCCGACCGCCCCGCTCGCCGGATTTGCCTTCCCCGTCGTTTTCTCCTGCGATCCTCGAGCTCCGCGCCATGCCAGATCTGAAATCCGGAGGTTGACTTTTCCCCCTCCGAAAATTCCACCAAGTCCCGTAAATATTTGCATTATCATGCCATGTTCATCGCATCATAACTCGCTGCATACTGCTCCGTTTCGTGCGTGTAATATGTCAAATTGTTAGCCTCAACGAGTACTTCATTTCATTCCATTGCACCATGTTCATTTGAGCTCATCTTGATGCCTGAATCATCGTTGCAAAAGTGCTAGTTGCTGTTAATCTGCTGAAACTGTTACAACATGCTCATTTCTCATTTTTGCCATGTTTGATGTGTGCATCCTATGAGGTTGATGTCTACATGTGTTTTGATCTATACAATGCCATGTTTACAGTGGTGCCATCCATGTATTTTTGTGATTCTTGTACTGAGTGCATCGAGCTCGTGAAGTAGGGTACTTGTTGTTGCTGTTTTGCTAGGCAGATTCTGTTATATTTTGTTGCCATGTAAACCTGCTGCTACAAGTCATTCTATGCATATTCTGGAGATGTTCACTAAGGATGTTTTGTTAAACATGTCATGCTCTATACACTCATGCCACTGGCTGCACTTATAGCCTAATGTAGCTTGTTCTAATCTTGCTCTCAAAGTTGCTAAATAATGTTGCTGTCAGCCTGTTAACATTAAGTTCAATGTTGCCATGATTGTTGTTAGTGATCCATGCACCCTATGAACTTGTTCTTGACATGCTTGGCTTCTCAAATATGTATTATTACTGTTGGGTACCTTGTCATGCCATGTATTGCTCTGTGGTGAGTGGTTCAAGCTCACTAACATGTCTACTTATTGTTGTTCCTGCCATGTTTGAATCTGTCATATCATTTGCCATGTTTACATGGGTGCCATCATATTTTCTGTGCCCTTTTGGCTCATGGTCAGTAAGGGACTTTTGATCTTTGCAACTAGTAGGTTCATGCCATGCCTTTGTTTGCCATGATAAGTTCCTGTAACATGTTGTTTGATAGCTCTAAACATTGCAACCTGATGTTATTTCTGCTAAACCTGAAACTGTTATTATTTGCAATCTTGCCATGTCCTTTTGAGCATGTTCTAGTAGTTTCCGGAGACAGCTCAGTGTTCATGTTCTGTCATGCTTTACCTGTACTTCATGCCCATGCCTTTTGTTCTTATGTTGAGATGCTGTAGCATATTGTTTTGATGCTTGCAAGTTGCCTAGTTGCTGCTTTGGACAGCTTGTCCTTTAAACTTGTATAGAGTGTATGTGTTAATCCGTTGCTCCGTTTTGAGTGTGCTCTATATGAAACTTGCTTGATTTTGCATGAACTTTCATATTATCATGTTGCATCCTTGCTTTGTGGTGTTTTCTCGATGTTTGTATGCATTTTGCAGCAATGCCATGTTTGACTTGTTTTGCTCATATCTTCTAGGCCGTAGCTCCAAATTAAATGAACTTTATATGTAACTTGACTAGAATCTCCTGTAGATCATCTTGGTGCATCTTAACTTGTTGTTTAACAACTTGAACATAAGGTTTATTCAGTTCTGGACCAATTTCTAAATTTGCATATGAGGACTTGCCGGAATTGTTATATGTTGTTTCCGGCCTCATTTAAACTTGCTTTGATATGTTGCTCTTGTATGCATCATCTCTTGCCATGAGTAGCCTCATCTAGCTTTGTCATGCATCATGCTTGTTGTGCAACATGTCTTGTTTATGTGTGGTGTGTTTACTATGTTGTGTGCTTCTTCTCGATAGTTCCCCGTTCCTTGCGATCGTGAGGATTCGTTCGTCTACTCTTGGTTCGTCTTCGTGGATTCATCTTCTTCATGGACTTGTTCTTCTTCATTGCGGGATTTCAGGAAAGATGACCGCTACCCTGGATCTCACTACTATCATTGCTATGCTAGTTGCTTCATTCTATCGCTATGTTGCGCTTCCTATAACTTGTTCTTCAAGCCTTCCCAAATTGCCATGAACCTCTAACCTTTGACACCCTTCCTAGCAAACCGTTGTTTGGCTATGTTACCGCTTTGCTCAGCCCCTCTTATAGCATTGTTAGATGCAGGTGAAGTTGAAGATTGCTCCATGGTGGACAGGGTTATGTTGGGATATCACAATATCTCTTATGTTATTAATGCATCTATATATTTGGTAAAGGGTGGAAGGCTAGGCCTTATGCCTGGTGTTTTGTTCCACTCTTGCCGCCCTAGTTTCCGTCATACCGGTGTTATGTTCCCGGATTTTGCGTTCCTTACGCGGTCGGGTGATTTATGGGTCCCCCTTGACAGTTTGCTTTGAATAAAACTCCTCCATCAAGGCCCAACCTTGGTCATTTGCCTCACCACCACCTACTTTTCCCTTGGGAGTCACTCTCTCGAGTGTCATCTTTATTATAGCCCCCCGGGCCAATGCTTGTCTAAGTGTTGGTCCAAACTAGAGCACCGTGCGGGACCATCCCTTGGCAACTTGGGTTACGTCGGTACCTGTACGCTTAGCTTATCCGGTGTTGCCCTGAGAACGAGATATGTGCAGCTCCTATCGGGATTGTTGGCGCATCGGGCGGTCTTGCTGGTCTTGTTTTACCATTGTCGAAATGTCTTGTAAACCGGGATTCCGAGACTGATCGGGTCTTCCTGGGAGAAGGAATATCCTTCGTTGTTCGCGAGAGCTTATCATGGGCTAAGTTGGGACACCCCTGCAGTGTATTATATTTCGAAAGCCAGATGGCAATTTGTTAATGTCCGGTTGTAGATAACTTGACACCAGATCCGAATTAAAACGCATCAACCGCATGTGTAGCCGTGAAGGTCTCTTCTCGGCAGAGTCCGGGAAGTGAACACGGTTTCTGGGTTATGTTTGACGCAAGTAGGAGTTTAGGATCACCTCTTGATCATTACTAGTTGACGACCGTTCCTTTGCTCCTCTTCTCGCTCTCATTTGTGTATGTTAGCCACAATATATGCTTAGTCGCTGCTGCAACCTCACCACTTTACCCCTTCCTTTCCCATTAAGCTTTGCTAGTCTTGATACCCATGGTAATGGGATTGCTGAGTCCTCGTGGCTCACAGATTACTACAACAACAGTTGCAGGTACAGGTTATGCGATGATCTCGACGCGAGCGTGATGTTTGCTTGTTTGGAGATCCTCTTCTGCTTCTTCTTCGATCAGGGGATAGGTTCCAGGTCGGCAGCCTGGGCTAGCAGGGTGGATGTCGTTTGAGTTTCTGTTTGTCTTTCATCCCTAGTCGGATGGTGCTCTTATGTAAGATGATGTTGTATTTGTGTGGCATTGTATGCCTCTTGTATGTATCCCCATCTATTTATGTAATGTTGATGTAATGATATCCACCTTGCAAAAGTGTTTCAATATGCGGGTCTATCCTTGGTGGGACCTTCGAGTTCCTTTTGGATAGGGTCGCATATTGGGCGTGACACCTGGGTTCTCTATCCTATGGATGCTAGCGACAGTATCATATACGTGAGTGATACGTCTCCAACGTATCTATAATTTTTGATTGTTCCATGCTATTATATTACCCCTTTTGGATGTTTATGGGCTTTATTTTACACATTTATATCATTTTTGGAACTAACCAACTAACTGGAGGCCCAGCCCATATTGTTGTTTTATTGCCTGTTTCAGTATTTCGAAAAAAGGAATATCAAACGGAGTCCAAACGGAATGAAACCTTCGGCATCGTGATTTTTTGGAAGAATATCATCCTGGAGGCTTGGAGATCAAGTCAGAAGCCCACGAGGAGCCCAGGAGATAGGGGGCACCCCCCTATAGGGCGCGGCCCCCTGTCTCGTGGACCCCTCGAGCACCTCCCGACCGACTTCTTTCGCCTATATATACCTACGTACCCTAAAACCATCAAAAATCAAGATAGATCGGGAGTTTCGCTGCCGCAAGCCTCTGTAGCCACCAAAAACCTCTCGGGAGTCTGTTCCGGCACCCTGCCAGAGGGGGAATCCATCACCGGTGGCCATCTTCATCATCCCGGCGCTCTCCATGATGAGGAGGGAGTAGTTCACCCTCGGGGCTGAGGGTATGTACCAGTAGCTATGTGTTTGATCTCTCTCTCTCTCATGTTCTCTCTATGGCACGATCTTGATGTATCCCGAGCTTTTCTATTGTAGTTGGATCTTATGATGTTTCTCCCCTTCTACTCTCTTGTGATGAATTGAGTTTCCCTCTTGAAGTTATCTTATCGGATTGAGTCTTTACTTTGAGAACACTTGATGTATGTCTTGCCGTGTTTATCTGTGGTGACAACGGGATATCACGTGCCACTTGATGTATGTTTTGGTGACCAACTTGCGGGTTCCGCCCATGAACCTATGCATAGGGGTTGGCACACGTTCTTGACTCTCCGGTAGAAACTTTGGGGCACTCTTTGAAGTACTTTGTGTTGGTTGGATGAATCTGAGATTGTGTGATGCATATCGTATAATCATGCCCACGGATACTTGAGGTGAAAATGGAGTATCTAGGTGACATTAGGGTTTTGGTTGATTTGTGTCTTAAGGTGTTATTCTAGTACGAACTCTTTTATAGATTGATCCGAAAGAATAACTTTGAGGTGGTTTCGTACCCTACCATAATCTCTACGTTTGTTCTCCGCTATTAGTGGCTTTGGAGTGACTCTTTGTTGCATGTTGAGGGCTTGTTATATGATCTATCTATGTTATTATTGTCGAGAGAACTTGCACTAGTGAAAGTATGAACCCTAGGCCTAGTTTCCTATCATTGCAATACCGTTTACGCTCACTTTTATCATTAGTTACCTTGCTGTTTTTATAATTTCAGATCACAAAAACCTTTATCTACTATCTATTTTGCACTTGTATCACCATCTCTTCGCCGAACTAGTGCACCTATACAATTTACCATTGTATTGGGTGTGTTGGGGACACAAGAGACTCTTTGTTATTTGGTTGCAGGGTTGTTTGAGAGAGACCATCTTCATCCTACGCCTCCCACGGATTGATAAACCTTAGGTCATCCACTTGATGGAAATTTGCTACTGTCCTACAAACCTGTGCACTTGCAGGCCCAACAACGTCTACAAGAAGAAGGTTGCGTAGTAGACATCAAGCTCTTTTCTGGCGCCGTTGCCGGGGAGGCTAGTTAAGCGGCACTCAGTCACACCCCGTCAACTAAGCTCTTTTCTAGCGCCGTTGCCGGGGAGGTGAGTGCTTGAAGGTATATCTTTTTTGTTTCTTGTTTTATCACTAGTTTAATTTATAAAAGAAAACTATAAAAAAAGGAATCGAGTTTGTCTCATACGCTTCGCCTTTTTAATATCTTTCGTGAGTTTGATGGAAAGGAAAATTGTGCTCAAGTGCTAGAAGAAGAGTGCATTAAAATGCTTGATACTGAATCTTTGAATGATGAGCATGATTGCAATGTTTTTAGTATAAACTCCTTGAATACCCTTAGTACTAATGATGATTGCTCTAGTCATGATGAAAATATATCTTATGAGCATGTCAACTTTTGCGGAGTGCATGTTTGCATGAACATACCAAATAGATAAGATATATATTGCAAGAGGCATAAGTATTTAGAAACTAAGAAGTTGCAAGAAAGGCTAGATAAGAGTGCGGAGAATTTAAGATATCTTTCCCGTTGTGAATTTTGCAATAAACAAGATCATTTACATCTCCAATGCAAATTGTTTCATGATCGGATCGTGTCCAAAAATTGTGATTATTTGATCTCCCTTTCTCATTACAATGAACTTAGATAGCATTTGGGTTGTGAAGAGTTGAAATGTTTAACTAAGCCTATTCCAGAATTTAATCTAATGCATTTTCTTGATATTGATCTAGAAAAGATTTATATGTTTTGTGTGGAGAATTGCATGAAAATCCTTACATTGCCAATTACCCAAAGAAAAGGAAGCAAATAGAAGATGAAGAGAATACTAATGAAAGGGAAGAGACTTCCCAATCTTCTCCTATTATTTCTTATGATGAATCAGGTAACGAGGAGGGGCTTTCTATTCAACCAATCTCGTCAATAAGGAGCTCAAAGAGGAAGGTTGAACCCACACATAATGTGAAAATAAAAAGAAAAGAAGGAGCAACAAAGGTAGAAAAGTATCCCTCCCAAATGATGTTGTTCCTACTACTCATTGTGATGATGATAATTGCTATACTATTGGTGCTATCAATATTTTTAATGATGAGAATGATTATGCTTATGATATGAAAGGGCCCAAGCTTGGGGAAGCTATGTTTGATGAGAATGAAATATTTGAAAATATATTTGCTGAAATTAATGTTTGTCACAAGCTTGGGGATGCTACGTTTAATGAAGATGATATTTTTAGCATCCCAAGTTTTGATATGCAAAGTTGTTATGATGATAGCATGCCTCCTACCTATGATGATTATATTGATGAAAGTGGGTTCGGAAGAGTGTCAACTTTAGGAAGTAGTGATCCCACTATTTTGGAGGATGTTGAATTTTATTGTGATGAATACGAAAGTGGATTTGGAAGAGTGTCAACTTTATTTAGTGATTCCACTATCTTGGGAGAGGTTTCAATCGATTATGATGAGAACGAAGTTGCTACTTATGATGATTATTGTGATGAAACTTATGCTATAAAAAGTAGTGATGATTATATTTACAAATCTTGTCATGATTATGATTACCCTTTTTCTGAACATTACTCTTTTAATGTGGAAACAATTTTTAGTGTTCAAGTCTTTTATGATACTTCACTATTCCGAATGAGAAGAATTTTGCTTATGTGGAGAGTAGTAAATTTTATATGCTTGTAGATCATGAAAAGAATGCTTTAGGTGCTGGTTATATTGTTGAATTCATTCATGATGCTACTGAAAATTGTTATGAGGGAGGAACATATGCTTGTAGGAATTGCAATAATATCGAGTTTCCTCCCTATGTGCTCAAAATCTTGAAGCTATGCTTGTTTTACCTTCCTATGCTTGTTGATTATTGTTCCCATAAGTTGTTTGCTCACAAAATTCCTATGCATAGGAAGTGGGTTAGGCTTAAATGTGCTAGTCATATGCTTCATGATGCTCCCATTATGTTTCAGTTCTTATCTTTTATGTGAGCATCATTGCCATCATCATGCCTAGCTAGAAAGGCATTAAAGAAAAGTGCTTGTTGGGAGATAACCCAATATTTATCCTTAATGTTTTGTGTGTCCACATGATTATGCTACTGTATTAATCATGTTTTATAGCTTTTGTTTCAATAAAGTGCCAAGTAAGACCTTTAGGATAGCTTACGCTGATAGTTGTGTTGATCCTGCTGAAAATCAGAAACTTTTGCATCCAGTAAATTAGTTTTGTTAATTCACAGAAACGTGATCTTGATCTGATTCGTTTTGATATGGATTGGTACATAAATTGCTTAGGACTTCCTAATTTGGTAGGATTTTTGGAGTTCCATAAGTATACGTTTGATACAGATTACTACAGACTGTTCTGTTTTTGACAGATTCTGTTTTCTATGTGTTGTTTGCTTGTTTTATGAATCTATGAGTAGTATCGGAAGGTATGAACCATAGATAAGTTGGAGTACAGTAGATATTACACCAATATGAATTTAGAACGAGTTTATTACAGTACCTAAATGGTGGTTTTATTTTCTTATACTAACGGAGCATACGAGTTTTCTGTTGAGTTTTGTGTTGTGAAGTTTTCAAGTTTTGGGTAAGGATTCGATGGACTATGGAATAAGGAGTGGCAAGAGCCTAAGCTTTGGTATGACCAAGGCACCCCAAGGTAATATTCAAGGACAACCAAGAGCCCAAGCTTGGGGATGCCCCGGATGGCATCCCCTCTTTCGTCTTCGTTCATCGGTAACTTTACTTGGAGCTATATTTTTATTCGCCACATGATATGTGTTTTGCTTGGAGCATCATTTTCTTTTTTTAGTATTTGCTTGATTTTATTTAGAATAATGTTTTTCATCTTTAGTTTCAATAAAAATGTCAAGGATAGCCTTTACCATGCTAGTATACGTGTTGCTGTTTGAAAACAGAAAGTTTACCGCTGTTGCAAAAATTCCCTAGAAAAGTCAGAGAATGGTATAATGTTGAAACCTTTTGCATAATGAGCTCTGATAAATTTACTACAGTGGGAATTTTATTTCATAATTGTTGGAGTTAGGGAGGTATGATGAATCTTGCATTCTTTACAGACTATACTGTTTTGGCAGATTGCTGTTATGGTTGCAATGTTTGCATATGTTTGCTTGTTTAATGATTCTATTTGAGGATAGGAGTATTAAATATGCAGAGACATTTAGTATGCAATGTTTAATAATAATTTTAGTGATTTGTTACAGTAGAAAATGATAAGGTTTTGCATTGATTTATACTAACCTATCTCACGAGTTCTTGTTGAGTTTGTTGTGGATGAAGCTTTTGATAAAAAGAGAAACCATGATATGAGAGGAATTAAGGAGACACAAAAGTTCAAGCTTGGGGATGCCCAAGGCACCCCAAGATAATATTTCAAGAAGTCTCAAGCATCTAAGCTTGGGGATGCCCCGGTAGGCATCCCACCTTTCTTCTTCAACAATTATCGGTTAGTATCGGTTGAGCCTAAGTTTTTGCTTCTTCACATGAATTGTGCTATCCTTGCAATGTCATTTTATTTTGTTTTCTTGCTGTTTGAATACAATACCAAGATCTGAAATTCCTTAATGTTAGAGAGTCTTCACATAGTTGGACAATTATTCGACTACTCATTGATCTTCACTTATATCTTTCGGAGTAGTTTGTCTTTTGCTCTAGTGCTTCACTTATATCTTTTAGATCACGGTGGTGTCTTAATTTTGAAGAAATTGATAGTCTCTCATGCTTCACTTATATTATTTTGAGAGTCTTTTAGGACAGCATGGTATTTGCTATGGTTTTAAAGTTGGTCCTAGAATGATGTAACACCCTAGATGTAAACTTCCATATTTGACAATGTATCCAACCTTGTTCTTCATCCAATTCCTTTTGGGTTAAATCCTTTTGGCCTCTTTTGTTTTGTTTGTGGTTTTTTTTTCACTTATTGCATTGTCTTGTCTTTACTTGTCATCTTCATTATGCACTTGCCATCTTATGTTCCATCATGGCCTCATCTTAGTGTTGCATTTATGCTTCTTGTTATGTTGCATTTCATCATCCTCTTCATGTGCATTGTGTGATTCATGCATGTTGTATTGTTGCTTGACCCATGTGTGATCCATAGATGACCACCTCCATGCATCACCATCTCTCCTTCTCTTTTCTTTCTTGTTGCAAGTGCCATCTTGCCCTCCTTCATAAATGTTCATATTCTCCCTATAAATCTTGCTCCATGTCCTAAACCTCTCTGCCAAATATCACCTTATTTGAAGTTGTTTTGGTCAGGTTCAAAAATGACACAAGTTTGAATTATATTCAAACTTGTTTTATTTTTCTACCTCTAAAAAATGCCCAAACCAATTTATTCAAATAGTCCATAATTCCAGTACCCCAGACATATTTTTTATATATCCCCAACACCTCTATTAGCTCTCTGCGCTTTTCTTGTTTATTTTTCCGTTTGAAGAAAAGAAAGCAGCAGTGGGCAGCCCAGCAGCATCACAACATGGCTGGTCCTCCTCACTCCAGGCCGGCCCAGCTACCCCAGCGAGCCAGCAGTGCTCGCTCGCTCCTCCTCCTTTCCACGCTGGAGCCCGCGCCGGCCCCACCTGCAGTGACTCGAATCCCTGTTCCTCTTCCTCCTCCCTCGCTCGTTCCTCTCACAGTAAAAGCAGAGGACAGGGGCACACATGGCCACCGTGGCTACCACGTCCCTCGCTTCCCCCCTATAAAGGGCCAATCCCAAGGCAAGCCTAGGGTTCCTCCTCCTCCCTTCTTTCCCCTCCGCGCCACCGCCACGGGTAAGAGGCACCCACGCCCTACTTCCCCGCTCCGTTTTCCTCCCTACAGCCACCATGACCGGCCCGAGCAAGAGCTCTTCGCCAGCATAGGTGCGTCACTGGCCTCCCCTCCATCGACCCCGAGCACCGCAGCGCCTCCCCAAGTCCATTCTGACACCGATCCGAGCCCGAGGACGCCTTCCCCGATGTCCTCTTCGTCCTCTACGTCGTATCCTTCTTGGACAGCAAGTCCACTAGAAATCTTCGCCTCCCCGCTGTCGATCTGCTGCGCCACCGGCCTCACCTCCTTGTCATAGGTATACTAGGTATACCCATCCTCCCCCCTGCTCTTTTCGTTTCGTTGATCGGTCTCCGTAGGAGCGGCCAAGATCTCGCCGTCGTCGTGTTCCCGGCGCACCGAGGCGAGTTCTGAAGTTTTCTTCAGTTTGGTAGTTCAGAGACATCTCGCGTGCACCTCCTGCTCTGGATCCTCCTAGACGAGCTCCTCCATGCCTTGTTGCACCCATGCGCGCACTCTCTCACAGCCTGCCCGTGTCGCGCCCTGCTGCTTCCCCCTACCCGCCATGCTTGTCGTAGCCCGAGTCGAGCAGATGCTCGAGCTCGAGTACCCCGCATGCCAACTCCCGCAATTGCCTCACATGCACGCACGTTCCCTTCCAGCACCACATGCGCGTACCACTCTGGCCTATCCCGCACCCCCGCCGGTGTCCCTTGGCTCCGGTGGTCGTCGTCGTTGCTCGCAGGCACCGTCGGCGTCTTCTCTGTTGCAGATGAGAAGGGGCCCGTATCATCCTCAAGTTCCTTCACCAGGAGCCGAGCCCCTACCAAACCAGCAGCCCCGTCCTAGCCCAACTGGTAGCACACCCACGCTTGCAACCAAGAGACATGGGTTCGAATCCCATGCTCTCCATAGTTTTTTGTTGATTTTATTTTTCATTGTAACACTAACGCCTTGGCCCTACCGGTCATACACACACCCAGCCACGTGGCCCACGGCCCTACCAATCAGTCTAACGGCTGGGTACAGCCTGGGTGCATCTAGCTTTCCCTCACGTTTTCTGTTTTATTCCAAATTCAGAACATGCCAGATTTGGCATATGCTGAGGTTTCCATTATAGGTTGTATTTGTTTTTGCATAAATGTGGGGATTTTTCTACTGCAACCTAGACATATTATATATGTTTTTGGGGTAGAAAAATCCCACCAATCCAGTGGTGGCATTATTTTCTGCATTTAAGCAAGTTTGCATACATGCCATTTTACATCATGGTGCTGTTTTGGCATTTTTGTGTGATTTATTCCAAAGATGCTATGAGGTTGTTTGGCACAGGGTTAGCTTCATTTTCATGCCTACTCCATGCTAGATTTATTTCATGCCATGATATGCTATGTATGGAGTTAATCAAGCTTGTTAACATGCCAACATGAATCTGTTTTTGCCATGTCCTGAAATTTCACTGTCTGAATCTGTTTATAAATCTTGCTATGTTTGCATGGGTGCCATCATACCTTCTGATCCTTTTTGGCTCATGGTCAGTAAAGGACTTTTGTTCTATGCATTTAGGACTATCATGCCATGCCTTAAGTTTCTATGATATGTTCCTATAGCATGATGTTTGCTTGCTCTAAACATTGCTTCCTGATGTTGATTCTGCCATGTTCAGTAATTTT
Source organism: Triticum aestivum (assembly GCF_018294505.1). Classification (NCBI taxonomy): domain Eukaryota; kingdom Viridiplantae; phylum Streptophyta; class Magnoliopsida; order Poales; family Poaceae; genus Triticum; species Triticum aestivum. Next base: position 404,046,144 of record NC_057797.1, on the reverse strand, counting down.
CACTAATTCTGTGAAGTTGATATCTTTTGCACTTTTGTCATGCTTGTTTGAACCTGTTAATGTGTGAATTAGCCGTAGCTCAGTGTACATCTTTTGTCAAGCATCTCTTTTAGATCACTGCCATGTGCTTTGTTGATATGTTGGGGTGTTGTAGCATAGTTTCTTGATGTATTCTAAGTGCTATCATGCTGTTAATCGCAGAATTGTGTCATTCTTGTTTTGCTTGCCATTTGCAAACCGTGCATCTGATTCTAGTGATCTTTATATCGATTTCAACCGAAATCATCTCATCTTTCCAGCGGCATACTTGGTTTGCGAAGTTGATGCCTTGTTCATCATTTTCCTTCCGGAGCACGTATACCCAATGCATATCACATCTCGCATATCATGCCATGTATTGCATCATGTTGCTTGTGCCTTGCACCGTGATTTATTGTGGTTCCATTGCTTGTGTTCTTACTTTGGGTAGAGCCGGGAGACGAGTACGTGAACGAGGAACCTGTTGAGTACGCTAACGAGGATCAAGCTTTCGACAACTCTGAGAACTTTGCAGGCAAGATGACCATACCCTCGATATCACTTCTATCTTTGCTTTGCTAGTTGCCTGCTCTATCGCTATGTTAGCTCTACCTACCACTTGTTTATCATGCCTCCCATATTGCCATGTCAAGCCTCTAACCATCCCTTTCCTAGCAAACCGTTGTTTGGCTATGTCTCCGCTTTTGCTCAGCCCCTCTTATAGCGTTGCTAGATGCAGGTGAAGATGAAGTTTGTTCCTTGTTGGAACATGGATATTTTGGGATATCACAATATCTCTTGTTTAATTAATGCACCTATATACTTGGTAAAGGGTGGAAGGCTCGGCCTTATGCCTGGTGTCTTGTTCCACTCTTGCTGCCCTAGTTTCCGTCATACCGGTGTTATGTTCCTTGATTTTGCGTTCCTTACGTGGTTGGGTGATTTATGGGACGTCCTTGACAGTTCGCTTTGAATAAAACTCCTCCAGCAAGGCCCAACCTTGGTTTTACCATTTGCCACCTAAGCCTTTTTCCCTTGGGTTTTCGCGAGCCCGAGGGTCATCTTTATTTACCCCCCCCCCCCCCCGGGGCCAGTGCTCCTTCGGGTGGTCCAACCTGGGCGATGTCCGGCGCCCCCTGGGCAACCAGGGTCTATGCCAACCCGACGTCTTGCCCATCCGGTGTGCCCTGATAACGAGATATGTGCAGCTCCTATCGGGATTTGTCGGCACATTCGGGAGGCTTTGCTGGTCTTGTTTTACCATTGTCGAAATGTCTTGCAAACCGGGATTCCGAGACTGATCGGGTCTTCCCGGGAGAAGTTATATCCTTCGTTGACCGTGAGAGCTTGTGATGGGCTAAGTTGGGACACCCCTGCAGGGTATTATCTTTCGAAAGCCATGCCCTGCGGTTATGAGGCAGATGGGAATTTGTTAATGTCCGGTTGTAGAGAACTTGACACTTGACTTCATTAAAATGCATCAACCGTGTGTGTAGCCGTGATGGTCTCTTCTCGGCGGAGTCCGGGAAGTGAACACGGTTTGGGTTATGTATGTACGTAAGTAGTTTCAGGATCACTTCTTGGTCACTTCTAGCTTCTCGACCTATGCGTTGCTCCTCTTCTCGCTCTCACTTGCGTATGTTAGCCACCATATATGCTTAGCGCTTGCTGCAGCTCCACCATATTACCCCTTTTCCTACCTACAAGCTTAAATAGTCTTGGTCTCGTGGGTGTGAGATTGCTGAGTCCCCGTGACTCACAGATTCTACCAAAACAGATGCAGGTGCCGAGGATACCAGCGCAAGTGGCACAATCGAGCTCAAGTGGGAGTTTGATGAGGACCTAGGTCGTTACTATGTTTCGTTTCCTGATGATCAGTAGAGGAGCCCAGTTGGGACGATCGGGGATCTAGCATTTGGGGTTATCTTCTTTTCATTTGAATTTGACCGTAGCCGGTCTATGAGTGTATCTTGAATGATGTATGGATTAATTATGTATTGTGTGAAGTGGTGACTGTAAACCAACTCTCTTTATCCCATTCTTGTTCATTACATGGGATTGTGTGAAGATGACCCTTCTTGCGACAAAACCACCATGCGGTTATGCCTCTAAGTCATGCTTCGACACGTGGGAGATATAGCCGCATCATGGGCGTTACAAATGATGAGCATCCAAGTTGGGTATAATAAAAACTATCATAGAAAGTGAATTGGATGCTATGATCAACTTGATGCTTGATAATTGTTTTGAGATATGGAGGTAGTGATATTAAAGTCATGCTAGTTGGGTGATTATGAATTTAAAGAATGATTGTGTTGAACTTTGTGATTCCTGTAGCATGCACGTATGGTGAACCGCTTTGTGATGAAGTTGGAGCACAATTTTATTTATTGATTGTCATATGAGTGGCGGTCGGGGACGAGCGATGGTCTTTTCCTACCAATCTATCCCCCTAGGAGCATGCGCGTAGTGCTTTGGTTTTTGATGACTTCTAAATTTTTGCAACAAGTACATGAGTTCTTTTGACTAATGTTGAGTCCATGGATTATACGCACCCTTTCACCTTTCCACCATTGCTAGCCTCTCTTGTGCCGCGCAAATTTCGCCGGTACCATACACCCACCATTATCTTCCTCAAAACAGCCACCATACCTACCTATTATGGCATTTCCATAGCCATTCCAAGATATATTGCGATGCAACTTTCCACCGTTCCGTTCAAATGACACGCATTACTTTTGTCATATTGCTCTTTGCATGATCATGTAGTTGACATCGTATTTGTGGCAAGGCCACCTTCATAATTTTCATACATGTCACTCTTGATTCATTGCATATCCCGGTACACTGCCGGAGGCATTCATATAGAGTCATATCTTGTTCTAGCTTTGAGTTGTAAATCCATAAAAGTGTGATGATCTTCATTATTAGAGCATTATCCTAGTGAGGAAAGGATGATGAAGACTATGATTCCCCCACAAGTCGGGATGAGACTTTGGACTTTACAAAAAGAAACAAAAGAAAAGAAAAAAAGGGGAGAAATGCCAAAAAGAAAAAGAAAAAAGAGAAGGCAAAAGAAAAAAATGAAAAAAAAGAAGAAAAAAATGAGAGAAAAAGAGAGAAGGGACAATGCTACTATCTCTTTTTCCACACTTGTGCTTCAAAGTAGCACCATGATCTTCATGTTAGAGAGTCTCATATGTTGTCACTTTCATATACTAGTGGGAATTTTTCATTATAGAACTTGGCTTGTATATTCCAATGATGGGCTTCCTCAAAAGTGCCCTAGGTCTTCGTGAGCAAGCAAGTTGGATGCACCCCACTTAGTTTCTTTTGTTGAGCTTTCATATATTTATAGCTCTGGTGCATCCATTGCATGGCAATCTCTACTCACTCACATTGATATCTATTAATGGGCATCTCCATAGCCCGTTGATACGCCTAGTTGATGTGAGACTATCTTCTCCTTTTTGTCTTCTCCACAACAACCATTCTATTCCACATATAGTGCTATGTCCATGGCTCACGCTCATGTATTGTGTAAAAGTTGGAAAAGTTTGAGATTATTAAAGTATAAAACAATTGATTGGCTTGTCATCGGGGTTGTGCATGATTAAATACGTTGTGTGATGAAGATAGAGCAACAGCCAGACTATATGATTTTGTAGGGATAACTTTCTTTAGCCATGATATTTTGAGAAGACATGATTACTTTGATTAGTATGCTTGAAGTATTACTATTTCTTATGTCAAGATGAACTTTTATTTAGTATTCATTTGGATCTGAACATTCATGCCACAATAAATAAAATTACATTATAAATTATGCTAGGTAGAATTCCACATCAAAAAATTCTCTTTTTATCATTTACCTACTCGAGGACGAGCAGGAATTAAGCTTGGGGATGCTTGATACGTCTCCAATGTATCTATAATTTTTTATCGTTCCATGCTATTATATTACCCCTTTTGGATGTTTATGGGCTTTATTTTACACATTTATATCATTTTTGGGACTAACCTACTAACCGGAGGCCCAGCCCATATTGCTGTTTTATTGCCTGTTTCAGTATTTCGAAAAAAAAAGGAATATCAAACGGAGTCCAAACGGAATGAAACCTTCGGCATCGTGATTTTTTGGAAGAATATCATCCTGGAGGCTTGGAGATCAAGTCAGAAGACCCTCGAGGAGCCCAGGATATAGGGGCGCCCCCCCCCTACAGGGCGCAGCCCCCTGTCTCGTGGACCCCTCGAGCACCTCCCGACCGACTTCTTTCGCCTATATATACCTACGTACACTAAAACCATAAAAAATCAAGATAGATCGGGAGTTCCGCTGCCGCAAGCCTCTGTAGCCACCAAAAACCTCTCGGGAGTCCGTTCCGGCACCCTGCCAGAGGGGGAATCCATCACCGGTGACCATCTTCATCATCCCGGCACTCTCCATGACAAGGAGGGAGTAGTTCACCCTCGGGGCTGAGGGTATGTACCAGTAGCTATGTGTTTGATCTCTCTCTCTCGTGTTCTCTCTATGGCATGATCTTGATGTATCCCAAGCTTTGCTATTGTAGTTGGATCTTATGATGTTTCTCCCCTCTACTCTCTTGTGATGAATTGAGTTTCCCTCTTGAAGTTATCTTATCGGATTGAGTCTTTACTTTGAGAACACTTGATGTATGTCTTGCCGTGTTTATCTGTGGTGACAATGGGATATCACGTGCCACTTGATGTATGTTTTGGTGACCAACTTGCGGGTTCCGCCCATGAACCTATGCATAGGGGTTGGCACACGTTCTTGACTCTCCGGTAGAAACTTTGGGGCACTCTTTGGAGTACTTTGTGTTGGTTGGATGAATCTGAGATTGTGTGATGCATATCGTATAATCATGCCCACGGATACTTGAGGTGACAATGGAGTATCTAGGTGACATTAGGGTTCTGGTTGATTTGTGTCTTAAGGTGTTATTCTAGTACGAACTCTTTTATAGATTGATCCGAAAGAATAACTTTGAGGTGGTTTCGTACCCTACCATAATCTCTATGTTTGTTCTCCGCTATTAGTGGCTTTGGAGTGACTCTTTGTTGCATGTTGAGGGCTTGTTATATGATCTATCTATGTTATTATTGTTGAGAGAACTTGCACTAGTGAAAGTATGAACCCTAGGCTTAGTTTCCTATCATTGCAATACCGTTTACGCTCACTTTTATCATCAGTTACCTAGCTGTTTTTATAATTTCAGATCACAAAAACCTTTATCTACTATCTATTTTGCACTTGTATCACCATCTCTTCACCGAACTAGTGCACCTATACAATTTACCATTGTATTGGGTGTGTTGGGGACACAAGAGACTCTTTGTTATTTGGTTGCAGGTTGTTTGAGAGAGACCATCTTCATCCTACGCCTCCCACGGATTGATAAACCTTAGGTCATCCACTTGAGGGAAATTTCTACTGTCTTACAAACCTGTGCACTTGCAGGCCCAACAACGTCTACAAGAAGAAGGTTGTGTAGTAGACATCAGTGAGCCAAAAGGCGCAAACAATCCCTAGCCAGGTAAGGTGGCCCTCGTGGGAATACCTTGCGTGAGGCCACAAAGTGATATGATGTGTTACATGCTAGATCGGTGTGACTTAGAATTGGGGTCTTGACAGCTTTGGTATCAAAGCCTGACTGCCTGTAGGATTACCAAGCCAAACTGGTCAAAGTTGAGTCTAGAAATTCTTTAGTTATGTATGGGAATTTTTTGTGAAAGGGAACGTAAGGCTCTTTTTACTCCTTTAACTTATGCCCTTCTGTTCTGAGTCACCCTCATCTTTCCTACGGGGTTGAGGAACTAGGATTTCTCTTCTTTCTATCAAGATCACGTGTTACTAATCTGTAGACTTATAGGATTGATGGATTCAAGCCTCTGTTTAGTTCCTACTACTTTTGTGTGTTGATAGTTGATCTCGGAACCTTGATATTGCGATGTTAAGTGGTTATGTCACCATTTTTGCACGATGTCTCAATTTTTTGAGCATTTACAGCCGTTATGCTATCCGAGTCATCCCAGATTTCTAAATAGCCTGATGCATTTGGAAATCCCTTCTTTCCGTCCCGATGTTTCTTTGGGCCAGTTTAACCACACTAATCATCGAGTTGAGGTACTCCGTTACCTTGGCGTATATGTTGGAGCTAGTATTATGACCCTAGGCATCTTAGAGAACCACTCAGTAATCTAGCAATGCTTTGTATCCCCAGTGTGATGATTCTGCCATCATTCTCAAAAGCATCTCATGATGCCATTTAGGTAGTAGGTATTCCATTCCTGGGTTCCTGAACCCAAGATTCACTCCACTTACCTCCTGTTGATACTGTTTGCTAGTTCCTTTAGGATATTAGTAACCTTTGCAATAGTCCTCGAGGTCTGTGGTATTTCCTTCTTCCAATTACCATGAACTGCGTATGGCAGGAGTTCTTCTGAACCAAAAGATCAAAACCAGAGTGCTCTTAATGAGTTCTCGATTCTACATTGTGAATCTGCCAGTTCTACCTTTCTGCATCGGCTATCCGGAAGAAATGTTGAGCTTTGCTGGACATACTAATCTATGAATCCACAACTCAGAAAGATATATGTTCCTTTGAGTTGTCCCTCTTTAGTTGTTATCCGACCCTCGTCTATCAAATGATAGTCAGGAGTAGATGTACATTCATGTTCATCGTTGCCTTTTACTCTTGAGGTTCGTCAAGCCATTCTATTCCGGAATGACTAGGAGAAACAAACTACAGTACCTCATCCATATCCAGGATTGGGTCAAAGCAGTTGTATCCCGCAGATCAAAATGCCAATCCAGCTTTTGCTCTGTTCTACCTTGGAGTGTTACCATCTTTATGTCAAGAATTTCATGAGAATTGCACCACCTCTTATGGAGTCTTGCCGCAGTGATCACTACTATGGAAAAGGCTAGCAGCAGCGCGGGTTCTAGGTATATCAGTAGCGCGGGGAGCGACGCTACTAATAAGGTGCTATAGCTAACCCATAGCAGTAGCGCATGCACACCCGCACTACTGCTATACAAGTGTAGCAGCAGCGTGCTTCGTGGAAGCTCGCTACTGCTAATAGCTCTAGCATGCTCTGCCTGGATGCACTACTACTACTGTGGCGCCGCTGCTAACTTTTCTCCACTCGCTACTGCTAATTTTAGTAGTTTTTTGTCTACATATTTGTTTTGTATTTGAACAGGCTTTACAAAAGAATCTTTAGCATATACAAATGTCATCATGATACACATACAAATGGCTGCGAGACCACAAATGTAATCATAGCATATACATCCAAATAGTCTCATCATAATCATCATCCAACACAAACTGATATCTCGTCATCATCTCGAAAATAGCGATACATGCAAGTCTCGAATACTTGCAACTACAACGTCATCCATCTAAACAATGGTATACGCGAGAAGCGCTATCACTATGAGTGAGAGCGGAACTATGCAGTACATGAGGCAGCGGTTACGAGTCCTCTCTCGCACTAGCGTGAACCTCAAGTAACTAGCTTCTCCTTCTTGTCTGCTTTTGAAGCCTTTATGGCTGGCGCCCAAGACCTGATACGTCTCCTCGTATCTACTTTTCCAAACACTGTTGCCCTTGTTTTGCACTCTAACTTGCATGATTTGAATGGAACAAACCCGGACTGACGCTGTTTTCAGTAGAATTGCCATGGTGTTATGTTTGTGCAGAAATAGAAGTTCTCGGAATGACCTGAAAATGAACGCAGATTTATTTTGGAATATATAAAAAATACTCACGAAAGAATCAAGGCCAGGGGGCCTACACCTTGTCCATGAGGGTGGGGGCGCGCTTGCCCCCTGCCTCGTGCCCCCCCTGGTGCTCCACCGACCTCAACTCGAACTCCATATATTTGTGTTCGGGGAGAAAAAATCAGAGAGAAGGATTCATCGCGTTTTACGATACGGAGCCGCTGCCAAGCCCTAAACTCTCTCGGGAGGGCTGACCTGGAGTCCGTTCGGGGCTCCAGAGAGGGGAATCCATTGCCATCGTCATCATCAACCTTCCTCCATCACCAATTTCATGATGCTCACCGCCGTGCGTGAGTAATTCCATCGTAGGCTCGCTGGATGGTGATGGGTTGGATGAGATTTATCATGTAATCGAGTTAGCTTTGTTAGGGTTTGATCCCTAGTATCCACTATGTTCTGAGATTGATGTTGCTATGACTTTGCTATGCTTAATGCTTGTCACTAGGGCCCAAGTGCCATGAACTCATATCTAAACCCTTTATGTTTTCATCAATATATTTGTGTTCTTGATCCGATATTGCAAGTTATAGTCACCTACTATGTGTTATGATCCGGCAACCCCGAAGTGACAATAATTGGGACCACTCCCGGTGATGACCTTAGTTTCAGGAGTCCATGTATTCACTATGTGTTAATGCTTTGCTCCGGTACTCTATTAAAAGGAGGCCTTAAGATCCCTTAGTTTCCGCTAGGACCACGCTGCCACAGGAGGGTAGGACAAAAGATGTCATGCAGGTTCTTTTCCATAAGCACGTATGACTATATTCGAAATACATGCCTACATTACATTGATGAATTGGAGCTAGTTCTGTGTCACCCTATGTTATAATTGTTGCATGAATGACCGCGTCCGACATAATTATCCATCATCGATCCAATGCCTACGAGCTTTTCACATATTGATCTTGCTTAGTTAGTTTACCGTTGCTACTGTTACAGTCACTACAAAACTTCTATCGTTACTTTTGCTACTGCTACCGTTACTATCATACTACTTTGCTACTAAATACTTTGCTGCAGATATTAAGTTATCTAGGTGTGGCTGAATTGACAACTCAGTTGCTAATACTTGAGAATATTCTTTGGCTCCCCTTGTGTCGAATCAATAAATTTGGGTTGAATACTCTACCCTCAAAAACTGTTGCGATCCCCTATACTTGTGGGTTATCAAGACTATTTTCTGGCGCCGTTGCCAGGGAGCATAGCTCTATTCTTTGAGTCACTTGGGATTTATATCTGCTGATCACTATGAGGAACTTGAAAGACGAGAAAACCAAAATTTATCCCTCAACTACGAGGGGAGGTAAGGGAGTGCCATCTAGCTCTGCACTTGATTCACCTTCTGTTTTGAGTAAGCTTGCGACACCTAAACCTGCTTATGCTATTAATTCTGATATGTCGCATGTTATTGATGATGCCACTTCTGCTATGCATGATACTTATGATGAAACTACTTCTATGCTTGATAATACTGTGCCACTAGGTGAATTTCTTGATGAACAACTTGCTAGGGCTAGAGAGAATGAAATCATTGAAACTGATAATATTGATGAAAGTGATGATGAAGATTCTCCCCCTAGATATGAATTACCTGTTGTGCCTGAGGGTTATTTTATGGATGAAGAAACTGCAAGAGATTTTCTTGCTTGCAATGTTAGAAGTGATCTTAAGAAATTATTAGCTAAGCTGAAAGAAAAATCTCTGAATGCTAGAATGAAATATGACCCTGCTTTTGCTACTTCACCTATCTTTATTACTGATAAGGATTATGATTTCTTTGTCGACCCTGAGATAATTAATTTGATTGAATTTGATCCTTTCTACGGCTACGAATCTGAAACTGTTGTGGCACATCTTACTAAATTAAATGATATAGCCACCCTATTCACTAATGATGAGAAAACTTGCTACTATTATATCTTAAATTATTTCCGTTCGCATTAAAGGTTTATGCTAAGACATGGTTTAATTCTCTAGATCCTCGTTGCGTGCGTAGTCCCCGGGATATGATTTATTACTTCTCTGCTAAATATTTCCCTGCTCATAAGAAACAAGCTGCTTTAAGGGAAATATATAATTTTGTGCAAATTGAAGAAGAGAGTCTCCCACAGGCTTGGGGGAGGCTTCTCCAATTACTTAATGCTTTGCATGATCTTCCTCTTAAGAAAAATGAAATACTTGATATCTTTTATAATGAACTAACCGATGCTTCCAGAGACCACCTTGATAGTTGTGCTGGTTGTGTTTTTAGTGAAAGAACAGTTGATGAAGCGGAAATTCTATTTAATAATATGTTGACAAATGAAAACAATTGGACACTTCCTGAACCAACTCCTAAGCCAAGACCGAAGAAAAGGGGTGTTCTATTTCTCAGTCCTGAAGATATTCAAGAGGCAAAGAAATCTATGAAAGAAAAAGGTATAAAAGTTGAAGATGTTAAGAATTTACCTCCTGTTGAAGAAATACATGGTCTTAGTTCTATTGAAGATATTCATGCTCTTGATAACCCGACACAGGTAGTAAAGGTAAATTCTCTCTATAGATATGATAAAGCTGAAATCCCTCCTACTAAGCTTGCTTGCCAATGTTTGGATGATTTTGATGACTTTATGGTTAAGCAAGAAAACTTCAATGCTTACTTTGGTAGAGAATTAAAACACAATGCTTATATGATTGAACACTTGAGTGACTATATGTCCAGAGTTAAAGGTGAACTTAAACTCATTAGTAAACATGCTTCTATGGTTACCACTCAAGTAGAACAAGCACTTAAAGCTCAGAATGATTTGCTCAATCAATTAAACAGTAAGAATAATGATTTGCTGTTAGAACTAGAGGAGGTAAAGTGACTCAGGAACCTTTGTATCCTGAGGGCCACCCTAGGAGAATTGATCAGGATTCTCAGAGAAATAATGTTGATGCACCTAGTTCTTCCAAGAGGAAGAGAAAGAAAAATGATATGACTTTGCATGCTTCTAGTGAACCTGTTGTTGACACCCCTGAGAATCCAAATGATATTTCTATTTCTGATGCTGAAACACAATCTGGTAATGAACATGAACATAGTGATAATGCTAATGATGATGTTCATGTTGATTCTCAACCTAGCAATGATAATGATGTAGAAACTGAACCTGCTGTTGATCTTGATAACCCACAATCAAAGAATCAATGTTATGATAAGAGAGACTTTGTTGCTAGGAAGCACGGTAAAGAAAGAGAGCCATGGGTTAAAAAAAACCATGCCTTTTCCTCCCAAACCATCCAAGAAAAAGGATGATGAGGATTTTGAGCGTTTTGCTGAAATGATTTGACCTATCTTTTTGCGTATGCAATTAACTGATATGTTCAAAATGAATCCTTATGCTAAGTATATGAAAGATATTGTTACAAATAAAAGAAAGATACCGGAAGCTGAGATTTCCACCATGCTTGCTAATTATACTTTTAAGGGTGGAATACCTAAGAAACTTGGAGATCCAGGAGTACCCACTATACCATGCTGCATTAAAAGAAACTATGTTAAAACTGCTTTATGTGATCTTGGAGCCGGTGTTAGTGTTATGCCTCTCTCTTTATATCATAGACTTGATTTGAATAAGTTGACACCTACTGAAATATCTTTGCAAATGGTCGATAAATCAACTGCTATACCTATCGGCATTTGTGAGGATGTGCCTGTTGTGGTTGCAAACGTTACTTTTTTAACGGACTTTGTTATTCTTGATATTCCCGAGGACGATAGCATGTCTATTATTCTTGGAAGACCCTTTTTGAATACTGCAGGGGCTGTTATTGATTGCAACAAAGGCAATGTCACTTTTCATGTTAATGGCAATGAGCATACATTACACTTTCCAAGGAAAAAATTCCATCGATTATTTTTGGAGGTTTTGAATTTCCTCTTCCTACTGTCAAAAAGAGATATGATATTCTTATTATTAGGGACGTGCATATCCCCGTTGAGGTAACTTAGTGCTATTCAAAAATTCTCCGGTTTCATGCAATTCGGAATGAGTTTGTTAACAAGACCTGATCAACCTTGTTAGTGGATTCCTTTTAATGAGCATGAGATGGATGAAGTTAGAAAGCACAACTCTCTGTACCCTCCTTTTACTTTCTGTTAGTTAGTTGAAATAAAGCAAAAATAGTATATTCTGTCAGTTTTCTGAATTATCCGTGCAATAAAAAAATACTCAAAAAATAAAAGTTATCCAAATGCACTGAAATTTAAATATGATTTTTTCTGGAATATTTGAGAATATCTAGCACTAAGAACACATCAGGGGGAGCTGGCACCTTGTCACGAGGGTCCAGGGCGCGCCCATCCCCCCTAGGCGCGCCCCCTGCCTCGTGGGCCCATGGTGGCTCCCCTCCACTTATTCCAGCCACCACACACTCCTTCTTCCTTCCAAAAAATCACCAACCAGCTCAAGCACGAGTTCTAGCTCATCTTGCTGCCATTTTCGATCTCCTTGCTCAAAGCTCCACTCACAAAACTGCTTTGGGGGATTGTTCTTTGGTATGTGACTCCTCCAATGGCCCAATTAGTTTTTGTTCTAGTGCTTTATTTATTGCAATTTTTTTCTTCCTAGGTGACCCTGTTCTTGAGCTTGCATGTCAAATTTATATGGTTCCAAGTAGTTCTAATGCATGATATAGTCTCTAGGCACTTGTGGGAGTAGTTGCTACCAATTTTGTTGAGTTTGCTTCACTTTTATTTTAAGTTACTAAAAATTTCATAAATTTTTCAGAGGAAGAAATATGTTTAGGAAAATGTACCAAGGTGGTTCTTCAAGGAAGCAAGGACCCATGCCCGCAATACGTGAGTCGGATGATGAATCACCGAGGGACGCTCAAGTGTGGCCTTGTGAATGGCCGTCAGAAGATTTCATGGTCCAAGCAGGAATTAAAGAGGAATTTGAGGCATATGTGCGTAACGCTGATTTGGAGGGCTTCATGTCAGATAAGTGCCTCCAACTCTATTACCTTACTGATTCCTTTGTGATAAGATTTAGATTTTCATCTTCACGCAATTCTCACACGGTCCTGTTTGATCTTTATGATAAATCCTATACCATGGACCTAGAGGATTTTAACATTGCTTGTAAACTCCCGCAGTGGGGTAGTCCTAGTGAACCTCGCAAATCTGAGTTTAGAGATTTTCTTGCTAGTATCACAGTGGGGGAATCTAGAGACATAACACAAGCCACTACAGGGAGCATCCATTTTCCTGCTATACATTATTTTGCTCTCTTCATAGGTAGATGCATAAATGGGAAGGATGAAGCATGTCACATGTGTGTTCCTGACCTCAGTGTTCTCAGGAGTGCTGTGTTAGAAGATAAACAATATAACTTGGGAGCCATTGTTGCGCGTAGGATGCATAATAATAGTATTAATGGAGATTTATTTGGTGGAATTTATGCAACTCGTTTAGCTAATTATCTTGAGATACCTATTCGTGATTATGATATGGAATTGCCTCCTGTTTATCTAGATTTTAATGCCATGGTTCGCCATCAGTTTGTTGAGAGGAATGAACCGCCTCTCCATTACCGACTAATCTTTGACAGGCATCACGCTGTCAATATTGTTCTCCCTGCTCCTACTCTCTTTGACTTTCAGGCAAAGGGGAGATATGTCATAACCAGGGAGGAGGCAAATGAGTACGATAGGAGGATGAGAGCAGCTCGCCTCCAAGCTGCTACCCGCGATGCAGTGGCTGCTGCATCTCAGTACGACCCCAGTTACAACTTCGGATATCCGTCAGGCCAGTCACGGGCATAAACCAACTTAGGCCAAAAGCCTAAGCTTGGGGGAGTACGTATTTCTCACCGACATTACATTTATGTTCACACAATCATGCTAGTTGTCGGTGCTCATACTTTTTCATTGTACTATCCATGCTAGTTTATTTTCCTTTTTATGCTTTCTTCTTGTGTGTTTGAAAAATCTTAAGAAAAAAACCAAAAAAATTAGTTGTAGCTTTTAGCTAGTTTACTTTCCATGTTGTAGTAGTAATAATCAAAAAGAAAACCCAAAAAGATTTCTTGTTCTTCTTTTGCTTGTTGGGAGCTTTCCCGTGTAAATAGCTTTATTTCTTTTCTTTTCTTTTCTTTGGGGGGTTGAGAGGAGAAGACCATAATGAAAATGTTAAAGTGGCTCTTCTGTGACTTTGGCTTGTCTTTTCTTTTGCTTGTTGACTATTATTATTATTCACATCGTTCGGTCGTGCAAGTGTAAGGCAATCATGACGAAATATGATGAAATGACTGAGATGAGAGAAGCTGGTATGAACTCGACCTCTCTTGTTTTTGTAAATATGATTAGTTCATCGTTCCTGATTCAGCCTATTATGAATAAACATGTTTGCAATGACAATTAGAGATTATAGTTGCTTATGCCATGCTTAATTAGCTAGGAGTTTATAATGGTTTACCTTGCGTGCCAACATGCTATTAAAATGGTTGTGATGTGGTATAGTAGGGTGGTATCCTCCTTTGAATGATTCGAGTGGCTTGACCTGGCACATGTTCACGCATGTAGTTGAAACAAAATCAACATAGCCTCCATGATATTTATGTTCATGGTGGATTATATCCTACTCATGCTTGCATTCAATGCTTATTCATTTTAACGCATGTTCATAACTGTTATCGCTCTCTAGCTGGTCGCTTCCTAGTCTTTTGCTAGCCTTCACTTGTACTAAGCGGGAATACTGCTTGTGCATCCAATTCCATAAACCCCAAAGTTATTCCATATGAGTCCACCATACCTTCCTATATGCGGTATCTACCTTCCGTTCCAAGTAAATTTGTATGTGACAAACTCTAAACCTTCAAATGAAATTCTGTTTTGTATGCTCAAATAGATCATGTATCAACTAGGGTTGTCTGTATTTTCCATGTTAGGCGGGTTATTCTCAAGAGGAGTGGACTCCGCTCCTCACTCACGAGAAAATGGCTGGTCACCGGGATGCCCAGTCCATGCTTTATGCAAACCAAATCGAAATAATTGCAAACAAAACTCCCCTGGGACTGTTGTTAGTTGGAGGCACTCGTTATTTTGATCAAGCCATGGATTGATGCTTGTTGCTGGAGGGGGGTATAAAATTTACCATTCTGCTTGGGAACCGCCTATAATGTGTGTAGCATGGAAGATATCACCATCTCTTGGTTGTTATGTTGACAATGAAAGTATACCGCTCAAAAGATTATTTATCCCTATTTCAAAAACCGAGCTCTAGCACCTCTACAAATCCTTGCTTCCCTCTGCGAAGGGCTTATCTATTTATTTTTATGTTGAGTCATCACCCTCTTATTAAAAAGCACCAGCTGTAGAGCACCGCTGTCATTTGCATGTATTACTATTAGTTTATATTGGGTATGACTATGACTGGATCTCTTTTACCATGAACTACAATGTCTAGTCAGTCATTGATCTTTAAAGGTGCTCTACAATTATGTTTTGCTGTCTCAAAAAGGGCTAGCGAGATACCATCTTGTTATATCATATCATGATTGTTTTGAGAAAGTGTTGTCATCCGAGATTTATTATTATTGCTCGCTAGTTGATTATGCCATTGATATGAGTAAACATGAGACCTAAGTGTTATTGTGAATATGGTTAGTCATAATCTTTGTTGAAAACTTGAATGCTGGCTTTACATATTTACAACAAAAGAGGAAACAGAGTTTGTAAAAGTTTTTCTTTATCACTTTCAGTTTATCAACTGAATTGCTTGAGGACAAGCAAAGGTTTAAGCTTGGGGGAGTTGATACGTCTCCGCCGTATCTACTTTTCCAAACACGTTTGCCCTTGTTTTGGACTCTAACTTGCATGATTTGAATGGAACTAACCCGGACTGACGCTGTTTTTACCAGAATTGCCATGGTGTTATCTTTATGCAGAAACAAAAGTTCTTGGAATGACCTGAAAATCAACAGAGATTTATTTTGGAATATATAAAAAATAATGGCGAAAGAATCAATGCCAGGGGGGCCACACCCTGTCCACGAGGGTGGGGGGCACACCTGCCCCCTGGGCGCGCCCCCTGCCTTGTGGGCCCCCTGGTGCTCCACCGACCTCAACTCCAACTCCATATATTCGTGTTCGGGGAGAAAAAAATCAGAGAGAAGGATTCATCGCGTTTTACAGTACGGAGCCGCCACCAAGCCCTAAACTCTCTCAGGAGGGCTGATCTGGAGTCCGTTCGGGGCTGCGGAGATGGGAATCCGTCGCCATCATCATCATCAACCTTCCTCCATCACTAATTTCATGATGCTCACCACCATGCATGAGTAATTCCATCGTAGGCTCGCTGTACGGTGATGGGTTGGATGAGATTTATCATGTAATCGAGTTAGCTTTGTTAGGGTTTGATCCCTAGTATCCACTATGTTCTCAGATTGATGTTGCTATGACTTTCTATGCTTAATGCTTGTCACTAGGGACCGAGTGCCATGAACTCATATCTGAACCCTTTATGTTTTCGTCAATATATTTGTGTTCTTGATCCGATATTGCAAGTTATAGTCACCTACTATGTGTTATGATCCGGCAACCCCGAAGTGACAATAATCGGGACCACTCCCGGTGATGACCGTAGTTTGAGGAGTCCATGTATTCACTATGTGTTAATGCTTTGGTCCGGTACTCTATTAAAAGGAGGCCTTAATATCCCTTTGTTTCCGCTAGGACCCCGCTGCCACGGGAGGGTAGGACAAAAGATGTCATGCAAGTTCTTTTCCATTAGCATGTATGACTATATTCGGAATACATGCCTACATTACATTGATGAATTGGAGCTAGTTCTGTGTCACCCTATGTTATAACTATTGCATGAATGATCGCATCTGACATAATTATCCATCACCAATCCAATGCCTATGAGCTTTTCACATATTGATCTTGCTTAGTTACTTTACTGTTGCTACCATTACAATCACTACAAAACTGCTATCATTACTTTTGCTACTGCTACCGTTACTATCATACTACTTTGCTACTAAATACTTTGCTGCAGATATTAAGTTATCTAGGTGTGGCTAAATTGACAACTCAGTTGCTAATACTTGAGAATATTCTTTGGCTCCCCTTGTGTCGAATCAATAAATTTGGGTTGAATACTCTACCCTCGAAAACTATTGTGATCCCCTATACTTGTGGGTTATCAAGACCCCATTCACTTATGCTTGACACTTAGGCCACTTGTTGTACACCCCCGGAACCTTCCCTTTGTACATGACATAGCACCGCCATCTCACCATCAAGAAACTAGGTACCTGTTATAGATGCATCTTCATCAAGAGGATGTACAATCATATGCAACAAAATATATTAGAGCAACACGAAAAAGAAAGGGTTAATTAGCAAGTAGATGCAACATACAGTACGCAAACTAATTAAATAGAGGTATGCAGGTCATCGTACCCAAACAAAAAAGTAGTGTTACGCAAATTCGGTAGGGACCGTGGACATCACAAAGTTTCATCGCTACAGAAAGTATACAAGTTCAATCGACACATATCATCATCATCGGCATCGTAAATCACTAGAAGTTCCACCCTTCCGTATCATCGAGGATGGACCCTAGCTTCTTGAACGGCGTGAGGTCTGGACGTGGCATGCCTATGCGAGTTCGGACGTCAGCTCGCGATATAGGGCCATGGTGGAACATCCCCTTCTCATCGACGACTTATTTCATGATGATCGTCGCAATGTCCCTTTGGATGCGAAAGAAGTCATCTCTAAGTTTATAATCCGCTTCTCCATGAGATTCTAGCCACTTGTGGATATGATCATCATTTCTGCTTGTCATGCGAAGCTTTTGGTGATCCTTGTTGAACTCAATCATGAGATGGAGGATGTAGAATCCATCCTTCTTACTTGGTTTTGGGTCATGGATGCAGCAGAAGTTAGTTTTATGCGCGAAACCCATCTTCTTGTTCCTTTGTTTCCTGATCTGCATGTGGCCACCTCTAATGCTGAAGTCTTGGAGAGCATCATCTAGAATATTCATTATGTGGGTGTAGTCCTTCTTCTCGTAGTCTCTGGAAGGTTCAAAATACACAGCGTGGGAGACTCGCGGGTAAAGAACGATAAGGAGGGCGTGCCCGTTGCTCCGGGGAAAAGACACCTCAAATTATTCTCCATATGAGCAAGAAGGAATGATTGAAATGTACGAAAGGGTTGTCCGGAACTGACTTACTTTGGATGATAAGGTAGGAGGACAATTTCCTGGTCCTTGTTCTGTACCATCAAGTTTTGGAGGTAGTCCCTAGCAGTTTCACGCTCAAAGTCGCCGAGACTCAAGAAAGACTCGTGCATGTAGTATGGATCCGCCACACAGATTTGTGAGACTTCTTCTCTTTTCATGACGGAGCTCATATGTAGCGCAAAAAGGCGGACGATTGTAAAATTGAGCCGCCTTGTCAGAAACATCTCAAAGATATGGTCAAACTGCAGGAAGAGCACCTCCGCGGGCCGTGTGTCGACATAGCACTTCCCCTCAGGCACATGAGCAGCGTATGTCGGATATCCTGGATCCTTCGAGGCTAGTAGGCTTTTCTCAGTCGATAGCACATGGTTGTGCAGTCTCCTAAGATCCCCTGATAGTGTCTCCAGCGGTTTCAACGGTAGCATCGGCTCGCCCGTGAGATGGAACATGGCCGCACCTTTCACGGGTACACACTCTTCGGAATCCATCATCTGGCTGCTATGTGCTCTGGCTTGTTTGGAGGCAGCTATCTTCCCCGATCTCTTCCTCTTCTTTTTCTTGGGCACACCTTCCAGACCCTTCCTTAACCCCTACCCAAGTATTCCCGGGCTAAGCACTGTATGACCCTGGGCTAGTTGAGCCTGTGTTGAGACGGCATCTTCAGGCGTGTCCTGTGAGGATTTCATGAAGAGAGACTTTTTGCAATCCCTGCTACAACCTTCCTGCTCGGGCACATCATCCATATCCTCATTAGCATGCTGATAGCCCGATTCGTCATATGGTTGACTCATCATATCCATGTCACAGTCATACGCGTTTGTATTGAGGAAACTCATTGGGTCGGCCTCCGTCTCATCATCCATTCTATGTTCTACAAGACCAATTACATCAGCCAGTACTATTGCACCCCCTTCATCACGTCGTCTACCGCTCTTACCCGGCACTATAGGAGCTAGTAATTGCATAGGCGGGGTGGTGGTCTCCGCACATGATTGTTGATGTGTGGTTATTGGTGTCCTCTCGGCTGGCTCCAGACAAATAAGATTCTTCAGCCACAGCAGCACCCAACCCTTGCAGCTTCCAATCCGTGGTGGGGTCTCGTCGTCCTCTCCCATAGGCTGTACTGGAGGAGGCAAATGCTTGTGCCCCGATTCACACTGGACAAGTTAACTCTGAAGTGCCCAGCGGGGATCGGGTGGTTGTGGAAGGTGGGTTGCAAGGGGTTCATTATCATCCCCTTTCCCACGTCCACCTTCTGGCCTTTGATCAAGTAGAGTATGGTGCACGGGGTTTCTTCGGCCTGCAAACACATGTCTGTGGCGTAAAACATCTGAAAGGCAACGAAAATGGAATCTGAAAGACATGTAATTACCGTGAGGGCGTCGAGCTCAGCCAAAGACGAAGACCCACCTAGCACTCCAGAGACTGAGGACGGGCTGCTATGAGCGGGAGCGACTGCGAGAGGAGGCCCGGTTGCATGAGCAAGTGATGGTGCGGTGGTGTTTTTGTTCACGGAGTTGCTCCCGATGAAACTGGGCAATAGGAAATCATGTACCATCTTGTCTGGATTTTCCTTCGTCCAGTTGATGATAGCTGGAACCAAGTTAGTAGTGAGATTATTTATGCAGGAAGTTATAGCTGCATTGACTGCCTGCTCTAGCAACTCATTTTTCTCCTCAGCTATTTTTTTCGCGTCCTCGGCTGCTTTTTTCTCGACTGCAAGCTTCACCTTCTCGTCGATGTCCGCCTGACTAAACTTCTTTTTCTTCTTCTTGGCCTCCGGGCCCTCGTTGTAAAACACCTTCCACGTGGCGCCATCTCCAGCGCTGTGCACACGACCATATTGCGGCCGCTGGCCCAAAGGGAGTCCCTCAAGTTCGTTCAAGGCCCGGTTGAGAGGGGTGTCCCACTTGGGCCTCATCGGAGAAGTAAGGCTTTTGGCTACAAGCTGGTGTTGCTTCTCCTGCAGAAGGAGCGTGAACCGTTTAGGAATGTGTAGTCGACTAGATCTGGAGCTAAATGTAAGGTGGTAAAAGAATAATTACCAGTAGTCTAATCAATTTCCTCGTGATCTGGTCCATGTAAAAAACCTTCTTTTCCTTGTACCACTTGTAGCGGGCCCTGATGAAGTCACGCTCCAAGGGGTTGGTGAACTTCGTGAAGGGGTCTGGGCATACCCGTGGCTTCACGTTCCGCGTCCTCCTTATCCCTGGGCCTTTTACCAAGGTAGCCACGACTTCCGAGGCGATGCTTCCCTGTGTTCCTTTGCTGAAGGCTCTTGAATTTCGCAGACTTAGACTTGGCTGCCTCGCTAGCGCAAGTGTCCTTGAACTTTTCGAACTCCTCTTCCGTAAGTGTCGGATTTTCCTCCAAAATCTTCGATAGGGGTTCCTCAACCTCAATAGCTCGTTTCACCCTCCCTTTCCATGAGGCCAAATCGTTGCTGAACATGCCCATGGCGTGATTGTTAATCTTTTTCATCTTCGGATCATCCCACGGTTGTTCTATGCTATCATCCCGGTCGGGGAACTTGAATCTCTGGTGCAACTTCGTCGGGAGCAACTGCGTCAAATGTTCTTTACTCCTTAAGTCATCATCGTTGATGATCACGCATTCCCGTAGTATGCATCCTACTTGGTTCCCATAGCACTTGCGAGGTTCTTCCGGCTCTAATGGCTCAAACTTGCCAGGTGCCATCTTTGTGATCACCAGTCGTCCAATCCCTAGTTTGTTAGGTTTTCGTATGCTCTGCTTCTTCTTTTCGGTAGCGGCATCGGCACCGGTACCTTCCCCGCCGGTATCTTCCTCGCCGGTACCTTCCCAGCCGGTCTCGGTGCCGCCATCGGTGCCAGTGCCGTCGGTGTCGATGTCGGCGTCAGTACCATCATCGAGGCCGACCTGCAAACCTTGACTTTGCATTTTCTTAGCAGTCAAATAGTCGAGGTACTCTTGTTCACCCTCATAATCCATCTCGTCTGCATCTTGGTCAGAAGGCTCAGCTTCTTCGTTGTTCGACATGTTTCCTATGATTAACTCTCCTTGTTTAATTCTAAAACTATGGAAAAATGAGAAATGACATAATAAAGATATATATGTTTGCCGGAATGTCGTTTCTTAGCACTTGATATGCCTACTATCTAGCACAGATCATGCCAAAATTCACAGAAAATTTTGGCATGACCTTTGCTAAAAAAATGGACATATCGAGCGCCTGAAATTCACCGGAACGGAAATGAATCAACATTCCGGCGTAACATAGGCCACTCGGGTCATTTACCCTGCACAGAATCATCATGTCCAAATGACATGTCCAAATTTCCAAATATGACATGTCCAAAACATCACATGTCCACTTCAAATTTGCATATAAAAGGAAGAAAAATATAGAATTTGAAGAAAAAACCTAGCTAAATTCATAACTAAATATATAGCCTAATTAACCATCTGCCCTAACTAAAACCTAACTAAATTAACCAAAAAACCTAGCTACCAGAGAGAGGAGGAGAGGTGGGGGCTTAGAGAGGGTGCAGGCCCGACGACGGCCGAGGTTGGGAGAGGTCGGGGTCCGGGTCGAGCGCCAGGGCCGGAGCTGGGGTCGGGGTTTGGGTCGAGCGCCGGGGCCGGAGCTGGGGTCGGGGTCAGGGCCAGGGCCGTGGGCGAGCACCGGGGCCGGAGCCGGGGTCGGGGCTGGGGTCAGGGTCGGGGGCTGGAGCCGGCATCGAGGTTGGGCACGAGCGCAGAGGCGCGGCTAGGGCTCCGACGGGGCGACGGGGGAAGAGAGAGTGTGGGGATTTGGGGGAAAAGAAGCGGGATGAACAGAGGAGTGAGGATTTTCGGGGTTAAGTGTGCATAGTAGTAGCGAGTTTAGGCAAAACGCGCTATAGCTACTCCATGTAGCTATAGCGCTTTTGTGTAGAAACCGCTACTGCTACCTTGACTAGCTGTAGCTCTTTTCTTTAAAAAACGCTGCTGCTATAACCAATACCTATATAACAGTTTTCCTGTTTGTTTCCTTCTATTTTATTTTCCTTTATTTTCTCTCACTTTTTTTCCGAGAGCAATTAACGAAGGGAATTGAAGGCAATATATATTGCATCATTTGACAGTTAAATATGTACACAAAATAGGAACATATATATTACATCATTGGACCCCATGCATAATAATGGCTAAGTGTGTATAAAAAATAGGAACATATATATTACATCATTTGACAGATAACATACGGTTCCTCAGCGTTGACGTTTTCGTTTTTTAGTCAGCTTCTTTCCCTTCTTATTCGTTGAAGAATAATTGAGCCCCTCATTGTGACTTTGCCTTTTCAATGGAGTACGATTTTTCTTAGGTAATGTAGTATTGATTCTTATTTTGACGTATACTTCATCATCATCATCATCATCATCATCTTCCCTCATTGGGTTGCCGTACTGATCGTAGTCTTCCTCGTTGGCGACTCCATCCATTCCAATGATGTTCCTTTTGCCTTTCCTCACGATAACACGGCTAGGATTGCGCGGGTCGGTTATGAAGAAGCATTGTGTCATGTGCTTAGCGTGTACCCATGGCTCATTTTTTGCGATAGCGTTCAGGGTAGCGCTCTTGGCGTCGGGTATAGTCATGGTAGTGAAATTCTAGTTTTCTCTTGCGACATTCTTAGCCCATCTGACACGAAACATCGTCGTGTTGTGCAGTCCAGAGTAGTCAACCTCCCAGACCTCCTCGACCCTTCCATAAAATCTTTCAGTTGCGCCGTTGTCGCTGCCAGTCATGCATTCCATCGTCACCCCTGAGTTCTAATCATCACTGTCCATATCTTTGGCCTCCGTGTAGAACGTGTATCCGTTGATATTGTATGCCTGATAGGTTAGGAGGTTGGGCGAGGGGCCATGTGCTAAGGCGTATATGAGAAATCCATCCTTAGAGCCCTCCTCCGGGGGATTAGCAATAATATGCTCTTTGAACCAATGCAGGAAAGTTGAGTTGTGCTCTCTAGTAACTTTGGCGCCCGTCCTGCATACCCCCCGGTCACGATACTTCTTTGCGATAATTTCTTTGTGCAGTGCCACGAAAGGATCTACCTCGTCTAGGTGTTGTAGCACTACCAAGTTTGCTCTGTCAAAGTCGCTGCATCGATCTGAGTATGCCACATGCAGTTCCCTGCGACCGTTGGAGTGACCTTCTCCTTCGAGCCTCCCATCGTGCTTGTTAACGGGCAAACCTAACACCAGGCGGCTGGTCTGCGCCATATAGAAAATTCTCGCAGAAACATATGTACTCTTGTGTCAGATAGCCCTGGACGATGCTTCCATCCGGACGGGACATGTTACGAACGAATCCTTTGATGATCCCATTCATCCTCTCAAACGGCATCATGTTCTGGAGAAATGATGGCCCCAAGTCTATTATGTCGGCCACAATATGGACACACAAATGCACCATCACGTCAAAGAACGCGGGCGGGAAGTACCTCTCAAGCTCATTCAATATCACAATGATCTCTTCCTGTAGCCTTCGGAGCTGCTTCAGACTGATCGACTTTCAAGAGATGACGTCGAAAAAGTTGCAGAGACCAATAAGTGTGTCACGGACGTGCTTGTCTATTATCCCTCTAAGGGCAACAGGTAGTATCTGCGTCATCATCACATGACAATCATGGGACTTCATCCCGCTGAACCTTTTCTTGTTCGTTTCTATATATCTGCTTATCTTGCCACAGTAACCGGAACTGACTTTGACTCTGGTAAGGCACTTAAAGAATTGATCGATCTCAGCCTGACTTAAGGTGAAGCAAGAAGGGGGGCAATAATCCTCTTTCTTTATTATCTTGCCCTCCTTCTCCCACGCCTCTATCTCTGTCTCTGTCTCGTCTGAATGTTTATGGGGCGGCATGTGCAGATCTTCCCTGATATTCAAATCTTGCAAGTCTTTTCTTGCCTTCGGCCCATCCTTGGTCTTATCCGGCATGTTCATCAGTGTCACGAGCAAGCTCTCTAGGACATTCTTACAGATGTGCATTTGATCAAGGCAATGAGGTGTATCGAGTTTGTGCCAGTACTCCAAGTCCCAGAACATAGACCTCGTCTTCCATACCTTCAGCAGCGGCTCCGGCGCCTTTCTCATCATCTTTCCCGGCGTGGGGCACTCCTTCCTGTTTTTCAACAGCTCATCGATTTCGGCACCGCTCCGCTTACGTGGAGGTCCTCGATGCTCGGCGTGACCATTGAATAGATCTCCACGGTTTCTCCACGGGTCTTCCTGTTCAAGCCATCTTCGATGCCCCATGTACACAATTTTTCCAGACCCACCATCTTTCCTTGACGTTAGCTGCTGAGACGTCGTATCATCCATGCACCGCGTGCATCCGCAATATCCATGGCATACCTGGCCTGCGACATATCTGTAACCGAGATAGTCGTGCACCGTCGTGATCAGCGCGGCTCTCATGTAGAAATACTCGCCTTTGCTGGCGTCCCCTGTCTTGGTCAGTGTTTTCCATAAAGTGTCTAACTCCTCTTGAAGTAGCCCCAGATACAAATTAATATTATTTCCTGGTTGTTTCCGCCCTTGAATAAGCATGCTCATGTGAATGTACTACGACTTCATGCACAACCAGGGGGAGGTTGTACATCCATACAAACACGGGCCATGTGCTATGGTTGGTGTTCTGGTTGCCAAACGGATTCATGCCATCGGTACAAGCGCCGAGCATGATGTTCCTTGCATCACATTCGAAATACCGATAGAAGCTATTCAACGCTCTCCACTGGCTTCCATCCTTGACGTGTCTCAGCTTCAGATCATCTCCATCATTGGGCTTCTTCCTCTCCGTGTGCCAGCGCATTAGCTTTGCTTCCTTGGGATCTAAGAAATACCGCTGGAGACGGGGACTGATCAATAAGTACCATACAACTTTCTGGGGACATTTCTTCCCGGCCTTCTTGTATAAGAAGCATTGCACACCGGAAAGCTTGTTTTTTCCGCGTGCTCCTTCCGTTAAATTATGCAATCGTTGATGCATGCATGGTATCTAACATGCGGCAGATCAAGAGGGCACACGATCTTCTTGGCCTCATCAACACTAGTAGGACATAGATTCCCCACGGGAAGAACATCCTTTAGGCACTTGAGATGCTCATCGAGGCTAGTGTCGGTGTCAGGACCCCGACTCGATGCCACATAGGTCTAGCATGTAACACCTCATATCACTTTGCGGCCTCACGCACGGTATTCCCACGGGTGTCGCCTTACCTTTGCCCGGGACCGTTTGCATCTTTTGGCACACGTATATGATAGTGTCTCTAGCACCCATATAATAAGGAGCCCGGGCTGACATGGCTAGTCGTAAACCCAAAGTGGCACAGACTTACAGGGACAGGCATCCATGACCCAGCATCGAACGTGTCGGTCATCAGCGAGTGAATCCAGGCTGTAGCACTGGGCTAGCAGGACTCCGGTGAACCGGGCTGTAGCGGGCTAACATGACTCCGGTATTCATCGCGTGACATTTCCCCGAAGGGACAGACACAGGAACGAAGAAGGACACATGCCGGCCAGCCTAAGTGTTCCGGAGCAGTAGCAAGCTACCATGGCTCAGTGGAAACACTAGGAGACATTTCCCGGTAAGAGAGGCTACTAAAGATAAACAACTAGATGGTCAGATCCCACACATACCAAGCATTTCAATAACATACACACAATATGCTCGATATGTGCAATACAACATGGCATCACAAAATGACTCTACGACTCAAGTAGTTTATTCAATAGGCTCCGAGGAGCGAGATATTACAAACATGGGTCTCATGACCCAACACTCAGAGCATACAAGTCAAAGCACAAGCGGAAGCTATCATGTCTGAGTACAGACATCTATAAATGAAAAAGGCTGAGAAGCCTGACTATCTATCAGATCCTGCCGAGGGCACAAGATCGTAGCTGAGGTATCAAGCTAAACGTCGAAGTCCACGCGGAACTACTAGCGAGACTGAAGTCTCTCTGCAAAACATAAAATAGGCAAACGTGAGTACAAATGTACCCAGCAAGACTTACATCAGAACTATCTACATATGCATCATTATCAACAAAGGGATGGTGGGGTTTAACTGCAGCAAGCCAGCTTTGACTCGGTGGCTATCCTGAACTACGACTGCGAGTAACTTTTTTGAGGTGGCGCACACGAGTCCACATATTCACCATATCAATACACCACTATGGATCCGCTCCCGTCTCCCTACGAGAACGCCATCCATAGCACTCACGCTTATCTTGCGTATTTTAGAGTATCCACTTTCACTTGTCTATGAACTGATATAAGCAACCCAGAAGTCCTTTACCGCGGACACGGCTATTCGAATAGATGATGTTAACCCTGCAGGGGTGTACTTCTTCACACACGCTCTCACCACTTACCGCCGTTTACACGACATGTACTCGGCAACCTTCAAGCGGAAGCCCAACGTGGGTGTCGGCCACGGCCTGCCCAAACACTCAAGTCTCTAGTCCAGGTTTATCGCCTATTCGGGTTCCATCCATGAGGAGATCCGGCCGGAGTTTCGCTCACAGCCCCAAACGATGTGAACAGGGTTCCCGAGACACCAAACGGGCGCCCGGTACACCGTGCCACGTGCCTACCGCATCACAGCCCACCCCTACGGTCAGCGCTGCCCACGGCCTCCAGCATACTACAAACACCAGAAACTACTTGCAACTCCTGGACAGAGGACAAGGGTGATTAAGAAGCCGAGAGGGTCCATTGGTTTCGGGCCCAATGCGTGGTAGTAGCTGAATCATGGATCACAAACACAGAACTCAGTTCCTGAGGACGGCTGCAATGAGACAACCCACCATGTACTCCTACATGGCCTCTCACCGCTACCTTTACCAAATCGTATTCACACACTTAGCTCACACACAGTAGGACATGTTCACACACCTCTGATTCATCCCCGATGAATCAGACCTGACTCAACTCTAAGCAGTAGCAGGCATGACAACAAACATGAATGAGTAGGCACAACAGGGCTCAAACAACTCCTACTCATGCTAGTGGGTTTCATCTATTTACTGTGGAATGACAGGTCATGCAAAGGATAAAGGGGTTCAGCTACCGCAGCAAGTAACAGATGAATCGATGTTGTCCTAATGCAGTAAAAAAGAGCAGGAGCGAGAGAGTAGGATTGTATCGGAATGAACAAGGGGGTTTTGCTTGCCTGGCACTTCTGAAGATAACATTGAGTCTTCATCAGTGTCAACGATCACATCATCGGTATCACGTCTATCGAGAGGGGACAAATACCGGCAACACAGAAAGGAACACAATCAATGCAATGCACAATATGATGCATGCTCATGACATGGCAATATGAATGTGTTTTGAGCTAATGCAACTAGCAACAGATTAAATGAAGTTGGTTTGAATATAAAATTCAAATTCAAACTCCATATGTGATTAAATAAATGCCCTTTATATGATTTGTGCTAAACAGCAGCTATAAGTTGTTCTAACATGCATGAAAATGGTACAGATGGATTCCTTGAATTTTTCTGATAATTTTTCATATATAAATTATTTAATTTGGAGTTACGGTTAATTTTCTATGATTTATTGAAGTTTATACAATTTTCTGGAATTATAAATCATTTCCTAATTTATTTAATTCCAGAAATACTTTACTGCGTCAGCATGACGTCGGCATGACGTCAGCAAGTCAGCAGACGCTGCTGCTGGTCAAACCTGACGTGTGGGGGCCACACGTCAGTGACACAGGGCTGTTTCACTCACTGACAGGTGGGACCGGTCAACGGCCACATCAGCTAGGTCAACTCCGACGCGTGGGGCCACTGTGGTTAACTTAAACTAAACAGGGGTTAACCGTGGTTAGTTAAGGGCGTGGGGCCCATATGTCAGTGAGAGATAGGGCTGTTAGCAGGGTCATTAGTGACTAAGTAAGTGCGCCACGTCGGCGTCACCGGAGTTCAGCCGGCGGCGACCAAACCCGGGGCGGCAACACGCCGGAGTTGCTCGGGTTTCGCGTACAGACAGCGGTTTGAGCCGCGGTTGATCTCTACGGGTAGCTGGTGTTGCAGCGCGTCGGATGGTGGCAGTAGCCGGGCCGGGGGTGGCCGGAGTAGACGGCCACGAGCTCAAAGGCGGTGGCCGGAGTTCGGTTGTGCACGGGATTGCGTTAGGGTGCACGGGGAGGACGGTGGTGGGGTGATATGTGCTACTGGGAGCGTGCTGAGCACGATGGAGTGCTCGGACACGAGCTCCAGCGACTAGCGCGGCGGCGGCGACATCGCCGGCGGTGGTAAGCTCGCGGCTCCGGCGGATTTGATAGCTACGCGGTGCAAACGAGGCAGGGGAGAGAGGGGAAAGATTCCGGTGCTCACGGTGAACTCGCAGAGCAGACTAGTGGGCTCGGGGATGGCTTGATGACGACGAATCAACGACGGCGATCTCGGGCGGCCGGAGATGGGGAAGACGGCGTGGGCGGCGATGCAGGGCTCCCGGCGTTGCGTAGCTCCATGGAGAGGTCGGGGGCGTCGAGGCGGAGCCTTTGGTCACTCTGGTGGGGTGGAACGACGGTGGTGGCTACGACTGCGACGAGCGGCGGCGACGGCGGTCCTCGGTCGCGCGAGTGAGAGAGCCAGAGAAGAGAGAAGAAGGAATAGGGGAGAGTGAGAGCGGTCCAGGGGGTGCGTGGCATCCTCAGGGCGACGGGGAAACAGGCAGAGAGGCAGGAGGTGGCCTGGGCGTGTGCCCGCGCGCTCCGGCCACGCGCCTGCGCCTACTGGCGCGAGGAGGAAGGCGACAGGGGGGGGGGGAAGTGGTGGGCTGGGCCGGCCAGATGGAGCTGGGCCAGGTAAGTGGCACCAGGTAAGTGGCCCAGGTGGCCTTCTCTCCCTTTCTATTTATTTCTGTTCTGTTTTTCTTTTATTTAATTCTTTTGCCACTGTTTTGAATTAAAATAATAATTCAAACAATGCCAAAGCTCCTCTGAATATTTTATTTTGCTAGATGGACTTTTCCAAAAGCTCATAAAATAATTCAGGGATATTTGAAATTATATTCTAATTATATGAATATAATTCAAATTCAAATAGCTAATGAATTAAATCCAAAGTCCCAAAAATAATTCCTTA
Source organism: Triticum aestivum (assembly GCF_018294505.1). Taxonomy (NCBI): domain Eukaryota; kingdom Viridiplantae; phylum Streptophyta; class Magnoliopsida; order Poales; family Poaceae; genus Triticum; species Triticum aestivum. Next base: position 404,016,952 of record NC_057797.1, on the reverse strand, counting down.
AAAATGTTCAATATTTTGGTTGGGACCAGAACCCTTACCAAAAATTATCAAACATTTAAGAAGAGCACTTTGGAGCAATGAATGAGATTTCTAGGGTTTTTGCCCCTCTTTTATTTAAGTTTTTGAGGCTTCCAAAATTCCTCAGTTCAGGTTTCAATAATTTAAACATGATGCACACATGAAGCTAGCCTAGAGCACTACCAGCAGCTAGGGATGTGACAACTCACCCCCACTAAACAAGAATCTCGTCTCGAGATTCAAGCGTAGGGTAAGGTGAAGGGTAAACGCAACTAGTATAATCTTCACGATCCAGGGTGCACTTCAGTTGAACGTTGATTCATTCACCATCTTTGACTCGAGGTCTTGCTCTGAGAAATCCTGTCACATGACATGGAGGGAAGAAGGAGACTCTAGAAGGGTCGATCTTCTCGAAGATCGAACAACTCACAGAATGAGACATAGCAACATCTCTTGAGCTGGGAGACGAAGCACAGATCTGAAGAAATGGAGTGAGACAGATGACGAGAGTTCACTAGGTAGACAACAACTTCACGCTTAAGGTGGTAATCGGTTGTCAACGTAGCGAGGAGTTGAATTGCCATGATACCATAATGATACACCTTAGGGAAGGTGACTCAAAGATACATCCCCTTAAGTGGCAAAAAGAATTACTTTTGATTCAAAGATCATTGAAACTCTTTATACCAGCCTAAGGCAGTTCACAACGATCGTTTGGAGGGGGTCGGTAGAATGGCATACTCGGACTTGGATGATGTGGATTACCTTGTTGAAGACAACGTAATGGATGAATTTGCTTATCACCGGAAATGGAAGAGACCCATGGTAGAATGGCACATTGGTGGTGCAAGCTGGGAACAAAATGCAATTGCTGGAAATGATTCTGGTAACTGGGGAAGAACCCAACAATAAAGAGTGAATTCACTGTTGGAGTGGTTATAGCATTGCCGAGGAAACTGAGAGGAATCCCAGTTAGAGCCGATGGTAACACGTAGCGCTTGTGCGTGCTCTCAAGAACTTGAGCAATTCCATAATCATCAAGGTTTTACCAACATCCGTGTCAAGGATCCTGGCAACACAACTTGCTACCACGATGAATGATGATGGATGATGCAGATGCAAAGGAAGATAACACCTTCTCAGATTACACCTTAGCGAAGCCAAGGAACAAAATCTGGATGATCGACCGAGAGACATTTAGCACTCCGCTTCTAATGTTCTCCTTGATGTGCTAGCGTATCCCATTCATAGATATGGTTTGATATCTAGAACATCAAGTAAAAAGGTCGGACTTCGGAACACAGAAATCCATAGGGGCAACTAGGGAGTAAATCCTACGAAATCCCTATGGGGAGGGGTGGCCAACTTCCTCAAACAAGATACTATAATAATAGGTCTACCGGATGGGTGTGTTGGCCAGGACATCCACCTTACCGGTTATCGAGAGACCAATATTATAGTTCTTAGGGAAATGTTCCAACCATCATATCTGCCTGAGATTCAGCTCTGGTTGGTGTTAGGATATTCCAGGCTCATCGAGTCTTAGGAAGAAAAATGAAAGTTTGCAACACAAATCGACGAGATGACGTTGCGGGATTCTCGGGAGATGAACTACGATAGCAAGCTCCAAAACATGAGCTGGTTCTGCTACAAACATGTGAACACGTTGTCCCAGACAAGCATGACCACGTGGTAGTCTTATAATAAAACACTACCGAGTTCAGGAGGGGGAACCATCAACGAGGGTATCGAAGTTCTTTCATAAGTCCGGATTAGCTCTTATGAAGGAACTCCTTCTCCTTGAACAAATCAATCAGTGGCATGGTGTGCTAGGGATACATATAGATTGAAGGTTGCAAGTCTTCAAACCACAGCATTCTTCGCACGTGTGCATGACTGATTTGGAATGATTCCAAGGAAAGCAACATTGACTTTCTCGAATCCACGGCGGCAACTTGCATCAGATGCACATGAATTAAAGGAAGTCACTACCTTCATCCAAACATATGCTTCATGAGCTAGCATGAACAAATGCTTTCAAAAGTTTCCAACACTAGCTTAATGTTCAGCAAAATTATGGAGAAGACAAGGATGCTGTCAATGGGCACAACAACAATTCATCTGGGTTTCCTTTTAAAAGGAATTCCATAGTTAAGTGAACAAGTGATAGCATTGGTCAGACCTAAAAGATATAATGGTGTATGCTCGAGGGATCAACCACGAATAAGACAACATTACGAGCATCGTTGGTACTGATTTGATTTGACGATAGCCCACACTCAAATCAAAGGATTGATAAGACAATAGGTCCAGCAACTGATCACAAGGACCAATCGATGAAGATATCATCTTTCTTCAACACACACTACACAAGAATATCCCTTTGGAACGAACTAAGTCAGACAAGCTTTTATCTTCCAACTCTCCAAGTTGTTGTCTAGCTTAACCAACTAGCTCAGGGATATCTAACACCGATTCTTGGAGAGAAGGTGGTTCACAAGAAACCAACTTGATCACGAACTCAACATAGCGGTCAGGTGACAACCTGGTAACACCTCCAAGAAGATATTTGGAAAGTCACGAACCACCGGTATGTTACTAAGCTCGAGAACAATCTTGCTTTTGAGGGCAAGACGATATGATCAAATGAGTGAGGACTTGACAAGATCCTAACTCATCAATCGAAGGGTGCACCGAAATAAGGACTAGGTAGCACGATCAGTCTTAGAAGGATGATTCGAAAACCAACATACTAAGAATGAAATTATTATCCTTTAACTACCAAGCAACAGAGTTGCTAGCAGTATTGATTTCACACATCACAATTCATTTGTCGGTATTCCGGTTGCATCAACACGAGGGCCGAGGAATGAACAGTGATGGCAAGAAGTATCACTGTACCAAGAGTTCATGGGATGGTGTGCAATTCCTATAACAATATCGATATAAAATATGTAATACTCCAAGGTAGAGCAGAACCAAAAGCTGGATTGGCATTTGATCTGCGGAATACAACTACTTTGACCCAATCCTAGATATGGAAGAGGTACTGGAGTTTGTTTCTCCTAGTCATTCCGGAATAGAATGGCTTGACAGACCACAAGAGTCATAGGCATCGATGAACGAATGCACGCATACTCTTGACTATCAATTGATAGACGAGGGTCAGAATGCAACTAAAGAGAACAACTCAAAGGAACATATAACTTTCTGAGTTGTGGATGCATAGATTAGTATGTCGAACCAAGTTCAACATATTTCTTCCGGATAACCCATGCAGAAAGGTAGAACTGGCAGAGTCACGATTTATGAATGGAGAACTCCTCAAGAGTACTCTAATTGTGATTTTTTTTGATCCAATAAACATCTGCCATAAGTAGTTCATGGTATTTGGAAGAAGAAGATACCACGGACTTCAAGGACTACCGCAAAGGTTACTAATATCCTAAAGGCACTAGCAATTACTATCAACATGAAGTAGGTAGAGTGAATCTCGGGTTCAGAACCCAGGAGTAGAATACCTACTACTAAGTAGCATCACGGGATGCTTCCGAGAATAAAGGCCAGAATCTTCACACTAGGACACAAATCATGGCTAGACCACTAGATGATCCCCTAAGCACTTAGGGTCATAATAATAATTCCAACATATATGTCGAGGCAATAATTACCTCAACACACCGATTAGTGTGGTTAATCTGGCCCATGGGAACATCGGAAACAGAAGGAAGGGATTTGCAAATGCATCGGACTATTTAGAAACCTGGGATGACTCGGACAACATAACGGCTATAATTGCTCAAAAAGATTTGAGACAATCACAAAAATGGTGGCATAACCACTCAGAAGCACAATATCAAGGTTCCGAGATCAACAATTAACATACGGAAGTAGTAGGAACTGAACTGAGACTTAAATCTAACAATCTTATAAGTCTACTGATTAGTAACACGTGATCCTAATAGAAAGAAGAGATAGCCTAGTTCTTAATCCCCGCAGGAAAGATAAGATGACTCAGATCAGAAGGGCATGAGGTATAAGGAGTAAAAAGAGCCTTACGTTCCATCCCACAATCAATTCCCTTATATAACTAAAGAATTTCTAAACTCAACTTCGACCAGTTTGGCTTGGTAATCCTACAGGGAGTCAAGCTCTGATACCAACGCTGTCAGGACCCCGACTCGATGCCACATAGGTCTAGCATGTAACACCTCATATCACTTTGCGGCCTCACGCACGGTATTCCCACGGGTGTCGCCTTACCTTTGCCCGGGACCGTTTGCGTCTTTTGGCACACGTATATGATAGTGTCGCTAGCACCCATATGATAAGGAGCCCGGGCTGACATGGCTAGTCGTAAACCCAAAGTGGCACAGACTTACAGGGACAGGCATCCATGACCCAGCATCGAACGTGTCGGTCATCAGCGAGTGAATCCAGGCTGTAGCACTGGGCTAGCAGGACTCCGGTGAACCGGGCTGTAGCGGGCTAACAGGACTCCGGTATTCATCGCGTGACATTTCCCTGAAGGGACAGACACAGGAACGAAGAAGGACACATGCCGGCCAGCCTAAGTGTTCCGGAGCAGTAGCAAGCTACCATGGCTCAGTGGAAACACTAGGAGACATTTCCTGGTAAGAGAGGCTACTAAAGATAAACAACTAGATGGTCAGATCCCACACATACCAAGCATTTCAATAACATACACACAATATGCTCGATATGTGCAATACAACATGGCATCACAAAATGACTCTACGACTCAAGTAGTTTATTCAATAGGCTCCGTGGAGCGAGATATTACAAACATGGGTCTCATGACCCAACACTCAGAGCATACAAGTCAAAGCACAAGCGGAAGCTATCATGTCTGAGTACAGACATCTATAAATGAAAAAGGCTGAGAAGCCTGACTATCTATCAGATCCTGCCGAGGGCACAAGATCGTAGCTGAGGTATCAAGCTAAACGTCGAAGTCCACGCGGAACTACTAGCGAGACTGAAGTCTCTCTGCAAAACATAAAATAGGCAAACGTGAGTACAAATGTACCCAGCAAGACTTACATCAGAACTATCTACATATGCATCATTATCAACAAAGGGATGGTGGGGTTTAACTGCAGCAAGCCAGCTTTGACTCGGTGGCTATCCTGAACTACGACTGCGAGTAACTTTTTTGAGGTGGCGCACACGAGTCCACATATTCACCATATCAATACACCACTATGGATCCGCTCCCGTCTCCCTATGAGAACGCCATCCATAGCACTCACGCTTATCTTGCGTATTTTAGAGTATCCACTTTCACTTGTCTATGAACTAATATAAGCAACCCAGAAGTCCTTTACCGCGGACACGGCTATTCGAATAGATGATGTTAACCCTGCAGGGGTGTACTTCTTCACACACGCTCTCACCACTTACCGCCGTTTACACGACATGTACTCGGCAACCTTCAAGCGGAAGCCCAACGTGGGTGTCGGCCACGGCCTGCCCAAACACTCAAGTCTCTAGTCCAGGTTTATCGCCTATTCGGGTTCCATCCATGAGGAGATCCGGCTGGAGTTTCGCTCACAACCCCAAACGATGTGAACAGGGTTCCCGAGACACCAAACGGGCGCCCGGTACACCATGCCACGTGCCTACCGCATCACAGCCCACCCCTACGGTCAGCGCTGCCCATGGCCTCCAGCATACTACAAACACCAGAAACTACTTGCAACTCCTGGACAGAGGACAAGGGTGATTAAGAAGCCGAGAGGGTCCATTGGTTTCAGGCCCAATGCATGGTAGTAGCTGAATCATGGATCACAAACACAGAACTCAGTTCCTGAGGACGGCTGCAATGAGACAACCCACCATGTACTCCTACATGGCCTCTCACCGCTACCTTTACCAAATCGTATTCACACACTTAGCTCACACACAGTAGGACATGTTCACACACCTCTGATTCATCCCCGATGAATCAGACCTGACTCAACTCTAAGCAGTAGCAGGCATGACAACAAACATGAATGAGTAGGCACAACAGGGCTCAAACAACTCCTACTCATGCTAGTGGGTTTCATCTATTTACTGTGGAATGACAGGTCATGCAAAGGATAAAGGGGTTCAGCTACCGCAGCAAGTAACAGATGAATCGATGTTGTCCTAATGCAGTAAAAAAGAGCAGGAGCGAGAGAGTAGGATTGTATCGGAATGAACAAGGGGGTTTTGCTTGCCTGGCACTTCTGAAGATAACATTGAGTCTTCATCAGTGTCAACGATCACATCATCGGTATCACGTCTATCGAGAGGGGAGAAATACCGGCAACACAGAAAGAAACACAATCAATGCAATGCACAATATGATGCATGCTCATGACATGGCAATATGAATGTGTTTTGAGCTAATGCAACTAGCAACAGATTAAATGAAGTTGGTTTGAATATAAAATTCAAATTCAAACTCCATATGTGATTAAATAAATGCCCTTTATATGATTTGTGCTAAACAGCAGCTATAAGTTGTTCTAACATGCATGAAAATGGTACAGATGGATTCCTTGAATTTTTCTGATAATTTTTCATATATAAATTATTTAATTTGGAGTTACGGTTAATTTTCTATGATTTATTGAAGTTTATACGATTTTCTGGAATTATAAATCATTTCCTAATTTATTTAATTCCAGAAATACTTTACTGCGTCAGCATGACGTCGGCATGACGTCAGCAAGTCAGCAGACGCTGCTGCTGGTCAAACCTGACGTGTGGGGGCCACACGTCAGTGACACAGGGCTGTTTCACTCACTGACAGGTGGGACCGGTCAACGGCCACATCAGCTAGGTCAACTCCGACGCGTGGGGCCACTGTGGTTAACTTAAACTAAACAGGGGTTAACTGTGGTTAGTTAAGGGCGTGGGGCCCATATGTTAGTGAGAGATAGGGCTGTTAGCAGGGTCATTAGTGACTAAGTAAGTGCGCCACGTCGGCGTCACCGGAGTTCAGCCGGCGGCGACCAAACCCGGGGCGGCAACACGCGGGAGTTGCTCGGGTTTCGCGTACAGACAGCGGTTTGAGCCGCGGTTGATCTCTACGGGTAGCTGGTGTTGCAGCGCGTCGGATGGTGGCAGTAGCCGGGCCGGGGGTGGCCGGAGTAGACGGCCACGAGCTCAAAGGCGGTGGCCGGAGTTCGGTTGTGCACGGGATTGCGTTAGGGTGCACGGGGAGGACGGTGGTGGGGTGATATGTGCTACTGGGAGCGTGCTGAGCACGATGGAGTGCTCGGACACGAGCTCCAGCGACTAGCGCGGCGGCGGCGACATCGCCGGCGGTGGTAAGCTCGCGGCTCCGGCGGATTTGATAGCTACGCGGTGCAAACGAGGCAGGGGAGAGAGGGGAAAGATTCCGGTGCTCACGGTGAACTCGCAGAGCAGACTAGTGGGCTCGGGGATGGCTTGATGACGACGAATCAACGACGGCGATCTCGGGCGGCCGGAGATGGGGAAGACGGCGTGGGCAGCGATGCAGGGCTCCCGGCGTTGCGTAGCTCCATGGAGAGGTCGGGGGCGTCGAGGCGGAGCCTTTGGTCACTCTGGTGGGGTGGAACGACGGTGGTGGCTACGACTGCGACGAGCGGCGGCGACGGCGGTCCTCGGTCGCGCGAGTGAGAGAGCCAGAGAAGAGAGAAGAAGGAATAGGGGAGAGTGAGAGCGGTCCAGGGGGTGCGTGGCATCCTCAGGGCGACGGGGAAACAGGCAGAGAGGCAGGAGGTGGCCTGGGCGTGTGCCCGCGCGCTCCGGCCACGCGCCTGCGCCTACTGGCGCGAGGAGGAAGGCGACAGGGGGGGGGGAGTGGTGGGCTGGGCCGGCCAGATGGAGCTGGGCCAGGTAAGTGGCGCCAGGTAAGTGGCCCAGGTGGCCTTCTCTCCTTTTCTATTTATTTCTGTTCTGTTTTTCTTTTATTTAATTCTTTTGCCACTGTTTTGAATTAAAATAATAATTCAAACAATGCCAAAGCTCCTCTGAATATTTTATTTTGCTAGATGGACTTTTCCAAAAGCTCATAAAATAATTCAGGGATATTTGAAATTATATTCTAATTATATGAATATAATTCAAATTCAAATAGCTAATGAATTAAATCCAAAGTCCCAAAAATAATTCCTTAAAAATGTTCAATATTTTGGTTGGGACCAGAACCCTTACCAATAATTATCAAACATTTAAGAAGATCACTTTGGAGCAATGAATGAGATTTCTAGGGTTTTTGCCCCTCTTTTATTTAAGTTTTTGAGGCTTCCAAAATTCCTCAGTTCAGGTTTCAATAATTTAAACATGATGCACAGATGAAGCTAGCCTAGAGCACTACCAGCAGCTAGGGATGTGACAGTCGGTCCATTTGTTTTTAGCCTTCGTCTTTAGGAGTTTGAGCATGAAACTCAAGTGGGTCACCTCAGGATTGCAACCATCATACAATGGAGTGTTCGAGTCTACCACCAGTTGTTCCAGCTTAGCCCCTAACTAGAAGCAGCTCTCTCAGTACTCGTCTCCTTGCGAAGCAGTGCTTGAACATGAGGGTCCCGCACGATTGAACTTAGTACCGACGAACTCTACTGCGTGGAGTCCACGTTCTCTCCACCTCCATGTCCGGCCCCTTCTGCTCCGCCATGTCCGGCCCCTTCTCCGTAGCCATGTCCAGCCTCTTCCCCGCCGCCATTATCGATCATATCTTCGTCTTGCCCTGTGTCGTCATTGCCTGCCCCGTCGGCGTCCTCAACATCGTCATCCTCATCTTCAATTATCCACCGAGTATAGCCATCCATGAAACCAGCCATGAGCAGGTGCGCTTCGACACGACCATCGTCATAGGGGTCGAGCCAAACTATTCCTTTGCATTTTCGACACGGACATAAAACCTCTATCCGGTTATTTTCTTTCATGTCCTGCACCGCCGACGGCAACCACCTGTCCACCATCGTTCCACTGACCATCATGAACGTCTGCACGGTAATAATAAACAAATTGATTATAAAAATGCATGCATGCATCAAAGTCGTACAAAAATTCGGCATGACCTTCCCTAAAAATAGGACATATATAGATCTAGAGTTTGCCCGGAATTCGCCGAAACAAAAATAAATCGACATTTCGGCAAAACATAGGCAACTCAAAAGCACAATTTGGCGTCAACACATGCCACACACACAATTTCTATCATATTGCACAATTATCATATCACACACACATACACATATTTCCATTTTGCAAAAGCACGAAATTTTAATCACCTCTATCTCGAGATCGAGCACACGGTGGAGATGATGATGTAGGGAGATCAAAAGTGCACAAATCTCTTCTTGACAAAGATAGATCTAGTTAGGGGGCAAATAGGCACTTAACTAAATGCTACATCTACCTAGCTAGCTAATTTGGGAGGAGACAACTTCCACTACAAAAAAATACACTTCCGTGATGATACGTGTTTGTCACAGTAGGTCGCGTTTTTTGTCATGCGTGTACATCCATGACGATTTTATGACAGAATCAAGATAGTCATACCTGTGCTGTCGTAGAAGTGTTCCATGACATTACCAAAATTATCATCACGGAAGTGTCCACTTCCATGATGATAAATCACGTGTCACAGAAGTGCTTTCGTCAAGGGTGACCGACACGTGGCATCCACCGTAACGGAACGCCGTTAAGCTATCGGGTCGGATTTTGGATCCGATAACCCGTTAATAGCCCTGACCAATGGGAAATTTCCACGTGTAAAAATTCTGATTAGCCGAAGGGAACACCTGTCAGCTCGTCAGTGGGCCAGATGTTGCCCGTCCATTGGAGGAGACATGCCTATGACACGTCGACACGTGGCTGGGCCCAATAGAGGCCCATATAGTTTAAAAAGGTCGACCAAGTCAAAGGCCCGTAGTACTTAATCAGCTACTAGTGGGCCAGCCCAATAACGGCCTGCTTAATAAAGGCCCATTTACGGCTCGAAGCCAGATCTGGCCCGTTAATTGTTCGCCCAATATTTGGGCCCATTTACGGCCCGAAGCCAGATCTGGCCCGTTAATTGTTCGCCCAATATTTGGGCCCATTTGTGGCCCGAAGCCAGATCTGAGCCCGTTAATTGTTCGCCGAATACTTGGGCCCAACTACAGCCCAGTGACTTTGGGCCTGTTAGAGGCCTGATGTAGACATGGGCCCATTTCAGCCCGGTGTGACTTTCGGCCTGGGAATGGCCCGTGCTGTCCATGGGCCATATATGGTCCGATGGGACATAGGGCCCACTAAGGGCCCGTGCTAAAGGTGGCAACAGTTAAGCCCAACGTGACTTTGGGCTGTTAAAGGCCTGTCGCGTAATTCGGCCTGTTGATGCCTGTACTAAGCTTTTGGCCTCTTAAAGGCCCATGATATCAGTGGGCCAACTAAGGCCCGAGATATGTCTCGGCCTGGTAATGACCGTGAGCTCACTGGCCCCAAAACGGCTCGGTCTACATTTCGACCTGCTGAAGGCCCGTCGACGACTAGTGAAAATTGAGGCCCAACATGCATTTTGACCTGCTAAAGGCCCATGGTTTCATCTCGGCCGTAACAGGCCAGTACAATATTCAGCCTGTTAATGGCCCAACGCTACCTGGGCCAAACTAAGCGCTGGGTCCATAAAAGGCCCAACTAAAATATAGGTCGGTGTAAGTTTGGGCCTGGCGCAATGTGTGAAGGCCCCAATCATTCGAGCCCAAGAAAGATGCAGGCCAGCCAAATTGTGGCCCGCTAAAAACCAGGCCCATTAGAGTCGAATGTTTCGGCCCGGTCGACTACATCTGATTTTTTTCAGATAGCGAATGATGGCAGTAACTAGTAGGAATTAATAACAAACCTACTCTATACAATAAAGAAATTATGCCATAGTAACTAAGAATAAACCTACACTATACAATAAAGGATTTAAGGTATATTACATCCACTAGGCATCAAAGTTCGCCACCAGTGATCTTAAAGCGCAACGAAGAAGCATATTACAAAAATTGGGCACCATTGCAGCGTAACAAAATAATACTGAACCGAGACCACTTCCAAGACAGTTCAAGAAAGGTTAGCCTTGCGGGGGAACTGCTGCACAAGCTGCTGAGCAAGGCTGTGAGACCGGCCTAGCATGTCGGTCATAGCTTCCAGGTGTAGCTGTTTAGCGATGAGGTTCTCATTGGTGTTCTCAGCAATCTTTCTTACAGATAGGACTTCAAGTCAAAGTTGAGTTGCAGAATGCCTTTCTGCTAGAACTTGGGACTAAAGAAGTCGAACTGATTCAGACAACAAATTCTGTGAGCTTGTCTGACTGTTAGTCTCAAGTAACTTGAACGCTGCATCAAGACAAAACTTTGGGGTTGTCTCACTATCTTCAAGATGTTTTGCCTTCTTTGCTGCAATATATGTTGGGTTTGTCTCACAGCCTTCAGCAGACTTGTGCATGCCATCAGGCATATCACCCTGAAACAAAGCAGAGAGATGACAGGTTTTGCACGTGTATAAACAAAGATGATAATTGTGTTATCAATTCCATCCAATTTCAAATTAGAAAATAAAGAGTAAGTTCAAAATATCAATAGCATAATTTGGCATTGTTCATAATGCGGGGAGCTTCACCACACTACTGGATTACCATGTCAACATAACAAGCATAGATGAAGGGCAAAGAAAATCATTGTATCTATTTTGGATAATGTGCATGGCATGTTGTTCATATCATCAGCCACATCTAAGATAAACAGGAGATGACAAGGTGCAAACGTGGGCTGCTTCACCACACACTGGATTATAGATCCGCAAAAACAAGCATGCATATAGGGATTATTAAGTAATGTGCATGTAATGAATAAGGAATTTGGTTTTACAAGTAAAACTTAGAACTTACGGTTCTTGCGAGCATGAATTTTGGTAGAAATAACAAACTAAACAGCAGTAAACGATAGGGAGTATGAGCAAATTAAACAACAGTTGAGGATAAAGGCTTTAAAAGGATTGACTTACATTAACAATTAACACCGGCTTTATAATGCCCTTCTCCATGTCAAGGGAAGGATAACTCAAGAATTTTAGCACAGAATCTTCTTCATAAGCATTGCATGTACTCTACATTTTGTAGAGAGTAATTATAGATATGATAATACTGGAAGGGATAGAGGATAATGAAGATAAGATGCAGATTGATGCTACATAATCAACCACCAATTCCTGGAAGTACAAGCGTTACAGGACAAAATGTACTAACAAGGGCAATGGGCTACACTTATGCACTGGCATTGTCTGTGTATTCTACTTGTTGGTAATATTAAATATAGATCTGATCTTTTTTAGTAAATGGTGGCCGAGGGAGATAAGATGTAGAATGCTACAAAATGAACCAATCCCTCTTCCCATAATACAAGAGTGTTTTGAACACTGGTGTACTGTACAAAACGTTCTTATATTATGGGACGGAGGGAGTAGTTGTTAATGTAAGTACAGTGATAGACCACGTTCAGTCCTTACAAGAGGACTGCAGAGCTAAACCTCTTCAAAAGCATTGGGTTGATTCTAAATTTATGTAAGATTCCATACGGATCTTATAATGTCCACCAAATGGACGATTACGAGGCTAACATGTGCAGCGATGCTACATAATCAAACAGCTATGAAAGTAAGTATGGTCATACAGGGCAAGAGGTACTCACAGGAGCAATGCAGTGTGCAGTATAGTTGCGAGATTATGTGGTCCCTTGAGAATGAATTTTCTTCTGCTAACAGTTTTCGTACAAGTGAGACATTAAGGCAAATGCAGAAATGTAGTTCAAATTGTGATGTGATATCATAGACAGTACCTTAAGCTGCAGCCGAGACCAATGTGTAACAAGATTATTCCAGTCACCATCGGATAAATGTAGCACCGGAGACTTTACAGAAATTTCATTCAGAGGCTTGCCATCGAAGTGCGCTTGCCTCAGGTAGGAACGATACTTCATCAACGAGTGCTTGAAAAGCGCAACCAACCCTTGCTCGTCATCACAATCCAGTTTGCTCCTCGCCTATTTAAGAGAATGAAATCTTGTGTCTTCTATCAGCAGAAACATATGTAGTAATGACCATGAATAACATTAGTACATTACTTACGCGTAAGTTGCGGAGGAAGACTGGAAATTGTTCTGTGTCTGTGGTATAATATTTCCATGAAGGAAAGATGCACACAAAGTTCCTGACAACAACATAAGCTTCGTCTTCTAAACTGGGAAGAAATGGAACAGGGGTCCTATTTGCTGGAATTGGGGCTCTCTCTAGTTTGAAAAGGGATTTGGCAACTGGATTTGGTGTACTCTTTGCTGGAATGGGGGTTTTGTGTCGTACAGCTAGTGCTATGTCAACTGGCATAATCATACTGTTTGCTGCAGTTGGGGTCTGCTGAGTTGGGGCATCAGAAATGACCAGTGTAGTAGGGCTAGAGTCTGCTAGAGTTGGGGTGTTTTGTGGGTCATGTGATATTGCAACTACACCTAATGGGCTATTTGATTTATTAGGTGCCACTACCTTTTCCGAATACTTTGCTTGTGCTCCTCCACGATCAGCAATCGCCCTCTTCCTTTTGAACGTCTGATACACAAGAACAGCATTTGAATAGATAAATAAGGTATGATGACAGATGGAATATGTACTGAAAATGGATAGGCAGGCCGTATTCACATACACAATGTGTAAACTAAGCTAATGGCAGTTCAACAAAGTAGAAGCAATGCAAAGCATTAGTTGCAAGATATGTGCGAGCAATGTGACCTTGGAAAGTTAGAGCAAGTACCTTGATGGGTGAATAAGATATGGCATCTTCCTCTGACTCCTCCACTAGGGAGCTACATTGACTTAGGTCTCCCTCTAGCTCAGAATCACTGTTAGGATCATATTCTGAGCATGAATCTGTAGGTGGAGAGCATTTGCATTGCATTGCATCGAGACTTGATTTCAGTCCCTTAATGCCAAGTTTGACAGCCATGGCATTGTTCTGCTTTATTCTTTTCATGCGCAAACTCATAATCCTTATGATGCTGTTCAGAATCTGAGATTCATGAAAACATAAGAAGTAGTCAGAATTGTAACTGCACTAAGAGACCACCCTAAAAGAATATTGACAACAAATATGACAAGGCAAGCATAGATGTAGTGAATCAATCATTTACTTGTGAGCTTACTAGGACAAGTATGCAGAATTGTAACTGCAGTAAGAGACCGTCCAAAATCTGAATGCAGAAGTTTGTCTAGCACTTATTATTTGCAACTAATTGACGTGAATAATTGGATATTATATCGAATGAGTAAGAAAGACAAGTAAAATTGTCAACAAACCTGGCTTGCAGTAGTAATCTGGGTCAATGTCACTACGACCAACAATCCAAAATGACTAGTGTCTGTTCCGAGGGCTGGAATTTTGAAAACCCTGTGAACTTTAGAGGTACTAAAGATTACCGAAATACATATGAACCATTAAGTGTAGGTAGCACTGAGCACAGAACAAACCCTAATGACAGTCCTGCCTAATGAGTAATGAATCAATTAGAAAATGGGTGATGAGGAGTGGCTGCTGAATGTTGAGGACGTATCTCAGGATAAATCGGGTTGGCTTGGTGGGTGCTGCACGCCTGAGCCCTGAACGGACTGGGAAGGTAGGCACGGCGGCGCGCCCGGGCAGCGGTGACGCTGTTGGGCGAGCGGCTCCTGGCCTCCTGTTAGTCCGGCGTATCCTCCTAGAGTCATGCCGTCCAGGGACGACAAGTCACCAGCGAGGCAGGCGGCTGGGGGCGAGTAGAGATCGGAAGCGCGCAGCAGAACAGAGGGGAATCGGGGCCTGGGACGACCCAAAATCCCAGGGTGGGCCAGCCCACCGTGTGCACCCTGTTGAGATACACACCCGAGCGGCGAACATGCATTTTCGAAACTAATTTAGGAACATTTAGCTGACCAATTAAACAACTCTGTTTTAATAAATCAGATTCGTATTTGAACAACTAAGCTTGTTTAGCTTGATGGATGGAGTAGTGTTATTATGACACGAAGCACGTATTCTGATCGTATAGTGATCATAAAAGGGGGAAACTCTAAGCATATTTTTTTAGCAAAAGAGGGTTTCCCCTACAATTTCTATTAAAGAAACCACCACGGATCCAACATGATCAATTAAACCCTAAGCATGATCAATTAAACCGTATTATGGCTGTGCCATGGCAGATTTGAAGCTGCAAACCAGAGAAATGATATTTAGCATCCATTGTTTGCTTCGAACTAAGAACTAAATTCTAAGAGCTGAAAAGAAAGTAGAGTAACCAAGCTAAGATCTATTTTTTGGTTGAGATCAAGTTGAGGAGATATGAAGTACCACCTCTCTTGCGGCGACGTGTAGGCATCGGGGGTGCGATGGCTGTCGGTGGTGTTGAAGCAGATCTGCGATGGTAGACGGGTGCATTGGGGGATAAGTCCCGTTGCGGTGGAAGAGAAGGTCGTGTGAGCAGCCCCGGCAAAGAGGACGACGACATCGATGAAGCGAGAGGACGCGATGCAAGGCTATTGGTCCGTCGATGTGGATGAGAAACGTCCATCTCTAGCAGTGACGACGCGGTCTTGGTAGGCGCTCCAGCATGGTGGAGGACGGTGGCAATGGATGTGGTGGAGGACGGCGGCAATGGATGGGGTGGCGGATGGAGGCTGGTGTGGGGATGGGGTGTTCTACCGCGGACGATGTATGAATGAATGGGAAAATGGAGGGAGAGGTATGGGGAACCATGTTTTTGGGACGCGCATGTCTGAAATATGGGAAAGTTACGAACTTAGCCCCTGTTTAAAATTTGGACGTCTCGTCGGTTGGGGATAGGACGATAATCTCGCATCTCGCCAATATTTGCCCAGAGCGATTTCGGGCGAGGAGAGGGTGGTTGGCGCCCATGGTTGGCGCCCACGATGTATGAACGCGGCTGACAGGTAGGACGGTTGTGTCACGTCTGAGTGAAGTTACAAACCTGCCCCTATTGAAAATATTTGCCTACATCGATTTCGGCCGAGTCAAGTTTGTTTTGCCGCCCACCGTGTATGAATGGGGAATGGAGGGAGAAACAGAGGTCTTTCGGACGAGCTTGAATCAAATGTGTTTTCCCGCCCATGTTTGACGCCCACCGTGTCAAAATGGGCTCAAAGGCGGTCGTGTCACGTCTAATTGAAGTTACTAACCTACCCCTATTTAGAGCAGTGGAAATCGGGCCAATGGATTGTCCGTGTAATGGGTAGACAGTAATTTCCATCTCCCAAACACTTGGCTTCAGGAAGCCAACGTGGGAGTGGACATTTTGCCGCTTCTTTCGAATTTTGGGACAATAAGCATCCACGTTTACCCTGGCAACGAAATTCGAGTCAATTTTGTATTCCTATATGAATCTTTATAAATCATTCTATGTGTTTTTATATATCTTCAAAAGGACGACAAAGATGTATTCCACTGTCATATATGGATATGGTTTACAAATGCCGATACTCAAATTCAGAAGCTAGAATCCAGTTTAAGGTGAATTTGAATATTTGAAACACTTCATGTCCAAGTCAAATGTCACACGCAGCACAATGTGTACTCTCATTTAGATATGTACACAAGCGATGTATCAAGATTCAAATACCAAGTCAATCAACCAAGAATGTACAGAACTAACAGACATATAAACACTTATAGAGTATATGGATCAATAATATCAACTAACATACATAAGCCAGGCCGTAGTACTTTTTTTTGGCTACAACAGCATCCTTTTTTTAGCCAGCATCTTGGCCCTTTCCGATGCGTGCCACTTATGGTCCATCTATATTACTACTATTGCTGAATGCACATTCAGCCTAATTGGCATATTTGTAGGTCTAGCACAATAATCCAAATGAAATGTCTCCGAGTCTTATCAATTAATACAGATTTGTGCTCAAATAAATTACAAACCAAAAAACAAAAAAACAATTATTACATGATCTCTAAAACAAATGGTTTGATTGATTACATGAACAGACAACATAAAGGTTATTCAACGATGGAAAGAACATTTCACCTATGATTTACCAAATGGAAATTTAATTTCCTTTTTTCCTTCAGGACCTTAACAATCCGGTCAGTCTCAGCATGCTTCGTTTTTAAATCCACCAAATATTTCATGGTTGTCTTGAGTACTTCTTGTGATTGTGTTGTTTGCTTCCTCAACATGTCAACTTCATCTCTAAATGCAGAAGCAGAATCTCTTTCTACCACTAGTTTAGCCTCTAGAGCATCAGCAGTTGGCAATTGGCAATTCATAATGCACGATTAGGCCAGTGCCACTTCTGTGGGATGATGCAACGTCCATGGGGACCTCGCTCTTTGATCTTGGGCTAACCTATTTTGCCATTAAAGTTTCGATTGGATTCAGAAAAGTTGAAGTTAGCAAAACATCTCAACTGAGAGTTATAACAGCAAATCAGTTAAACAAACAAGGAATTAAAGAGTTTCAATTAGATGCTGAAAAGTAGTTATTAACATCATTGTAACCCGTTGTTGCAGCAGCAAAGCAGTTAAACAAACAAGTAGATATCTATTATATAATTAAAAGATAGAAAACTAACGGTGATGATTTGGCACTGTAAAAACTAAGATGTATCAACGGTGAAGATCTAAAGCGTGTTTTTTTAGAAAAGATCTAAAACGGGTTGATATTAGGAAAGTGCACATGGACGTGTACTATTGCACGTGAATTTTTTGGCACCTGAAAGAAAAACTGAAGCGGACGTATACTGTTGCACGTAGTATTAGGCAAGTGTACTCGGACATATACTATTGCACGTGAAGGACTCTTAAACGGATTGCTATTAGTCAAGGATACAGTCATATACTATTGCAAACAGAATTATTTATAGCGGACAGTCATCCGTACAGAATTCAAAGTCAGCAACCTTTGACTAATATAAATGTTGGGCCAGACACCCCAGAACACCCACGGAATAATAGACGCCGGAACACCCATTGAAGGGAGATCAACACAACAACATATCCACACAAATCGAAGGGGTGACATACGTCGGGACGCCCAGCACATTGAAGGACGGAAGAAGAAACGACAGAAACATCAAGTTTGGGTAATATATATAGCTTAAATCTTGAGGTGTGTTTACATCTTTCCATCCCTGCATGTATTTGCAACCTCCTTAGGAACACCATGTTTTCCTGTTCATTAACCATTAGTTAGAGCACTTCTTTCTAACCAAATTTCATTATTGTATTATCATATGAACCACTCCTTCTAAAATTGTTTTGAAGGCAACGTCTCTATGGCGTACACGAAGTTGAGTGAGTTAACCACAAGAGGACAGACATGGAATATTAAAGCCGAAGTAATGAGAATGTGGGACTCGATCAATCCTTCGACTGATGAACTTATAAGCATCGATATGATCTTGATGGATGAGCAGGTATTTTCTTCATATAATTAACATTGGGGATTGTTTTATTGTTAAAATTACTACTAAGATTTTTCTTTCATTAAATTTTAAAGGGCCATACAGTTCATGCTACTATTTGGAAGAATCTAATAGACACTTACAGAGCAAAGATCAACGAGGGTTCTATATATGCTTTTAGCAATTTTAAAGTTGTAGATTCGACAAAATATCGACCAGTCGGCAATGAAATTAAAATTATTTTTTTATACAACACAAAATTAAAGGAGCTGAAAGGTTCATCGGATAATTTTCCAGATTACTACTTTGAGTTTGCTAGCAAAGATACCCTACAAGAACGTCTAAAAAAGACCAACAATGCTCAGGTATGTTGATAGTCATATTCTTACTTCCAAGTGGGCAATTTAAATTTGATGTCATTTCTTGGTAGTTGTATTAATAAACTCAAATGAATAATTTTCTAATTTTTGATGTCTTTAATCTTCTAATTTGCAGTTGTCATTGGGTTACTTACCAAGATTGAGCCAATAGAATCAAGGATAACAAAGAAGAAAACACCTACAGATGTACGTCAGATTGAAATTCTAATCCAGAGTAAGTGTATATCCATGTATCACCTTTTCACTAAAGGCTAAAGGCTGTTTTCTTCCACTTATATGATTATTACCAGTAATTACTTTGGAATGAATTATTCAGGGGTAATAGAATCAGAGTATCATTATGGGGAAGATTAGCTCATCATTTAAGTGAGGATGTAATTGACAATCAAACAATTATTATTGTTACCTCAACAATGGTGAAAAAATTCAATGGTAAGTTGAATATGTTTCCATGTCTTTTTTCATACCAAAATAATAGATCTAACCGATTTATTGTTCATTAAATAGGTTTGTGCCTAAAATCAACTAGCGCCACAAGATTATATACAAATCTAGATATACCCAAGGCTTGGGAATTACATGGCAGGTATTAAGCATAATTTGTAGGTTCTGGTCATATAGAATTTCATAATATATCTTCATTTACTTACTTTTTTTATAGCCACTCCACCGAAGAAACTTTACCAAAAGTGATGGAGATAGATAAAAGTACTCAAGGGACACTAGAAGATCAAATGTTTTACAAAAGGATAACCTTAAAAGAACTTACTGGAATTAGGCACGACAACCCAATAGATGAGGTAATGAATCAGAACTCTTCTAAGACATGATATTGTAGAAGTCTCCAATACCTACAAATGTATTTGACATATTTGTATGAGTGACTGCATATTCTTTAAAGAGCTATATTTTCTTCATCAACTTTCAGGACTTTGTGTTCACCACAATAGCTACAATTGATCGGTTACAAGAAAATATTCAATGGTGGTACATGTCATGCGATGCTTGCAACAAAATCGCTACAAAAGAATCACATAATTAGTATTGCAAGAATTGTGATACGCATCTAGAAGGTTTAACACCTAGGTAAGCATATTCTCTTGATTTGACCATCATTATGTACTATCACATTTGCGTTACACTAATGAAATGTGATTCTAGGTATCGTATTTGGTTTCAAATTAGTGATCACAGTGCTACTACAAGTTGCACTTTATTTGATGAAGAGGCTGAAAGAATGCTCAATACATCAGTCTCATTCCTGTTGGATTCATTAGATGGAAAATTTGAAGAAGTCCCAAAGATTATACAAGAATTATGTGGACAAAGACTCGTCTTTCGATTCAAACTCAACAATAAGAACCTCACTCTAGGCATGCAGAACTATGCAGTAAAGAAAATATTTGTGCCTGATGAGAAGCTTGAGAAGAGATACTTAGAGGATAAAGCTGAAGAGGTAATGGTCTATTAAACTATCAAATCTATTTAAACACCAATTATTATACTCTTTTATATGGAACTATTGAAGCAAGTATTTACAATTCTTGATCCATTGTGCTCAACAGGATTTGATGGATGATGAAGTGGACAACATGTTAAAACAAGAAACAAAGAAACCGAATAAGCCAGTTAAAAAGGTGATTGAATACTTCACTGTACAAGCTTTTCTTTACATAAATTCATCTCTTAATTCATCCATTTATGTTATTTTTGCAGGTAAAAATCAGCAAGTGTGAACTTAGCAAAAACATATGTGAGTTGGTCCCTGTGAAAGAGGAGCCAGAAGATAAAAGCAATGGGAGTACAGTACATCAGAAGGAGCATCAACATCAAAAATCATCAATGAGTGTCGATGGTGGGAAAAGGAGGCGAAGATCTGTTGTATTATCAGACTCGAAAGATGAAGAAGTGAAAATTAGTATATCTAAAAAATTAGAAAAGGCAGTGCCCAAAAGCATTAGAAGTGTTCATGCAAAAAAGAAAAAGACAAAAGTTGAACATGAAGGCTCCACAAGGATGACACGAAGTTTGACCAAAAAGACTAATAGCATCAAGACGATGTAATCGTCAACTTGAAGATTAAGTACGCCAAACAAGACCCAAGAGAGGAAGGACCTTTTCCAGAATTTTTTTGGGACAATAGTTTATCCAATATTTATTATTTTAATGTATCCGAGAACTGGAATATTTAGTGTGTTTTTATATATGATCAATATATATGAACAATATGACATTTTGTTTTCAAACAATTCAAGTATTGTATACTATTCAGAAGATAGAATGACCAGTACATTCATTTGATCTTAATCAATTTAGCACTGCATTTGTGTGGTTGGTCAAAGCTCTAATGTGCCTGCAACATTTGCTAAAGCACGACCTAGAATATATGAGAACAAAAATGCTCAACAGTATTTGAAAAGATTGAGTTGGAAATCCATCTGGAATATTATGAAATTTTTTAATCAAAATCATCGACTGCGAATTGTTCCATATGAAGCCACAACGAAATTTAAAACGACGGAAAGATGGATTGAGCTTTTATCCGGGGCGTATATTGTTACATCACGAACAATCATATGATGGGGACTCACAGACTTAAGCTTATTTTTTTCTCACTAACCCTAAAAAAATCCGACCAAAATTATTTTGCAGACAAAATGTATTTGGGCCAGACGCATACCTAGCTGAACTAGGTACTGACTAGGCAAGATAGTTGAAGGCCGAACCTGCGCTGCTACTTGAGGCACTGGTGCAACAAGGTTCCGCTCTCCTTCGTGCCTGCTACGCCGCACTGCTCCACGCAGGTCGATAGCTAATTGTTCACCTCGCGAAAGCTCACCTGTGCCGGCGTCTCCGTGCGGCCGCCGGCCGCGCCACCGCTTGCCCTCCTTAGCGCAAGAGCGGATCCAGTGAGAATCTTAGCTCAGCAGGTCGCCGGAAGCTAATCGGAAGCGATTTGCTCATCCGAAGAATATCCTTTTAGAAGAACTGTGTGGAAGAGGAATAGTCCATTGATATGAAGTGTGAGAAGATAATAAGCGGCGTAGCAGGAATGATTTTTTTAATTGTTTTGGACAGCACTGCAGCAGGAGAGTTGAAGTGCGAATAAAATACAGTACATTTTTAGGGGAGCTAGACAGCTTTCTGACAGCCAAGCACAAGCCCAAATTAGCTCATTAACCAGAAGTTGCTGGTGTAGGACTAACTATTAGTCGTTGCTCAAAAGAAGCTACTACCTCCGTCTAGCTGAATAAGTCATTCACGTAGTTCTAGGTCATCGATTTGAGGAATTAAATATGTGTTAAATGTCATAAAAAGTATATTCTTAGATTTCTACAAGGATGTAGTTTCTAAATATATAATTTTTGTCACATATAATACATATTTAGATAGTTAAATCGTCAACCTAGAACTACGCAAATGACTTATTCACTGAGACGGAGGTAGTACTATTTATTCAAACTAAATTTCCTGTAAAGACAATCCATATTGTACTGTCTGATTTTGACTCACTACATGATTCCTAATCCTACACGTCTAGGAAAACATCTAGCCATATCATTGTATAAGGTGCATCATATCACGTCCTACTAGCACAACAAGCCTCATCGCCAACTGATCCGTCTTCTCAAATTTGAAGCAACTCGACGACTAAGGAAGCAAAGGTTTCAGGGTATTATATATTTCCTCTCTTTAATCTATGCATTATTTTAGCTTCCTTATCAGCCAACATATTCTCATAAAACCTTTGTCCTCAGGTGATCTACATTAGTCAAATTGCTAGATCATAGTCTCAGAAAACAAACAAGAGGTATGGTCACATACACTTATCTCTATGCTTATATCACATAATCATCATTCAACCATAATTTTACAAGACAGACATTCATAAATGACCCATGATGCACTTTCTCAATAGCTACTTTTTCATGATGTCGGGAAGATCAAACACACGAGACGGCCAACAAATTGAAGGTATGGCAACAACTCCGGCAACTTGCATCCAATATACGCCGGAGACACCCAAACGATCAAAGGCACAAAGAAACGTCCGACGAACTGAAGACACAACATCGGCACCATCAGCCTCAGGTACTATCCCCATGCAATTCTTCATGTGTGTGCCTGCATTTTGATCTCAGCTCAACATTGCGTCAAAAGTCTTCTCATACTGAACTATAAAGCTCTTTTTCTTCATGCATCCTAACACTACCATGATAATAATGTGAAAGCTACAAAAAGAGCAACACAGTCGAACAATTATTGATTTATAGTTCCCTACCAGATAAACAACATTGATCTCCAGATGCACTGTATGTGACAACGTCCATTAGTAGTCTCTTATATCACCAAATGCACTTGCATGCCAGCAAAGGCAAAACACTATTAAGTACTCTCTCTGTAGAGAAATATAAGAGTGTTTAGATCACTACTTTAGTAATCGAAACGCTATTATATTTCTTTACGGAGGGAATACAACATAAATCATATTACATGATACTATGTTAACAAAACTATACACACTGACGAAATCACATTTGCAGATATGAGAGTCCAACATACGTTAGACCCAGCAGCTCACCAGACAAAAAGAAAGAAAGAACAACCTCTAAACTCAAGGAGTAGAAAGCGTACAAGGACTGCAGAGGGAAGAAGAAATGCGAACACAGAGGCTCCTAAACGATTGAGAAAGGCTAATGCTGAAGAACATAGGGAATCGAAGTGCGCCAGAAGCGAAACCAACAAAAACAACACTAGAGTCAATGTTGGAGACAACAACGGAACCAGAACCTCGACAAGTGCTAATAGCAAGCCATGGAACTTCGGAAGGCCAACATACAAATGCCAATATTGCAAAGCATTGCTATGGTGTGAAGAAATATTAAATTCAAACAAAGGAACTACGACACCCTCTTTTGGAATATGCTGCAAACAAGGGAAAATCGTTCTGCCGCCACTAAGAGAACCTCCACCATACCTTAGAAACCTCTTAAGAAGTGAAGGGAAGGATTCAGTAAACTTCAAAGAAAATATAAGGTCATACAACTCAATGTTTTCATTCACATCGATGGGAGGAGCTGTGGACAAGGAAATAAACACTCGCAAAGGACCTTATGTCTTTCGTTTGCATGGACAAAACTACCACCATATCGGAACTCTTTTGCCTCAAGGTACAGACAAACCTCGGTTCGCACAGCTATACATCTATAATACCGAAAATGAGGTGGAAAATAGGATAAGTGTGTCAAGATGCAATGATAATAAATCAACAGTGGACCCCAACATCGTCAAAGAACTGAAGATAATGCTCGACGACAACAATATCCTCGCAAAAACATTCAGAATGGCAAGAGGTAAATTCCAAGAAGGAGACTACCATGATTACACACTTTGGATACTAGGCAAAAGGAACGGAACACACAACCTTCCATCCGCATCTGAAGTTGCAGCATTGGTAGTAAGAGATCCAACCGGAGAGAGTGAAGGATGTGACATCGTTGTTGAGTACAAAAATATGGAGCCGCAAAGGATATCAGAGATCCACCCAAAATTCATGTCCATGCAATATCCGTTGTTGTTCCCATATGGAGAAGATGGTTTTAAACTTGAGATACCCTACAAGAAAACAAAAGGAGGTACAAACAACAGGAAATATGTAACGTTATTGGACTACTATGCATTCTACCTACAGCAACATCCTGATCAAGGAATGTTACTGCTCAAGTCTGGGCATTTGTCACTGCAATTTTGGGTGGATGTATACACATGTATCGAGCAAAATAGACTAAACTGGATCCGACACAATCAATGAAAGCTACGAACTGAACTTTACAGTAGATTGCAGGATGCGATTGAGCGAGGGGACACAAGAACAGAGCAAGTTGGAAAGAGGATAATTGTGCCTTCATCTTTTACAGGTGGTACAAGAAACAAGGGACAATATTTGCAAGATGCCTTTGCAATATGTCGCTGGGCTGGATACCCAGACCTATTTATAACATTCACATGCAATGCAAAGTGGCCTGAGATCCAATACATGCTAGATGAAGCGGGAGGTGGCCAAAAGCCAGCCAATCGGCCAGATATTGTGGACGGAGTATTTATGAGCAAACTAAAGGAGCTAATGAGAGACATAAAAGAAAAGAAATACTTCGGAGAAACAGTTGCAAGTAAGTCCCATTGACTATCAATCTTTACTCTTTCTTGCATCATCTTATAGTCCGTCGGACTCCTGCTCTTTAGAAACATGCATCATCTTATACTCTGTAAGATTCTAGCTCTTTAGTAACATGCATTCTAATTTTAGCTAAATCTGACAAACTATTAATCAACTGCAGTCATCTACACAATAGAATTCCAGAAGAGAGGACTCCCGCATGCCCACATACTAATATTTTTGAAGGACAAAGACAAGTACCCGGAACCATCGCAAATCGACAAAATAATAAGCGCTGAGATCCCAAACAAGGATGAGGATCCAGAAGCATTTGAAGCTGTTGAGAACTTCATGATGCATGGCCCGTGCGGTGAGGCTAAGAAAAACTCACCATGCATGGTGGACCATAGATGCACCAACCATTTCCCAAAAAGATACAATGTCAGCACTACCATTGACAAGGACGGATTTCCAATATATAAAAGGAGGGATGACGGAAGGCTGAAAGTGCAACTATCCCTAGGTGGTTTTGGTAATTCATAACAACATATAGCTCATTGAGCTAATGCTATTCCAAGACTATTATTTCAGGAAAGCTCAATGAATGGCATGGCATGGATGATGAAAGTGGATCCCTCAAAATACTAAGGACAAAGGATTGGCTCAAGCTCAAAAGCTCAAGACTCTTCATTTTATATTTTAGTGATCCAAGATCACATTGAGTCTATAGGAAAAGTCAATACCTCTTAACTACTGTCAAGGAGGTGTTGCTTAATGAGCCTCTTGCTTCATGTGCTTAGTGATATGCTCCAAAACCCCTTAACTACTTTCCCACATCCACAAATGACCTAAACCTAAAGCCAAAATCGGTCACACCGATTCTTCCTTTCCGGCGCCACCGATTCCAAAAGTCATAGCCACTGCCAAAAACCCTAAGCAAATCGGTCTTACCGATAGGGATCTCGGTCTCACCGAGATGGGATTGTAATCTCTCTGTTTCCCTTCGTAACGTTTCGGTCTAACCGAAGTGAGCGATCGGTCCCACCGAGATTGCAATGTAAACTCTCTATTTCCTTTTTGTAACATTTCGGTCTCACCAAGAAGAGCAAATCGGTCCCACCGAGTTTACCTGACCAACTCTCTGGAAAGCTTATTACCAAAATTGGTCTCACCGAGTTTGTGTAATCGGTCTTACCGAGATTACGTTATGCCCTAACCCTAACCAAATCGGTGTCACCGAGTTGCATGTCAGTCCCACCGAAAATCCTAACGGTCACTAGGTTTACTAAATCGGTCCGACCGAGTCTTCTGAATCGGTCCCACCGAGTTTGGTAAATTGTGTGTAACGGTTAGATTTTGTGTGGAGGCTATAAATACCCCTCCACCTCCTCTTCATTTGTGGAGAGAGCCATCAGAACAAACCTACACTTCCAACTTACCATTTCTGAGAGAGAACCACCTACTCATGTGTTGAGGCCAAGATATTCCATTCCTACCATATGAATCTTGATCTCTAGCCTTCCCCAAGTTGCTTTCCACTCAAATCTTCTTTTCACCAGACCCAAAACCTATGAGAGAGAGTTGAGTGTTGGGGAGACTATCATTTGAAGCACAAGAGCGATGAGTTCATCATCAACGCAGCATTTGTTACTTCTTGGAGAGTGGTGTCTCCTAGATTGGCTAGGTGTCACTTGGGAGCCTCCGACAAGATTGTGGAGTTGAACAAAGGAGTTTGTAAGGGCAAGGAGATCGCCTACTTCGTGAAGATCTACCGCTAGTGAGGCAAGTCCTTCGTGGGTGACGGCCATGGTGGGATAGACAAGGTTGCTTCTTCGTGGACCCTTCGTGGGTGGAGCTCTCCGTGGACTCGCGCAACCGTTACCCTTCGTGGGTTGAAGTCTCCATCAATGTGGATGTACGATAGCACCACCTATTGGAACCACGCCAAAATCATCCGTGTCTCCAATTGCGTTTGAATCCTCCAAACCCTTCCCTTTACTTTCTTGCAAGTTGCATGCTTTAATTTCCGCTGCCTATATACTCTTTGCATGCTTGCTTGAATAGTGTGTTGATTGCTTGACTTGTCCTAAATAGCTAAAATCTGCCAAACTCTAAAACTGGGAAAAGGTTAAGTTTTTAATTGGTCAAGTAGTCTAATCACCCCCCCTCTAGACATACTTCAAGGTCCTACAAAGGCAGATGTCACGCCCAATATGCGACCCTATCCTAAAGGAACTTGAAGGTCCCACAAAGGATAGAAGAGCATATTGGAGACGCTTTTCCAAGGTGGAAATCATTACATTGTACCATTACATAATAGTTGGGGATACATACAAGAGGCATAGAATGCCACACGAATACAACATCACAATACATAAGAGCATCATCCGACTACGGATAAAACACAAACAGAAACTCAAACGACATCCACCCTGCTAGCCCAGGCTGCCGACCTGGAACCTGTCCCATGATCGAAGAAGAAGCAGAAGAAGAACTCCAAAACAAGCAAACATCACTCTCGCGTCATGATCATCGCAAAACCTGTACCTGCAACTGTCGTTGTACTAATCTGTGAGCCATGAGGACTCGGCAATCCCATTACCATGTGTATCAATACTAGCAAAGCTTAATGGGTAAGGAAGGGGTAAAGTGGTGAGGCTGCAGTAGCGGCTAAGCATGATCTGGTGGCTAACATACGCAAATAAGAGCGAGAAGAGAAGCAACGGAACGGCCGTGAAGCTATCAATGATCAAGAAGTGATCCTGAACTCCTACTTACGTCAAACATAACCCAAAACCGTGTTGACTTCTCGGACTCCGCCGAAAAGAGACCATCACGCTACACACGCGGTTGATGCGTTTTAATTCGAATCTGGTGTCAAGTTATCTACAACCGGATATTAACAAATTCCCATCTGCCACATAACCGCGGGCACGGCTCTCGAAAGTTTATACCCTGCAGGGGTGTCCCAACTTAGCCCATCACAAGCTCTCACGGTCAACGAAGGATATACCTTCTCCCGGGAAGACCCGATCAGTCTCGGAATCCCGGTTGACAAGACATTTTGACAATGGTAAAACAAGACCAGCAAGACCGCCCGATGTGTCGACAATCCCGATAGGAGTCGCACGTATCTCGTTCTCAGGACACACCGGATAAGCTAAGCGTACAGGTACCGACGTAACCCAAGTTGCCAAGGGATGGTCCCGCACGGTGCTCTAGTTTGGACCAACACTCCGAGGAGCACTGGCCCGGGGGGGGGGGTAAAATAAGATTAACCTCGGGAGCGCGACTCCCAAGGGAAAAAGGCTAAGTGAGGCAAATGGTAAAACCAAGTGTCGGTGTCAAAACCGGCGGATCTCGGGTAGGGGGTCCCGAACTGTGCGTCTAGGCGGATGGTAACAAGAGATGTGGGACACGATGTTTTTACCCAGGTTCGGGCCCTCTCGATGGTGGTAAAACCCTACGTCCTGCTTGATTAATATTGATGATATGGGTATTACAAGAGTGGATCTACCACGAGATCAAGGAGGCTAAACCCTAGAAGCTAGCCTATGGTATGATTGTTGTAATGTATGTTGTCCTACGGACTAAAGCCCTCCGGTTTATATAGACACCGGAGGAGGCTAGGGTTACACAGAGTCGGTTACAATGGTAGGAGATCTACATATCCGTATTGCCAAGCTTGCCTTCCACGCCAAGGAAAGTCCCATCCGGACACGGGACGGAGTCTTCAATCTTGTATCTTCGTAGTCTTGGAGTCCGGCGGATAATGATAGTCCGGCTGTCCGGACACCCCCTAGTCCAGGACTCCCTCAGTAGCCCCTGAACCAGGCTTCAATGACGATAAGATCGGCGCGCATAATGTTCGGCATTGCATGGCGGGTTCCTCCCTTGAATAATCCAGAGAAGATCGTGAACACCAGGATAGTGTCCGGCTCTGCAAAATAAATTCCACATTCCACCGTAGAGAGAATAAAATGTACACTTAGTTCGATCTGCTGACATATTATGCGGCGTGACATCACACCGCCACCAAGCCTTTGTTTGAATCATTTTTTACTATACCACCTCAGCACGTTTAGCGAAGCGGTTTCCTTGGCACGTCTTGTCGAAGCAGAGATCGTATTCCCCTTATTCCGGGATTCTAATCAATACGTGTGTGGGTAACCCAACCGTTCCCGTCTACACGCCTCCTCTATCGAAGGAGAATCCCAAACGGTCACGGAGACGGCCCTTGGTATCTCATCCCCTTTATAAGAGGACCAAGGCTCGTCCTTGTTCTTCAATCTCGCATCGAATCTCTTCCCCGCTCCCAGTTCCAACACCCAGAGCCTCAGATTCGAGCGCTTCGGATCCTCAACCATGTCCGGCTCCGACCTTCAAGGCCGGTGGATGCCCTCCTCCGTTACGGAGGAGGACATATTGAAGTTGCGTGAGGCCAAGTACCTGGCCTACGAGGTTTCGCACAGGTTGCCTGCCCAAGGGCAGGCCGTGCCCGCCCCCGAGCCCGGTGAATACGTCGTCTTCGTATCCCACCTCCGTCGGGGTTTAGGCTTCCCGACGGACCCCTTCGTGAGAGGGCTCCTGTTCTACTATGGGCTGGATTTTCACGACTTGGCTCCAGAGTCCATCCTCCACATCTCCGCATTCATTATCGTCTGCGAAGCCTTCCTCCGCGTCACTCCCCACTTCGGCCTGTGGTTGAAGACCTTCAAGGTGGAGCCGAAAATGATCGGGGGGCGTCAAGCGGAGTGCGGCGGGGCGGCCATAAGTAAAAAGGCCGATGCCCCGTGGCCCGAGGGTTCCTTCCAAGAGGAGCTCGGATTGTGGCAGCAGGAGTGGTTCTATATCACCACTCCGAGGGGTAGCAGGCAAAAGCCACCACCTTTATTCCGCCCGGGACCTCCACGTTAGCTGATGTCGTGGGTCAACCAAGGGCTCAATTGGGGGCCGTCCGAAGACGTGCCCTCACTGCAGGGCCGGATTCGAGATCTCCAATCGAGGGAGATCAACCTGATCAGGGTGATGCAGGTTATGTTAATCAGGCATCTTCTGCCCTGCAAACGCCGTCCTCTCCGTTTATGGGAGTTCAATCCGGAGGGACCTCGGATTCTCCAACACTTCATGGGTGCAACACCCGTGGAGATGTACAGGTTGTTCTTCGGACCGCAGGTGGCGTGTCCGGATTTAGCCGAGGATGCAGGCCTAAGCCGCGATCGCCCGGATACTCAGGTAAATAGCTTAGAGAGCGGACATTCTGTTATATGCCTTTCTAGAGTTCGCCTTCTGAACCCTTGTTCTTTACAGGAATAGGTGGCGCGATCAAGGCTGATAAGGTGTCCGGCCCCCCTCCCAGAGACCGCACTGGAGCCCGTGCTAGTCAGAATGTTGGAGGTCGCGCCCACAGAAGGGGGCGAAGGGGAAAATAGAGGAGCTAATATTTCACCCAAAGGGGCGACTGAAGAGGGGGGAACCAAGAACACCTCCCTTCAGGGGGAGAAGAGGACCGCCTCCGAAGATCCGGAGGACAAAGCCCCTAAGCGTGGGAAGAGATCTTCACCGGGGGGTCCGGCGTCCGGAGAGAATCCGGACGCACAATCATCGCCAAAGGATCGGCCCTCCAGCGAGCCGTGAGTATGAAAGAGGGAGTTAATTAATAAGGAAATACCTTCATTTGTGCTTCTGTGGGTAACCAAAATATTTGTATTTGCAGTTCGGATTTGCATTCCTCTCAGATGAGTTCATCTTCGGTGGACCTTCTTCCGGAGATGATGGAGAGCGACACGCCTCCGTCTGCGGTGCCGTCAGATAAGGCGGGCGAGCCTGAAGTATCGTCACGGAGGGTATCCCCGAGTCCGGAGGGGCCAGAGAGTTCGGCACCCACTAGTATCCGGCCGGGAGAACTGAAGAATCTGCTTGAGAGGGCGTCCATTTCAGAAGATCACCGTGCTTTGATGCGTATGGTGGTTGGAAGGATTCCGTCTGCCGAGAGCGGATTGCGTAATGCCGCCATGAGTTTGCTGGCGGGATTTGAGGTATGCAAGAATGACGCATCCTTTTGTCTTTGAACAGTTTTGCACATAAAAATACGCCCTGTATAGATAGTAGCCCCTGGGACTCGGTAGGTTGTCGGAAACGACAGCAGCCCGAGGATCGAAATCTCAAGTAATGAATACCGCCGTCCCTATGCAGGTGGCGGATAGTCCGAGGGCCAGTCGGACTAATGAGTTTGCCGAATTAAGTCGGCAATTTGACATGGCGGATGCGGATATCGCACTTGTCAACCGGAGACTTGACGAGTCGCAAGGTAAATAAATTCTCCGCAGTCGCTTTATTTAAGGGGATCGAAGCCCTCCTCTGATAAATTTTATGCTGTTGTACAGACGGTGCTGCTGCTGTGGAGAGCCTTCGGGCCGAACTTGCTCGAGCTAAGGAGCAAGCCCGAAGGAGTGACGCGGCTGCCTCGAGGGCGGCCGAAGAGTTGAAAGCCGAAAAGTTTGCGCACTGCCTAAGCAGGGCGGAGGTGGCCGAATTGGCCATGAAAGTAAAGGATGCTACCGACCGCAATGAGGCTCTTGAAAAGGAGCGCTTATCGGAGCGGGAAGACCTGAAGAAGGCCACCGCCGAAGCCAAGGATGCCCGCTCTGCTTTGCGGGCTATGAAGGAGGAACTGCGCCAGGCCGGAGAGATCGTAGCTGGCAAGCCTTTTCTGCTGCGTCGCCGGTTTATGGATGGAAAGTATGCTCAATTTGAGCGGCTGTGGAGTCCGGAGGATCCGTATATGGACTTAGCTGCGAGTGCGGCCGATGCCGTTAAGCACTTCCGGAGCCAGGAGGATCACGAGACGGAAGAGCTATATTGGTCTCAATTCCACAGTCCGGATCGCTCACTTCCGTTGACGGACCGGTTGGCCGAATGGGCCGAGCTAAATAGATTGTCCGGACTTGCCATGACTGACATCGTGGCCCATGTCTGGCCAGAGAGGTCCAAGGCGACGAGCTACTTCGGCTTACTGTAGCAATTCCTTGGAGCGGTGCCGCATATAAAGGAGATGAAGCGGTCGGCCTACATCGAGGGCGCGCGGATGGCTCTTGCCCGTGTGAAGGCGCATTGTCCGGAGATGGATGCCACCGCTGTTGCCGCCCAGGGTTCGGATGAAAGCCGGCTCCCTACCGAGCACTACTTCAGGGAAGTTATGTGTGGCGCTCGTGTAATAGAGTCGCAGTGCTCGAAAAATATCACGTTCAAATGAACGTATTAGCTTGTAAATCGATGATTATGTTACAACTGCTTTTTATACTTGTGCGTCCCAAGTAGTAAAACTTCTCCTGTGCGGCCATTTACGTATACTTTTGTATAACTTGAAAGATGGCAGTCTTCGGCTTCAGCCCCCACGCACAAGGTGCGGGGGTGTTCGCAAAAATAGCGCGTTTTCACACTTTAATCCGACGTCTCGGTCCTGTTATAAGGAGGTGGTAGCGTAGCGAACGAGGCAATCCGGACTATAATGCTTTATCACTTTCACTTAGCCAGTGGAGCTCGAGGGTGGGGCTACGATATAGCCCCTGGCGGCATCGCCCTTCTCCGAATTCGGAGCGCGTGTGTGCCTGACCGGGAAACGGTCCTTCGTCAAAGCTGGGAATTCTAAACATTCCGATAGTCGATCGAGTGGTTGACCAGTCTCTCGCTGTATCATGACAGTCAGTTTTCGGCTTTCTCTACTGAGGTGCTCGCCCAGCCGAACTGGGGCACAATCGCAGTAGTTCTCCTGGTGCCGCGTTAGCCGATGATATGGAACGTAAGGCAGCAAAACACAGGAGCCGGGCAAACCCAACATTTGACCAAAGACATGATTCGGAGCTGATGCATATAATGCCTAACTCGAGATGCCGAACACTCCCTAAGGTGTTCGGTCTTTATAATAATGGGCAGAACGATGCCCTAAGCCCTTCGTGTCCAGGTACAGGCATGGTCTTCTAACGCGGCCGATGCCAAAGCGTCAGGCTCCGCTTTGGCTATAAGAAGAGACCAAGGGAGAATAACAACAAGAGACAGTAAAAAAGGTTTACGCAGGGTCTTAATCTGAAAAGAATCCTCTCAACGGGTCCCTACTACACGTCTGCGCCTGTGTCTCTGTTGCGCCGTTATCCTGGACGGGTATGCACGTTGTTCATCTGTAGAAAGAGAGGAACGTTTAGTTTTAGAAACAATTCGTGCGAAAAGAATGTGAAAAATAAGAAATATAAATAATTAAAGCGGGGTTTGTATGAACCCGCGGTTGTTTGTGCGCGCAGCCCCCTGTGAAGGGGTATGCGGCTAGGGAGCCCCTAGCCTACTGAAGCCG
>NC_057797.1:403670951-403683304 GCF_018294505.1 Triticum aestivum | reverse complement strand
TGCCAGCAGCGGGAGATGCGCCGGCACCAGGCGCCGGCGGCGGTTGTGGAGGGGGGCGGGGAAGGTGGGGATTGGGCGGGGATGGGGATCGTGGGGGTCGGGGAAGGTGGGGATCGGGTGGGGATGGGGATCATGGGGAGATCTGTTTTTTTCGTCCACTGTACCGATCCTTCAGGAACGCCACCGCGGCTTATAGGGGGCTGTGATCCAAATAACTGGGATTAGAATAGTGTTGTCCTATATATATATATATATATATATATATATATATATATAGTACAAATGCCCGTGCGTTGCATCAGGCGATTTTTTTTGTGAACTCTGCTTCTGCTCCGAGTGCCACTACGCGCCACTTCTTATATCCAAAAAAATGTCAAAAATAAGGTTACTATAAACAAGCAAGAGAGATGAGGGAAGACGCCACTCGATTGGGGCGATCAGCATCACGATTACATGGAGCCTTGGAAGCCAAGGAACAGACCTCCCCGTATCAATCTACAACCGAACAGAATAGGGAAGATACGGAGGTAGGCTATAGCTATACAAGATATGTACTTTAACAGTTACCCTCATTCGCTACAAGGTGAATATGCCTTCGTGTTCCGAGGTTGAATTATCGCTAAGCTATGCTTTAGGTTGAGGTATGATTCTGCTCTTCATCTGCCTCCAGAAGAAAACCTAGATCACCTCTCTCCTCTCCCCGGCGCCATGGTACACTGACGGCAAAGCCTGCGCAAATCGTCGACGACGAGGAGGTCCTTCGAAGATGTTGTGCCCTGGCGGGCCACGCGATATGGCAGGGAGGGCCGGCTGTTGCGCGTGCGCTGGTGGGTGGTTTGGGCTAGCATCTCAGCTCCAACGTGTTGGCTATCTTCAGTGGCGACCCAACCTAACCTGGTCATTGGAGAAGGGGGCTGCATCTGTTCGGATTCGATCGACTTTCGTGGTCTTGCAGTTTCTACATACCTTTCTCACATTTTCTTCTACAAGGCAGCGATTTGCTGCACAAATTGCGACCGACAACACCTGCTCTACATCAACATCTTCTCGGCCATTGCTTCCACAAGTTCCTGGGTTGAAAAAAGTTTGATCCGTCGAGGCAGAGGCTCAGAGGGATGCAGGAGGCACAAGAGCTCGGCTCCCCCAGAGATTTGAATGTAACTTTCTTTTTCCATACGGGTGAGTTTGTAAGGACATGCGTTTCTTAATATTTGGCCTTAGGCCTTTTTGCAAAGAAAAAAGTAATTGCCGCTTTTTGGACAATGAAGTGTTGATGTGAAGAACAGACCCTAACGTCCTTCGTCGGCGCCTACTTCAACTTTGCACTGCCATCGGATGGAATATTAATCCAACTAATC
This sequence comes from Triticum aestivum, assembly GCF_018294505.1. Classification (NCBI taxonomy): domain Eukaryota; kingdom Viridiplantae; phylum Streptophyta; class Magnoliopsida; order Poales; family Poaceae; genus Triticum; species Triticum aestivum. Next base: position 403,681,946 of record NC_057797.1, on the reverse strand, counting down.
ATGTACTTACAAAGCATGCAACCCATCTTCCAGCTTACACGTCCTCTGAATCTCAAAAACATGCACCCGCTCTGAACTTTTGAACATTTACTCTGCTGCTCTCAATTTGTAACTACTTTTCATGTTCAGATTTCAGGCAAATGAAAAAGGAGTGGAGGGGAGAAGATTTGTCACAGAAATACGACTGCTAGAACCAAATAATCTCTCCATCCCTCTCAGTATACACGCACATATGCACAAGCAAGTAAATCAAACTGCAAAACTGAATGAACCACACCTGCAGTCATACTTTTGTTGCAACCAGGCCAGGCGGAGGCGGGACACGGTGGCACTGGCGGCGTCTGACACCGCCGATTCCGGAGCTATAGCCTGCGGTGGACGAGCTCGCATAACTTCTCTTCTCTGGGTTCACGGATCTCGTGTCCGCCTTTCCCCGTTCCCCCCTTGGCTCCTACCGCAGGTGTCCACGTCTACCTCTGCTTCGTCGCTGCTCCCTTCTCGACGCGGCACAGGAGGGGGAGAAGGAGGTGGCGCGTGGAAGCCTTCAACTGGAAATTAACAAAATGTCTAGTTAGAAGTTAGAACCTTTTTATTATCTTATTCATAATCAGACCGTACTCTGAACATAAAGAGCATGCGATCCTAGGACATGAAGCACAACCATCTAGCTAATAGAAACACTCATCATAAGCTGAAGTAATTCTGTAATAGTACTTACATATTGCTCCAGCCGTATATCTGCAACCTACAACTATATATATCCATCTCCTCAGGCACCATAGTTGACCATTATTGGCGCTTCACTGCTCCTGGCAACTTGATGTTAATTTGTAGAAACAGTGTTTGGTCTTATTGTGTATTTGGCGTAATGCCATCAGTGAATTGGCAGTTATGTCATCAGAATATGCAGCTCAGAGCCTCCAACACCTCTCCAGAACAATGAAGGATTTTTTCTTGCATTATTCTTAGTTTGAATGTGACAAAATAATCAAAGAATGGAACATCCAACAATGATTTAAACAACGATTTTGTGTGAGGTTCTCATGTGAAAATAATTTTGTTGTCCAGACAAAGTATATGGCATGTCAAAAAATTGTCCACCTATACTGTAATAGCCTACTTGTGAGCATAATATCTAATATCGAGTTACAGATAAAGGAAGATATACCGATCGATGAAATAGATGTACCTAGAAAATAAGGATGATGTTGCTCTTCCCAGGCGGTTGATGTAGGCATTAGTACCGAAGTTTGATCCGTGAAAAAAAATCTGCAGCTCTCACTTTCAACTGAGGTTGGTACTTTGACACAATTGCTGGAAATTAAAAGATGGAAACACCATAAAAAGCTGCTCAGAGAAACTTATGCCGTAGTTCACAGTTACAGGAAGCAAGGAAAGAAATGAGCGATACACTAATTTCAACATCACAAGGAGCTGTATGAGAAACCAAACTCCAGAAGCTTGTCTTACCAATCCTGCATAATAACCATCATTTGGAGCATGTCGGAAGAGAATGCACCACTACTATTATGCAAAACAGAAACTGGTGTTAATCTCCTATCACATTTGCTTTTCTGAACTCTCTCTTCATTTTTTTTAGTTCCACAGAAGCCATTTCATCAATGTAGAAATACCAGGTGTCTACCACCACCTGTCATTACAGATTGGGTAGTCTCCTCTGAATTGCCTAGTGACACAGAACCGCCATATTTTCCTGAGTTTCTGTAGCATACAAAACTTAGTTATGATGCATATAAAATATTGTTCTTTTAGGAGAAAATTAAGCACAACTAAGCACTTACTTTTCTTATCGAATGCTTTTTTCAGGACCGTTTGCAGACATGTATTGCTTGTCGGATTGGGAGATCAATGCATGCAACATATCCATTGGTTGGCCCAGATCGAGCAGGATTTGGCCATGCCACGCACCTACCATAATCGACACTATTGCAGGCTTGGACTGTCAAGTGATCGGCAAGGAGTCACGCAGGCCTGCTACAACTTGCTTGTCACAATCGATGCTGCATGTCCTCGGTTGCCGCTCCTTGTGGCGCCTCCCTCTACCTCCAGATCTAATGGCAACGCCTACTGCCGCCGCTGTCGGGCCCTTAGAGGCGCTCCATGAGCTCATTCCACTCGGGCTAGGGGTGTAGTAGCTCCAACTCGCTTAGAAGCACGTCCAGGATGCTCATGCAACCCAGCTCTACCTCCTCATTGGTGACCACCACCATCGCCTCAACTTTCTTCTTCGGCTCGCATCATTCTTCTTCGCTTTACCATTTGTACTTCACAGCAAGTGTTAAGCATAAACTGACAAAAAGAATACCTCTGCAGCATTTCAAAAGCTGTAAGTAACTTACCAGTAATGATCTAACATCTTCGTCCTCACAGTTTTCACCAGCAAGCAAAGGTTAAATGTTGATTGTCGATGTTTGGAGAGCAAAAGGATAGCCTACATGAATATGATCATGCCAAGGGTGGAATTAATCAGTATTATCTAGCTATGTTTTTCCAGTCCAAGTGACATTTCCAATTCCTCAAGGAAAAGGTATTTTTCAGATTAGTTTTTCTGTTCTAGGCTACATCACCACTTATATCTGATTTGCAACAGTTTTTGGGCCACGAAAACAACTGTATTAGACTCTGAAGAGACTAAGAAAACTCTGACTAATCAAACAGCATGGTTGCATACTGGAGAAATTAATTGGCATAGATTTCTCCTAATAGATGGGTAGACTGCCAAAATTATTTGAATCAAAGCAGGTTGCTTCTTGCAATTTCAAGCCTTCGGTTCACTTCTTACTTTTGTCCAAGATTCCACGGGAACTCTGTATTCATGGAGGTGCTTTATAAAGCAGAGTGAGATATATATGCGTGGGTTGTGAATGTATAAACATCTAAAGATTTAGTGGTATTCACCTTGTGAACAAAGATGAAACCAAGTCTAGACATGGAAATAGAAAGCACATCATTCGGATAACAGAAGCATCACCATCTAGGAAACTAAAACACTCACCATTAGCCTAATTAATTTTAGATTGGGCTCATACATTAGCAAACAACTTTGAAGAAAGGGGTTGCGCATTACATAAAATTGCAGATGAAAAGAAAGAGAAGGTAAGTGACCTTAGAGTTGCTGGAATTTAGTCTATATTGGGGCAGCCCAATAACTATTTCAGAAATTCCTAATAAATCCTAGAGGCCCACTTAGCCCATTTGTGCAAGGCAAGGGATACTACTAAAGTTTAGTCCCACATTGCTAGTCTAGTGGGAGTTGGACCTCCTTATAAGGGAGGTTCTTTCCCTACTTGTACGAGCATGAGAACAAGAGGGACATCCACGCGCGCTCCTCCTCCGCCGCCCGCCTCGCCTCGCCTCGTCACGACGCGCCGCGCCGCGGGTTGCGGGAATGAGCCGAGCCGATGTCTAATTTTTGCCACTGTTCGCATCCATCTCTTGTGCCTATATAAGAGAGGTCGCTCCTCTCCAGAGAGACACATCAGAAGGTCCTCTTCCTCTCGCCACACAAGTTCCATTCTCTGCGCTGATGTTGTCTTCCTCATCCCGGCTTGCGGCGTGCACCGCGAGTCGGGACAGTAGGCCTCCGGAACCACACCTTTTGAGTCCTGTACGGGAGAAGGGTGATAAGGTTTTTGGGGAGCGCTCAGCGCGACTACTGGCTGCTTCATCACGGACGATCCGGTCGCCGACGACTACTTCCCCGACGACGACTTCTTCCCCGACGTCGACAACCTCCTCGACGACATGGCTGGCGAGGACACCGACCCCAAGTCCAGTGCTACTCCTGCTGCTGTCCCGTATGTCTTCTTCTTTCTGTCACATGTCCTGCCACAGTTACTTCTACTAGTACTTGCCCTACATATGTTAGGTTCTACTTCATATATGCAACTAGTTCTACTGTCTGCTATAGATATGTTAGGCTACGGTTCATATATGCAGAAGCTATTTACCTTCTCTCTGTCAGAACGCATGACGTGCTTTATCTCTACTATTTTAGTCATGCTTTATCTAGTATTCCTGTTAATAAAATCTCTTGGGAAATTGCTCATATTTCCAACAATCCAAAAACCTTTTATAGGCAATTTACCTCGAATGGTTTTGCTGCTTCCATGAGACCTCCTATGTTTGAGGGTATCCACTATAAGAGGTGGCGCGTGAGAGCAGTCTTATGGTTTCAAACCATGAGTTGCTATGACGCCACGCTTGGCAAACCTGAAGGAGAGCTTGATGCTCAACAAGCACAAGCTTTTCAGAAAATGGATACTCTGTTTAAGGCTGCTCTCTTGAGTGTTCTTGGAGAGAACATAGTTGATTCTTATGCGTCAATTGATAATGGAAAAGATATGTGGGATGCACTCGAGGCCAAGTTTGGGGTCTCGGATGCTGGCACTGAGCTGTACATCATGGAGCAATTCTATGATTACAGGATGACTGAAGAGCGCTCCGTGGTTGAGCAAGCTCATGAGATACAGTCGTTTGCTAGAGAACTTGAGCACTTCAGTTGTACGCTACCGGACAAGTTTGTTGCCGGAGGTATCATCACTAAGCTTCCTCCTTCATGGAGGAACTTTGCTACCTTGCTGAAGCATAAGAGGCAGGAGTTTTCCGTCCCAGATCTCATTGGCACTCTTGATGTGGAAGAAAAGGCGAGAGAAAAGGACACACGTGCTCGAGGTATTGAGGGAGGATCTAGTGCCAATGTGGTACAGAAGCAGAACTTCCAGCCTCACAAGTTCAAGAACAAGGGCAAGTTTGATGGTAAAGGAAAGTTTGATGGGAAGAACAAGGCTGTGCAGCACACGAACTTCAAGAAGAAGAATGACAAGAAGAAAGGTGCTTGTCATGTGTGTGGAGATCCTGATCATTGGGCTCCTAGTTGCCCCAATCGCTATGACAAGCGTCATCCTGGGAAAGGCGGCAAGACCGCTAATGTTGTCATCGGAGACATTCACATGAAGGATGCTGGGTATGGTATATTTCCCACTATTCTTTCAGTATGTCATTCTCCTGATTGGTTGATTGACACGGGTGCTAATGTGCATGTATGCGGTGATATTTCCATGTTTTCGTCTTATCAGACCGCAGGGACTTCAACCGTGCTGATGGGCAACGGTTCAAGTGCTTCTGTTCGTGGTGTTGGCACGGTCGATCTGAAGTTTACTTCGGGAAAGATCGTGCGGCTGAAGAACATGCATTATGTCCCCTCCGTCAATAAGAATCTTGTTAGTGGATCTCTTCTGTGTAGAGATGGCTACAAGCTTGTCTTTGAGTCGAATAAATTTGTAATATCCAAGTATGGAACCTTTGTTGGTAAAGGCTATGAGTCAGGAGGCCTGTTTCGTTTATCCTTATCAGATGTTTGCAATAAAGTTGTTAATCATATTTGCAACAATAGTGAATCAAATGTGTGGCATTCACGACTTTGTCATGTTAACTTTGGTTGCATGTCGCGACTAGCGAAGTTGAACTTAATCCCTAGTTTCACCACCGTTAAGGGATCTAAGTGTCAAGTGTGTGTGCAAGCTAAGCAACCTCGTAAATCTCACGTGACTGCGGAGACGAGAAATCTTGCACCACTAGAACTTATACATTCAGATCTATGTGAAATGAATGGTGTTTTGACAAAAGGTGGAAAGAAACATTTCATGACGTTAATTGACGACTCCACTAGATACTGCTGTGTGTATCTTCTGAAATCTAAGGATGAGGCTTTGAACTTTTTCAAGATCTATAAAGCTGAAGTGGAAAACCAACTTGATCGAAAAATCAAGAGGCTTAGGTCCGACCGTGGTGGAGAGTATTTTTCCAATGAATTTGATGCTTTTTGTGCGGAACATGGTATAATCCATGAGAGGACGCCTCCCTACTGACCTCAGTCAAATGGGGTGGCCGAAAGAAAGAACCGTACTCTAACTGATTTGGTTAACGCCATGTTAGACACATCGGGTCTCTCCAAGGCATGGTGGGGGGAGGCGATATTGACAGCATGTCATGTCCTAAATCGAGTTCCCACAAAGAACAAAGAGATAACTCCATTCGAGGAATGGGAGAAGAAAAGGTTAAAACTCTCTTATCTGCGAACATGGGGTTGTTTGGCGAAAGTCAATGTTCCAATTCCAAAGAAGCGGATACTTGGACCAAAGACTGTGGATTGTGTTTTCTTGGGATATGCTTTTCATAGCATCGGCTATAGATTCTTGGTTGTAAAATCTGAGGTACCGGACATGCACGTTGGTACGATCATGGAGTCGAATGATGCGACTTTCTTCGAACATATCTTTCCCATGAAGGATATGGCTACCTCATCTAATCAAGAGATGCCTAGTTCATCGAATCAGGAACCAGTTACAATTACTGAACCTGCCATTTCGATGGAACACTTTGAAAGTCCTGTGGAGGAGAACAATGAAGTTCCTACTAGGAGCAAGAGACAGAGGACTGCAAAGTCCTTTGGAGATGATTTTCTTGTGTATCTCATAGATGACACTCCCAGTTCTATTTCAGAGGCCTATGCATCTGAAGATGCTGACTACTGGAAGGAAGCAGTTCGTAGCGAGATGGATTCCATCTTGGCGAATGAAACTTGGGAGATAATTGATCGTCCTTATGGGTGCAAACCTATAGGATGCAAATGGGTATTCAAGAAGAAGCTTAGGCCTGATGGTACTATCGAAAAGTACAAAGCTCGGCTCGTGGCTAAGGGTTATACCCAAAAGGAAGGTGAAGACTTCTTTCATACTTACTCACCTGTGGCTCGACTGACCACTATTCGAGTTCTACTTTCACTAGCTACCTCACATGGTCTTCTCGTTCATCAAATGGATGTTAAGACTGCTTTCCTAAATGGAGAGTTGGATGAGGAAATTTATATGGAACAACCAGATGGGTTTGTAATAGATGGTCAGGAAGGGAAAGTGTGCAAGTTGCTGAAGTCTTTGTATGGACTCAAGCAAGCACCCAAACAGTGGCATGAGAAGTTCGAAAGAACTTTAACAGCTGCAGGCTTTGTTGTGAACGAAGCTGACAAATGTGTGTACTATCGCCATGGTGGGGGCGAGGGAGTTATGCTTTGCTTGTATGTTGATGACATACTGATTTTCGGAACAAATCTGAATGTTATTAAGGAGGTCAAGGATTTCCTATCTCGCTGTTTTGAGATGAAGGATTTAGGAGTGGCTGATGTCATTCTGAACATCAAGTTGTTGAGAAATGATAATGGTCGGATTACATTGCTTCAATCTCACTATGTGGAAAAAATCTTGAGTCGCTTTGGCTATAGTGACTGCAAGCCCTCTCCAACACCATATGATGCTAGCGTGCTGCTTCGAAAGAATCGAAGAATTGCTAGAGATCAATTGAAGTATTCTCAGATTATTGGCTCTCTTATGTACTTAGCCAGTGCTACAAGACCTGACATCTCCTTTGCTGTTAGCAAGCTGAGCCGGTTTGTCTCAAAACCGGGAGATGTGCATTGGAAAGCTCTAGAGAGAGTTTTGCGTTATTTGAAAGGCACTGTAAATTATGGAATTCACTACACTGGGCATCCAAAGGTGCTTGAAGGGTATAGTGACTCAAACTGGATCTCAGATGCTGATGAGATAAAGGCCACGAGCGGATATGTGTTCACTCATGGAGGTGGCGCTGTTTCTTGGAAGTCTTGCAAGCAGACCATCTTAACGAGGTCAACAATGGAAGCAAAACTCACAGCACTAGATACAGCTACGGTTGAAGCAGATTGGCTTCGCCGACTCTTGAATGACTTGCCGGTAGTTGAGAAACCTGTACCGGGTGCCCTTATGAACTACGACAATCAAACTGTGATCACAAAAGTGAGCAGCTCAAAGGATAACATGAAGTCATCAAGACACGTTCAGAGAAGGTTAAAGTCTGTCAGGAAAATGAAAAACTCTGGAGTTATTGCGTTGGATTATATCCAAACGTCTAAAAATCTGGCAGATCCTTTTACTAAGGGTCTATCGCGTAATGTGATAGATAATGCATCGAGGGAGATGGGTATGAGACCCACAATATGAGTTGTTCACAGTGGTAACCTATTCTTTGTGATCGGAGATCCCGTGAATTAGATGTGGAAGACAAGCTGTTGGTCAACTGGGAGGAGAGTATCCTTACTATTAAAAATACCACTCCATGAAGATGCAATACTCTCCTAATCTGCATGGCACGTTGATGTATATCTTAATGTGTTCTAAGTGGCTCTTTGAAGCAGAGATGTTGTCCTGCAGAACATCTTTTGAAGAACACACCTATATGAGTCTAATTGTCAAACGTCGCAATCTATGAGAGTAGGGTTCTCTCTAGTAAACTCATGAAAGGTCATGGAGTATGACGCATAAGCTCCACCCGCGGGGAAGACCCTCGGTAGCCACGTATCGGTCAAGACTTTATGTGAAGCTAGATTCGCAGAAAACTTGTAGTTCAAGGCATAGTCCACTGTTCAAGTTGCTTACTAGTGTAGCATAGAGTTCTAGGTGGAAGTTCAACTTAACAGTCTCCACTGCAGTACTGGTATATAAAACAGTGTTTTGGAACCAAAGGCAAATTTCTGTGTGCCTCTGGGATCTGGTGGGGGATTGCTGGAATTTAGTCTATATTGGGGCAGCCCAATAACTATTTCAGAAATTCCTAATAAATCCTGGAGGCCCACTTAGCCCATTTGTGCAAGGCAAGGGATACTACTAAAGTTTAGTCCCACATTGCTAGTCTAGTGGGAGTTGGACCTCCTTATAAGGGAGGTTCTTTCCCTACTTGTACGAGCATGAGAACAAGAGGGACATCCACATGCGCTCCTCCTCCGCCGCCCGCCTCGCCTCGCCTCGCCTCGTCTCGTCTCGTCACGACGCGCCGCGGGTTGCGGGAATGAGCCGAGCCGATGTCTAATTTTTGCCACGCACTACGGGTATATGAAAGGTCACTTGGGAGCTGGAAAGTTTTGCGGCAGTGGACAATTAATATGAACGGCGCACCCTTCGCGTGCCGCCTGTTCACTTCGCCTCCCTCCATTGCTTCACCTCCCATCGCGGCCTGTTCGCATCCATCTCTTGTGCCTATATAAGAGAGGTCGCTCCTCTCCAGAGAGACACATCAGAAGGTCCTCTTCCTCTCGCCACACAAGTTCCATTCTCTGCACTGCTGTTGTCTTCCTCATCCCGGCTTGCGGCGCGCACCGCGAGTCGGGACAGTAGGCCTCCGGAACTGCACCTTTTGAGTCCTGTACAGGAGAAGGGTGATAAGGTTTTTGGGGAGCGCTCAGCGCGACTACTGGCTGCTTCATCACGGACGATCCGGTCGCCGACGACTACTTCCCTGACGACGACTTCTTCCCCGACGTCGACAACCTCCTCGACGACATGGCTGGCGAGGACACCGACCCCAAGTCCAGTGCTACTCCTGCTGCTGTCCCGTATGTCTTCTTCTTTCTGTCACATGTCCTGCCACAGTTACTTCTACTAGTACTTGCCCTACATATGTTAGGTTCTACTTCATATATGCAACTAGTTCTACTGTCTGCTATAGATATGTTAGTCTACGGTTCATATATGTAGAAGCTATTTACCTTCTCTCTGTCAGAACGCATGACGTGCTTTATCTCTACTATTTTAGTCATGCTTTATCTAGTATTCCTGTTAATAAAATCTCTTGGGAAATTGCTCATATTTCCAACAAGAGTTTATGGATGAAAAGCTTGCTCCAATAGTACAGAACATTGCTGAACTATGCATCTCCCGAAAGGCTGAAACCCACAGTACACCATGGCACCTCTCCGTTTTTGAGTCCATTCAGTGCGTTGATGTCAGGAATCAATCAATAGATCTACGTGTTATTTGAGGCATAAACTGGGTTACAGACTGCAAGAATTATTTCCAATCGAATCAGCCACATCCATCTCAAACAAATTAACTAAGAAATAATAACCTGAAACTATGAGTGCTCAGCACCGGCTGCGGCTCTAATAGTTATCCCCTCCTAGCACCAGCAGATCAAGCTACTGGACGCAAGCGTGTGTCAAGGTTTCCTAGTTAATTTGGCCAACTGCTCAATTTCAAAAGGGGGTTTGGCTTATAGGGAGTAGCTGGGTGACTTTCAGGTGTGCAGCACGGTACCTTGTTCGTGCTTGGGGCTCGGGGAGGAGGCCGGCAGGAGCTTCGGGAGGCCGCTGGCAGCAGGAACTTGGGGGGGCCGGCAGCCCGAGGTGAGGTGGAATTAAATTTCCGCCTCCACATAGACCTCCGCATGCACCAGAGGCCACCGTTGCTGCAGACCTCCCCGGGACAGGCGGCCGTGTCCAGGAGCTCCACCTCCTCCTCCTTGAAGTAATCGAGCTGGGATGCACGGAATCGAGCTGTCGGAGAAGTTGTCGGGGCTCTTGAGATTGGCGCCGTAGGGGAAGTCGGCAAAGGCGGCGAGTATGGTGGCTGCCTGGACGGACTTGGCAAGGGAGCGGTGAGCGGCGGGCTTGCGAGATTCGGGCGTCGGGCGTTGGGGCGATGCAAGGCCGGCGGCGGCGACCAGGACGGCGCGCGGCGAAGGGGCGCGAGCCGGTGGTGGCGGCACACAGCGAATGGACAGGGGCCGGTGGTGGCGGCGCGCTGGAGATTCAGATGGGAGGCGAGCTCGTGGCTCGGCCGGGTGGGATTTTTCTTTTCTTTTTTCTCTTCTCCGTACCGTCGGGTTGACTATATATATATAGGGCTGGACTATTCTGTTACCGGTAACATAATATTATTTTGTTACCCCTCACCATATATAGACGCGCATCCGTTTTTTCAGATCAGCTAATTAACCCGCCGGGTACTGAAAAAAAACCCACCCCACCCATACGACTCACCCCCGGTCTCACCTTCTCCAGGCTCCCGGCGTGGCTCGCCCCCACCTTCTCCCCGCTCCCCACCTTCTCCCAGGCTCCCGGCGCCGCCCGCCCTCACCTCCTCCCCGTCTCTCGGCGCCGCCCCGCCC
>NC_057797.1:403662635-403670613 GCF_018294505.1 Triticum aestivum | reverse complement strand
CCTGCTTCCACGCGCCACCGCCGCCCCCTACTTCCACACGCCACCGCCGGCCCCCTGCTTCCACATGCCACCGCCGGCCCTGCTGCTTCTAGCCGCCACTGTTGGGAGCCACCGTAGCGCCACCAATCGCCACGACCAGCCGTCCCTACCTCTGCCTTGGCGACCTACCCCCACCCCCGCAGCGAGCCGTCGCTTCGTGTCACCGCATCCGGTGGCCACAGTGCGCCGTCCAACTCGGCAGTCCAACTGCTTGCTCCACGGCCGGTCGCTCAAGTAGCTGCGTGCAGGCTAACATCTCCACAGGCTACAAGTTCTTCTTTCACAACTTGTTGCTGCTGTTGCACCTTCTCCTTCGACCAGGCTAAGTAAATTGTTCAGGTACCTTGTGTGTATATTATGCACCTTAGTGTTCAGTAGAAATTTCATCGTGTTGGTGAGCTCATATACTACTATTCAATCAGTTCGAAAACGTAAATTTGGGAAGTTCAAAAAAAACAAAACATTCAAGGGGAGTTTGTTGGGAATAACAAGTCGAAGTTCAGGTGTCAAATGTGAAAAAAGAATTTCTTCTAATCTAGCATGCTCCCTCCAACTTATTTTCATTTCTACTGTAGCTTGCTATAAAGATGAAACTATATAAGTACACTATGCAAAATCTCAGTGGTTCAAATGTGAAGATAGAATTCTTCTAATCTAGTTCCCGCAGTGCATTTTGTGTGTGTGTAGAATTTCATCTAATCTAGTTCGAATTTCATCTAACGTCCGGTGACGCACCACGCCCTCACCTCCCACCTCCGCGACGGACCATGGATCTGCCTCCACAGGGGCGGCCACCAGTGGGAAGGAGGAGCATCGGCAACAACCACCTACACACCTTCCTGCTCCTCCCCGCCGCGCGACGACCACCTCTGTCGCCTCGGGATCCCAGCTGCATGCATTCAAGAGCAAGATAAAAAGAGAGGTTAATTGTTCGCCCACACTGCCGCTCCTCCCAAGTCCACACTAGTTTTATCACAAAAAGCAGAGGATGTCTATTTTATTTCCTGAAACACAAACTAGGTGTTCTCAGTTCAGTACGTGAGCTATCTCAAGTTCTTGGAAAACATATAAAATAGTATGGTGTTTGTGCAAAAAAATCAGACTATTTTCTAGTTATACAACAGCTCACTATATGGTAGAATTGTAGTTGTTCAGTAAAAAGGTTCACTACCCCAACTGGGGGATTTTCTATCCGTTTTGTCTTTCTTTTCCAACTTAGGAAATGTGAACTAAAGCTGTTGTGGAGCAAATTAAGAATAATTGCCTACTTTTTTGCCACTGCTACCTTGCCACCTACATTAATGCTACTACTACTACTACTTATCGTGTTGCTGAAAGTTGTGTTCTGGACAATTTGTGGGAAAGTGTGGAGGTGCAAGTTGCTCCGCAACTGAGGAAGGCGCACCCTGGTGCTTGCCATGGCTAAAGACGGCCTCCAACCCCGGGGGCCAAAGCAGCCAGCCTTTGTTCGCATGTGCGTCTCCTTCCTGCTTCACCTAGGTATGCGCCACCACCCTCCGCGCTCGATGCTCCCTACTCCCATAACCGTCCTCAGTTCAACCCCATGGCATCGAGATGGTCGAGTTAGTCACAAGCAGCAGTCCGCCGTACCTAGAAACTAGATTTTTATCTGCAAAAATCAGTTCACTGTACCTAGAACAATCAGTTCGATCCATCTCCTGATTCTGAAAATATGAGTTGTGTTTACTGCAAAAACTAATGCTCTATAGTTCACCATGTATATATGTCATCAGTTCAAAAAATAAGTACAGAAAAAGTTCTATTGTATGTGTTCCCAGTTTGGTTTTATACTATATGTCATATTATTACAAAATACAATAAAAGATTTTGCTAATGTGGTTGTAAGCTCTAACCATATGGCAACAAAGAGAGAATGAGTATGAAGTATTGTTGTTTCCGTATTGTCAAGGTCAGTATGTATTCCATTTTCAGTACGTAAACAAACATATAGCATCTTTATAAGAGCAAAATTATAAAATGGAAATCTATAAGTTCAACTACATATTTTACAACAATTAAAAATACAAAAAAGTACATCAGTTCGATGACAGAAAAACATCAGTTCGAAAAGTTTTCGACTCTTGAACTGATAGCTAAAAGATACAATATGTGTATTGTTGATAATCTCAAACATGTTTTACACAACTTTAGAAAATATGTAATATTGTTGTGCTGCTTTGCAATGTCTCCAGCAGTCCTACTTCTCCATGACGACAAGGATGACGTCACCATGCGTGCACGCTGCAACATGTCCCCTGTCACAGCCCCACCACTCGTTGCTGATGCGCTCCAACCCAAGGACCTCCATGATGGAGGTCGCCTCGCGGCCTAGCGACGAGGTAACTCATCTTCCTTGTGCGTCCTTTGCCCACTGTGCGCCCTGCTGCCCTCGACCTCCTTCCTCACAGGCATGCTACCCCAAATTTTATTTTGATTTTCAGTTCAACTTGTGTGTTCTTTTTAGTGCATTATGCTTTAAATGTGCAGAGTCCTGAGGCAAAATCATACATTTTAGTTTGCTTTGCCGCAAGGGCATTGCTGAAACTTAACTTCTGTCTAAACCTATAACCATCCATTTAGATGCTTTCAAAAATAGATGCTAGTTTACTTTGCATAGAGCTTCCAGCTTATGTTTGTGTAGTTTGAACTTAAGCTGGTATCCCTCTCGTACTTCAATTTTTCAGTATTGGTCTAGTCAGTATGGTGAAGATGAAGCTCCTTTTTGAACTTCTCCGGTTAATATACATGCACTTGGTCATCTTTTTTACATGTACTAACATCATCTCATTCGGAGTTGTTCGTGTGCTTGTAACACAAATCAGTTCAAATCTCAAGAGAAGAAAGCTCAAATAAAAAATACAGAAGTTCGAAGCCGAGATGTTTGCATATGTTTTGTTGAATTGAGTTCCTTCCTAAAAAAAGCACTAAATATGTTTGCATATGTTTGCACATCTTTTCAGTACAAACTTTTAAAAAAGTTTCTTTCTGAACTTCTCAAAATTAATATACATGGACTTGATTATCTTTTTAACATGTATTGATATCAGATTCGTTGGATTTTTGTGCGTGTGCTTGTAACACAATCAGTTCAAATCTCGAGAGACCATAAGTTCAAGTTCACTAGTATTTATAAATGTTGGTTGCCGTACTAGCATTTACAAATTTCTTCTAATCTCCATAGGTCGGAGGCTGTACATATTTCTTATTCCTATTGCTATAAGTTCAAGTGATCAAATGCTATAAGCTCGCATGTTATTCTCCAATTAGTTCAAGTGATCATTGTTTTATTTTATTGTCTATATGTCTAAGAGTAGACTTTGTGACCTGAACTTTCTACTTACTGCTTAGAGAAGGTCCCTTTTGTGGCATGAACTTTCTTCTTATTGCTTAGAGAAGGTCCCTTGGAAAAGATGACTACCTTTCCAAGTTGGATTATCCTCAAACAATTTATATTTTGATGTGGAATAGGAAAATAGGTTTGCTTTAGAGTGTGTTTTATAATTAGAACCTTTCAGACTTCATATTCTTTGAGTATGCAAAAAAAGAGGAGAAAAGCTAGCTACCTACATATAGTTTTTATAAAATCCATGGGAAACTAATATTCATGCACCTCTTTGGTGGATGTTTTGATATATTTCCTTCACGAATTGTAGTTGTCGAATGGTGTTACACAATTACTATTCTAGCATCATTGTTTATATTGTATTTTTTTAGCATTCTTGCAACCCTATTAACATACTCTTTTTGTGCAGTGTTTGTCTGTTTTTTATTTATGGACATCTTGGGCTTGCTGGGTGCAGAATCAAAGAAGGCAGTGAGAGGTACTAGTAGAAGAGGAAGAAGTAATGTGGAAAATGAGATAAATGTGAGAAGACCAAGTACAAAAGCGTGAGAGGGATTCAGATTTTTTTTCAGATTCTTGCTGTACACATACCTTTGGTATGTAGATGCACTGTAATGTATCTAGAAAGTATGAATGGTTAATACCTCAATGGTGCACTATGCATCTTTGGCAGTTTTTATGCATTTTTAGTCATTGTGCAGCAATTTAATGGTGCGCTATGTACTGAAGTATGCGTTGTCAAATCCGGGAAATTCATATGTACTTTTACATTGGCTCATCAAGGTTGTGTGCGTACCATATGGAGCAATTTGGCAAAAAGTATTTACATCCATTCAAACTCGAGGATACGACAAGTTCAGAGATTTTTTTACAAAAGTTTGTGGTTGACAATTAGTTTAAATGATCATTTGAAGAAAATAAAAAGAAGTACAAAATATTTATTACAAAAATCATGAAAATTGTTCAAGTCGCAAACACAAAGGAACTACATACCTTCATTGCAAAAAATGTTTGAGTTTGAACGAAACAAAAGGAAAACATCCATCAGTTCAACTAGTGAAACCATGCAAATTCGGAGCTGATGGTGTCGTTAGTTTGGACGAGAAAACAAATCTAAAATTGTAATCCCAAAAAAGGTTCAGTTATATAAGTCCATGTCTCAATGGGAGGCTGTTCAAAACATCCGGAGATATAAGTCCACTGTTTTATTATGCAAGTTAAAAAATGACATCCCATCTGTGAAAACATGCTCAGTACAAACACATACAGAGATCATTTCAACTACTCTGTTTTCGAACAAAAAAAACAGAATGCTCAATACAAACACAAAACTGCGCTCAGTACTAGTACTCTGTTTTGAAAAAAATATCATTTTGAAAAAATATCATTCAGTACAATGATATAAACCATGCAAGTTCGACGACTATGATACCATAAACCATTGGAAAATTATGAGGAAAAGCCATACCAAAAAATGAGAGTAAAGTCTAGTCTGCAAAAGCACGCTCAGTAAAAAATCATACGGACATCAGTTCAAGTATTTTCTTCCGGAACTATTCAAAATTACTCTTTCAAAAATACCTCCTCAGTACAAAAACACAAAGAGATCAGTACGAGTATTCTATTTTTTCCGACAGGAAAAAGCACTTTTATTCTAATTATACGAATTTTATACTTATGGGATATTCAAATAAACCAGTATACACGTGTGGTGTAGTTTATATAGTTTTATAAATGTTGGTTGCAGTACTAGTATTTACATTTTTTTATAATTTCCACAGGTCGAAGGCCGTACACATTTCTTATTTCTATTGCTATAAGTTCAAGTGATCAAATGCTATAAGCTCGCATATTATTCTCCAATTAGTTCAAGTGATATGAACTTGTACATTGGCTCATCAAGGTGGTGTGTGTACCATACAGAAACCTGGAGCAATTTGGCAAAAAATATTTACATCAGTTCAAACTCGAGGATATGACAAGTTCAGAGTTTTTTTTACAAAAGTTCTAAGTTGACAAATAGGGAATGTTCATTCATATGTCTAAAAATTATTGAGCTTACATAAAGAGTGTGCATGACGGTTCGATGTTTGTGCAAGAAAGGAAAAAATGGTTTGTATTAAAAATGTAAGCATCGATCAGTACAAATTTAAAACAAGATCATTGCGAAATAAAAGAATTGACCAGTTCAAATTAAAAAAATTAGTTTGAAGTAAAAACAATGAGCATTCGAAATAAAAAATGATCAGTTCAAAATAAAAGAAATGATCAGTTTGAATTAGATCAGAGAAAATAACCATTTTACTTTCCATGAATAAAATATATATATAAGTTCGAACATAGTATGAGAAACCGTTCAACTACAAACAAACGATTAGTACAAATAAAAGTTTCAGAAATTGCCATGTTTTTTATCACATGTTTAGATCAGAGAAAATAACCATTTTACTTTCCATGAATCACCCTACTTGTTGCCAACAAATTTGCCATGAATACAGTCAGCCCCGTGTAAATGTACAACCAGGTGATTAGCAAGCCCACCATCTCATCTGTGCGCTCCTTATTGATCCGATGGCCCACAAGTTGAGTTTCCAGATTTTCACTGAATCAGCATTTTCGCATGATCCCTGTCCCTCTGCTGGTTTCGAGTCACCCTTTGGAAGATGCATCGGCGCGGCCTCTCCAGGATCTTGCTGCACCTCCGTCCCCTGCCATGCATCAACTTCCTCTTAGCCCTGCACAGGTAAGCAATATAGTACGTGGCATCTGCTTCATATACTGATTGAACCTATATGGCGTCATAGTCTTATTGCCACAACATCCTCATAGCCCTCCACCTGATGGTAGAACAAGCACTACCAGAATCATGGTAACCCTCATATGTGCCTCGACGGAGTGGAGGCCAGGAACAAAGGGTCCATGACATGCTGTCCATGCCGAGGGTGAACTTCACACAAAAATTGCATAACCAAACATCGCTAGCTGGCGACAGGCACACAAGAAAGTGGTCGAGACAAGGAACTGTACCTTTTGTGAAGGAAGCTTGCTCAAACTCAGCCTTCTCGTTGTTAAATCTTTCACTCTATTATAGGCAATTCTCAGCTTCTTGTTTGAGCTTCCCAACTGATTTTGTCTTCTTGACAACCTCTTCCTGAATAAGAAAGCTAACACCTTGGTAAATTCGGACACTCTGTCTACAATATAGGATTAATCAAGTTCAGCTATATCCTGACAAACAATTTATCACACAATCATGGCTATATATGTACTTCTCTTCAGTATATTTTATATCTAATTATGGATGCAAGTATGGGCTGTTGAGCGACGCACCAACCCATCTAGTTAAGTGATATTTGCGTAAAGTGAATGAACTTCTAGTGAAATCTCATTGTTAAAGGAAATGGGTAGCACATCAACCCACTTGCACCTAGACATACATTGACAAGTACTCAGAGAATATCACAGAACTATGAACAGCAGAGGTGAGAGCAAAGGGGCGTACACTCAAACATATATCTTTACAGAAACCTGCAGTTTTTCAACAAGATTTTTTAGTAACGGGGCATCCAACCGAACCACACCACCCTTTTTACCTGCAAACATAAGTAAAATGAACCTCAAGAGGAAATCACTAGCGGACTGCATTTGCACTTCCATTATCTTCAGAAAAAACACAAAATAGAGAACTGCAGCAGACGACGGCATGAACCTCGCTGTGCTTGCAGGAGGCTGTCGGGGGGCTGCTGTCATCTTCTTGTCCCTGGAACTACCGCGACTTCCTTCTCATTGGCCGTGGGCAACTGCCGCCAGAGTCGCAGACTTCTTCTTCATGTCTGGCGGCTGGAGAGACGGAGAATACCTATAGGGGCCGAGTGTCAAATTTGGGCTTTTAAGCTGATGAACGGTCGGTGGCATCAGGTGGACTATGGCCTTGGGGTGAGGAATGGCCAGAACGAATCTCCGCCGGCCACCCGGCCACGGACTCGAAATCGGGAGGCTTCGGGGTCGCGTGCCCGGACAGAACGGAGCTCCGCCGGACACCCGGCCACGGGTTCAGAATCGGGAGGCTTCGGGGTCGCGCTCCCGGCCAGAACAGAGCTCCGCCGGCCACCCGGCCATGGGCTCAAAAGCAGGAAAGGCCGGCCACTCCACTCGCTGGGGAAAGGCGGGGAGGAGGAGGAGAACGAGGGGGAGGAGGGGGAGGGGAGGGAGCGTACAAGCATGAAGTCGTTCGAGTAGCCGAGGATTTGGGCGCGTCGACGTCCTGGTGGACGATGTCGCCACCGGCGTCCGCCCTCGCGAGCGTCGCCGCCGTCACCCGTGCTCGGGCACCCATCGCTGCGCCTAGGGTGGGGCCTGGGTTGCCGGGAAGAAGGCGAGCGGGTGGAGGGATCAGCGCAAGCAACTCCGTCGACGGCTGGAGTTGCCGGCGGAACGGGGAGATCCCTTTTATTTGTACTTCTAATAAAAAACGATCAGTTCGACGAAATGACATCATCAGTACAACCGCTCGAATTCATCAGTTCAAAAAGGGTAACAGAATAATATTCTGTTACGCGTAACAGAATAGCCCAG
>NC_057797.1:403621574-403662519 GCF_018294505.1 Triticum aestivum | reverse complement strand
ATATATATATATATATATGGCTTTTGCACAGCATCTCCGTCATCATTATCAGTACATCCTACGTAGGTGAGTTAGGATGCACTTGCTCCCAGAAAGGTATCTATCCTTCAAACTAACAATAGTACATAATATCCAACAAAAGAGGGTCATGCTACAGCAGTAGGATACATGGCTCAGTCTAGATATCAATGCGAATCAAGTTGTGCATATTTGCTATTAGCATGAACCACATAGCCGCATGTCGGGTTTGCAAAAGCCATCCATCGCATGGAAGCTTGATGCCTTTCACACACTGAAGATTATTTGGCAATAAGCTGTGTGGACGAATCTATGGATATGGTGATTCATGAAACCCATGGTATGATGTGTAAAGACAGTTCGCCCTGGTGAATGGAAGTTGCATAGAACGGTAATCATCGCCGGTGATATGATGGATGATTGGTTGGATGATCAGATAATTGAGCCCGAGGAACATGGAGTGGTTGCCGAGGCTGTAAACCCGCCTCTAGTTGAATACGCCTAGCCCAACGGAGCTGGGATCTTTCTCGAACATGAAGCAGCCATAGCCGTCACAGTCACGAACGCCCCAGGCATTGTACTGCATGTGGTTTGATGTAATGGTTTGGTCAATTTGGTACGTGAAAATGAGCATCAAATGATCGCCGGTAGCTGAACGAGTGATAAACCACCACCCATTGACTGGTATGATTCCAGGTCCTAGAATCATGAAGGCCAAGCATTTGCGTCTGCTGCAACAAATCAAATTGGAGACCAAAAGGACAAAAATATACAATCATGTTCAGAGTATGTGTGGAATTAATATTATTATAACAGTGACACATATCATAGATAGAGAATTGCAATGATGTGGTCATAATCATACCCCAAGTTAAAAAATAAGCCAATGGCTTTCATATTTTAGCAATATGTCATGGTTCAGACATCATGTAACAATGAGAGGAAAATAGCTATGATAGGGCCTACTCATATTCTACCATAGCACTTGCTACTGTTCTCATATCAACTCTAAGCAATAACTTTGCGTTGTTATAAAAATCTTGGAAATGAGAGTAACATATAGCAATCATGAGGTTATACTCATAATATCTATTCTAACAAACATTAGATGCCAATTGTTCTCATATCAACTCTAACAATAACATGTGTGGTCATAAAACTCTAGGAAATGAGAGGAACATATAGCAATCATGTGGTTATAGACATACTATCTATTCCAAATTTGTAACAATCAGCAGGCAGTCGTATTCATAAGGTAAAGATGAGATGAGATAGAACAATTACATGACGACAGATTCCACCAGTATAGGTAGCCAATCTATGCGTCCACCGCGTAAATGATGCCATCATGCACTATTGCATCAGACAAAAATGTCGGCTCAATAGGATTGACGATGAGCCATAACCATGTATGGCGACCAGATTCCAAATAGACTAATCCTATGTTGAACAAGGCAATGAGCTTGTAATCCATGTAGTCTTCTGATGGTGTGGGCACTTCGCGTATTACAACCTTCAGCAAACAGAGGTCGAGCCAAAAGCTCGACGTGTCTTGTGCGTAGTAGGCAGGAGTGTCCGATGGGCGGCGAGGCTCGACGGCGGCGGTATCCAATGATGGAAGGGTGATCTCTCACTGGGTGTAGATATCCATGAGACGTCATAGACTACCGGATTGGTGGATGAGGACGATCCAATTGGCCTTCATGCCCGCCCAGTAGTGGCCGCGCATGAAGGACAAGTGGACGGGTAGTGGTAGCATGTTGAGGGGCACCACAACAACCTCCGTAGGATTGTCAAGTCGGTGTCTGAGCCACATGCGAGGATCGTGCATCAGCAAGAAGGGTGTCTTGAAAAGGGCCGGCCAGTTGTAGATGAGTAGACGATACAAAGACACCAAGCATGCGGCCAGACGGCCGGTGCCGAGCAGGTCCATACGATTACAAATCTGCTCCAAGAGAACATCAGGGAGGGAATTCCAATCGCGGCTGTGCATGTCAGTCCATTCTACCATAGGGTTTTTAGGGCCCCGAGTGATTGAGGTTTTTGGTGCCTGCGAGCCAGCGGGGAAGTGGATTCCGGCGGGCGATCGAAGAAGACGGTGTGTGTGGACGAGCAGTGAGCGGGGGGATATTGTTGGTGTACAAAATTAGGGGTCCTTTTTGTACCCCTTTACTTGTGCACGGGCAGTCGCAGCCACGCCTGCGACCATGCTTGGCGAGGCAGAGGTAGCAGAGACACAAGATTACCCCAAGCATGAAGAAGAGCAAGGCGAGGTGAACTGCCTCGGCAAGGCCCTTGCCGGGGCGCCTTCACAGCCCTGACAAGAGGCTTGCCGGGGCAACTTGCCCCAAACGCCAGCAAAGTCGCCACCCTTGAGCCTGAGAGTTTTGACACCATCGACAACAACTGAACCAAGGCTCGGGAGGCGCCTCCATGGTGGTGTGCAGATCTTTGTGAAGACCAGAAGCATACAAGACTAAGTGGGAAAAAGAAGACGAAGCCCCCCGGCAAGACCCTTGCCGGGGACGGACGACGCGCCCTGACCAGACCCTTGCCGGGGCCCTGGCAAGACTCTTACCGAGGACATCGAAGGGGCCATAGCCAGGCCCACTCCAAGGCTCCACCGCCATCCCAAAGCAGCTGCCAGCCCACCAACTAGGTAGGCGCCTGCGTGGCGGCACGCAGCCTCAAGCCAACTCAGCAAGCACCTGCGTGGTGTTATGCAGATCTTCATGAAGACTCTGCCACCGCACCAGCTTGGCAGTAGCCAGCCAGCGTGGCGCCATGCACCTCGTCAGCTCGGACGTGTGTCAAAGCGAGGCGAAGCGGTGACAGGTGGGACGAGCTTCCTTGCCGTCCCCAATAAAGCGAGGAGGGCACATAGGAAATGCATTGAATGCCTTTTGACCCGCAGTGCCCAGGGATAGACTTATCTACTGTATGCTTTACACCTCCTGTGTGCCACTATGGCAACCCCTTTTTGCTATAAAAGGAGGCCCGCAGCATACTGAGAGGGGATTCGGCTTTTTTTGACTCAGCATGCTCTGTAGCTAGTTCAAGAACACCAGATGAACACAACCAAGCAGGAGTAGGGTATTACGCATCACTTCCGGCCCAAACCTGGATAAAACCCATGCGTTGATCTTCCAAACCCGCTCTGTTTGCAGCCACGCGCCCCGCCAATCATAGTAGGGATTCGTTGTGATCCCATAGGTGTCGTTTCACCCCAACATCTTTGGCGCACTAGGTAGGGGGTGCAAGCTGTGAAAATCCGGTCCGGAAGTTAGCGTATCGACTTCATCATCACCATGGCCCCCAAGAAGAAGGGAGTGGTAGCCGTCAGGTCATCCGGGGCCGGCCCATCCACACCAGTATGGGCGGGCGACTGGGCGGCCACGGATGGCACCGAAGGCGCCACCTGCGAGCATCCACGACTTTCTGGCGGTGTTGTCCGAGTCCAAGACAACGAGCCACGTGCCACTAGGTCAGAGGGAAGAGCCGTGTGCCCACGGGTGGCGCGGCAGCCTCTATGATGCCACCGCCGGCAGCCATGCTGCGGCCTTCCCAGGCTACGCATGATGAGCGACACCACGATGTCGGCGCCTCTGGGCACCGCCATGGGAAGATCCCTTTGCACCACTCCCAGGACGCATCGGGCCGGTGTGTGTGCCCAGACGCTGGTGGAAGCGACGTGCGGCCACAAGACCGTGATAGACCTCCTTCTAACGTGGTTAGAAGTCGGAGCGCATCACGGTCTACGCGGCTGTCGCCACCTCCCACGCCAATGGAGGCGCTGGCATGTGTACAGCTGCTCCTCGACTTTCCTCCTGCTACAGAGAAGCTCGACGAGTGGAGGGCCACCATTCGAAGCCTCGTCAGCTTTGCCAACAAAGATGAACCACAACTGGCGGCACCCTCGCGCCAGTGCTCTCCGGAGCCGGCGCATGACGGAGGGAGGAGGATCGGAGGCGCCGCGACCATGGTGCACTCTCTTCCCCCATGCCAGCAGCAACAGGCGCCGGCTCGTCGGGCCGACGCTGGCGACAATCTTTCCACAACATCATCCAACCCACGGACCCGTTGTGATTAGCGTCAAGTCCTTCGGGAACGAGCCCAGGAGGACGCCCGGACCATTATCGAGTGGCGGTGGGAGGCACGCTGTCAATCTAATAGGTGTGCAGGGCCCGCTTTGGATCACCCGGCACCGGGGGGCTCCAGCGACCTGCCCTACGAGGTGGGTTGCCCTCCCTTCACCCGAGAGCTATGACAGTTCCAGTGGCCCTGACATTGCACGTTCAAGCCTGATGTTGGGGAAAATTACAACGGCAAGACCCATATGTCGGAGTTCCTCAGCATCTACACCATCGCGATGCAAGCTGCCGAGGCCCGTGATGACAAGGTGCTCGCCAATTACTTTCCATTGGCGC
The DNA here is from genome assembly GCF_018294505.1 of Triticum aestivum. Taxonomy (NCBI): domain Eukaryota; kingdom Viridiplantae; phylum Streptophyta; class Magnoliopsida; order Poales; family Poaceae; genus Triticum; species Triticum aestivum. The sequence goes on along the minus strand of NC_057797.1, from coordinate 403,658,074 downwards.
TTAAGCCCAACGTCATGTCATGGCTGATACACCTGTCGGTCGACTCCATGTCTTCCTGGTCGGATCTGTGCCACGAGTTTATTGGAGCCTTTACCAGAGGCCACCAAGCTCCTGGCCAGGCGAGTGACTTACACATCATCCCCTAGAAGGATGGAGAGACCCTGCGCAAGTACATACAGAGGTTCAGCCGTGTATAGTATACCATCCCAGATATTCACCCTGCGGCTATCATCAACGTGTTTCATCAGAATGTGCGTTACCGCAAGATGCGCGAAGAGCTGGCGATGAACAAGGTTAAGGATGTGGCCAAACTCTATGTTCTGCTGACAGATGTGCTCGGGCCGAAGAAGGAAGTACCCCGGCGAAGATGCCAGTGTGGAAACCAACTCCACCGATGACGACGCCGGCAAGGAAGTTGCTGGGTGCCGCAACAGGAAGCGTAAAGGCAAGACTGTGCTTGCCATTGAGGGATCCAGCGACCTCGATGCCGCCAAGAAGGCCAAGGCTGACGACCTTGGTAAGGAAGTTGCCGGGTGCGCCGCCTGCCGGGCCTTGGCGGCTGCTGACAAGCCAGGGAGCTCCGGAAAGCAGTACTGCAAGATCCATCTCACCAAGGGCCACGATCTCCAGAACTTCCGACAGGTCTAGCTGCTTGCCGAAAAGCAGAAAGCTGAGTATGAAAGGTGGGACAAGGAGAAGGGCTAGGATGGTGCTAAGGGGTTCGGCAAGAAGCACGGTGGCCATGAGGGTCACCGTGGAAAGAACAACTGTAGGACCTTGAAGTATGTCTAGAGGGGGGTGATTAGACTACTTGACCAATGAAAACTTAACCTTTTCCCAATTTTAGAGTTTGGCAGATTTTAGCTACTTTAGGACAAGTCAAGCAATCATCACACAATTCAAGCAAACATCCAAAGAGTATATAGGCAGCGGAAATTAAAGCATGCAACTTGCAAGAAAGTAAAGGGAAGGGTTTGGAGGATTCAAACGCAATTGGAGACACGGATGTTTTTGGCGTGGATCCGATAGGTGGTGCTATCGTACACCCACATTGATGGAGACTTCAACCCACGAAGGGTAACGGCTGCGTGAGTCCACGGAGGGCTCCACCCACGAAGGGTCCATGAAGAAGCAACCTTGTCTATCCCACCATGACCGTCGCCCACGAAGGACTTGCCTCACTAGCGGTAGATCTTCACGAAGTAGGCGATCTCCTTGCCCTTACAAACTCCTTGGTTCAACTCCACAATCTTGTCGGAGGCTCCCAAGTGACACCTAGCCAATCTAGGAGACACCACTCTCCAAGAAGTAACAAATGGTGCGTTGATGATGAACTCCTTGCTCTTCTGCTTCAAATGATAGTCTCCCCAACACTCAACTCTCTCTCATAGGTTTTGGATCTGGTGGAAAGAAGATTTGAGTGGAAAGCAACTTGGGGAAGGCTAGAGATCAAGATTCATATGGTAGGAATGGAATATCTTGGCCTCAACACATGAGTAGGTGGTTCTCTCTCAGAAATGGTAAGTTGGAAGTGTAGGTTCGTTCTGATGGCTCTCTCCACGAATGAAGAGGAGGTGGAGGAGTATATATAGCCTCCACACAAAATCTAACCGTTACACACAATTTACCAAACTCGGTGGGACCGAATCGTTAAACTTGGTCGGACCAATTTAGTAAACCTAGTGACCGTTTGTGATTTTCGTTGGGACTGACATGCATCTCGGTGAGACCGATTCGGTTAGGGTTAGGGCATAACGTAATCTTGGTAAGACCGATTACACAAACTCGGTGAGACCGATTTGGTAATAAGCTTTCCAGAGAGTTGGTCAGGTAAACTCGGTGGGACCGATTTGCTCTTTTCGGTGAGACCAAAATGTTAAAAAAAGGAAACAGAGAGTTTACATTGCAATCTCGGTGGGACCGATCGCACACTTCGGTTAGACCGAAACATTATGAAGGGAAACAGAGAGATTACAACCCCATCTCGGTGAAACCAAGATCCCTATCGGTAAGATCGATTTGCTTAGGGTTTGTGGCAGTGGCTATGACTTTTGGAATCGGTGGCGCCGGATAGGAAGAATCGGTGTGACCGATTTTGGCTTTGGGTATAGGTCATTTGTGGATGTGGGAAAGTAGTTGAGGGTTTTGGAGCATATCACTAAGCACATGAAGCAAGAGGCTCATTAAGCAACACCTCATCCCTCCTTGATAGTATTGGCTTTTCCTATAGACTCAATGTGGTCTTGGATCACTAAAATGTAAAATGAAGAGTCTTGAGCTTTTGAGCTTGAGCCAATCCTTTGTCCTTAGTATTTTGAGGGATCCACTTTCATCATCCATGCCATGCCATTCATTGAGCTTCCCTGAAATAATAGTCTTGGAATAGCATTAGCTCAATGAGCTATATGTTGTTATGAATTACCAAATAGAGCAAAGCTTCGACAAATGATAATAAGATTGAATAACATCGTCGGTTTGAGAAGTATGTGATAAGCAAGAGCTCCCCCTAAATTTGTGCATGGGTTAAGATTTTCTTTGGACTGCAAATGCACAATGAATTAGGCTCATGGGTTACTCTTCCATGTCACATACATCTTGGTGGAGCGCTCAAAATAATAAACATTGAATACATGCACTCATCACCAATCATAGTGAGTGAACACATAAGATAGATAGGATAATATCAAGCATGCATAAGTGTAGCTTATGATCAAACACATGATCATCAATGTCTCACAAGCATAGTATCTCAACCAAAAGCAAACAAAGTTTGAAAAACCACCAAATAAAGCAAGAGAGAACAAAAGCAACACACTCTCTCTCGAAGCCTATGATCTATACATTTTTCTCCCCCTTTGGAAACAAGTTACCAAAAAGTTCATAGAAAATGCATAGTGCTAGATCGACTCTCAGGCTTGATCTTCTGGTGGTGGTGTCCTGATAGCTCCTTGGACGAAGGCTTCAGTTGAAGTAGATGGTGTTGGAGTGGATGCTGGAGCTGGTTGCACTGGAACTGTAGGGGAAGTGGCTGGTGCTGAAGTTGTTGCTCTAGTGTCTGTCATTGGCACTACAACTGGGCTCTGGGCACTCTGGCAAATGCATCAGTGGTTGTCTTGCCCTTCCTCTCCTGCATGTCATCCTGCAGCTGCTCTACAACTGACTGAATCTCAGTTACTTTGACATCTACATCATAGAATTTTTGTTCCATGATTCTCTCAAGGCTCTCCCGATTCTGAGTGAGGGTGGCCAGTCCTTTCTCAATCCTCAGTGTAGATGCTATAAGGTAACCAAGCTGCTCCTGTTTGGTTTTCAAGAAATACTCAGATGCCTCCTCTTGAGTTGGCATCTTGGCAGCCTTCTCCTTCTTTGCCTTCTCTTTCTTCTCCTGAGCTTAAACTGATTGTGGATCATCTTCAGTCATGACAACCTCATTGTCCTCAAAGTCTGGATAAAGTGGAAAGTATTCCTTATCCAACTGATATTTTCCTGTGCCCATCTTTGAGTTGATCAATTCCTGAATCTGAGGTGCATATCCACAGCTCCTCTTCTGATCTGCTGCAGTCCTCTTGATTGTTTCAATGATCAGGCTCATGACTTTGAACTTCTGGGGCACATCAAACACATGCAGCATGTTGATGGCATGTCCTCTGATCATGTTGTGGTCACCAGACTTGGGCAACAAAGTGTGCCTTAGAATCCAATTTATGGTTGCCAACCCTGATAGCAGAAAGTGAACCGATCCAAACTTGTGAGTCTCTACTGCCTAGTCTGGAATTTCCTTGTACATGTGAGCCATTGAACTGTGACCCAACTTCTCCTTTGCATAAATGTCCAGGTCATCCTCATCTTCCTTGGGGGCATTTATCAGACTTGCCCATTCTTCAACAGTGGATTGGTTTCTTGTACCTTCAGACATCCAAACAATTCTACCATCTGGGTAAAAATGTGTTATGGAGTAGAACTGCATGATAAGCTCACCATTCCAGTTGGTGAACTTCTGTCCAATAAAATCAGCAACTCCACAAGCAACAAAGCTCTCTTGCACTCTAGGGTAGTGCTGCTCATTTTCCCTGATGAATTTCCAGTCAACCCACCTCATGTCACAGACTATGGGCTTCTTCTCCAACATAATTGTTTCATAAAAGTCCTGCTATTCCTTTGTGTGGAACCTGTAGTCAACAACAGTTCTTCTTCTTGAAGCATATGGGTCTTCCATCCTCCACAGTCTCAGTCCTGAATCTTTCCTGATTCTCATGTCCTCAGCCACAGGATGGGCATCATTGTGGTCCGGTATCTTGGGCTTGAGCTTTCTTAGGACCTGTCCTTCTTCATCTTCATCTTCAGCAACATTGGGAACTGGGGCCTCGTTCTTCTCAGCAGCTGGAATACTCCTAGTATTCCTCTTTGGAACTTGCTTGGCCTTGGGGGCAGCTTTGGGTGCATCCTTGGGCTTAGATGTTGCAGCCCATGATCTGATTGCATCTCCGATAAGCTTAGCTGCCTTAGGTGCTGGTGCAGCATCCTCTTCCTCTTCTTCAGAATCTCTTCTCATTGAGGGCTTTCCAAGGACCTTGGCAGTTGTGGTTCTTTCTCTCTTCTTTTTCTTGTCCTGATCACCATCATCCTCTAATTCAATTGTGAAGTTCATAGTTGCACCAGTAGGAACTTTCTGAGGTTTGGATGATGTATCTTTCCTTGCAGGTGCCTCTTTGGGTTGAGCTTGAGCTGACACTTGAGTGGACTTTCTGGCCTTTGGCATTGGTGTCCTCTTGGCAGGAACTTTCTTCTTCAGACCTGGCTTTGTGCTCTGTGCAGAGCCATATTCCTTCTTGAGCACCACCTTCTTGGAAGTGGCCTCATCTTCCTCAGCTTTGTAATCTTCATCCTCAGAATCTGAAGTTCTTTTCCTCCTTTGCCTAGTAGCAGCCTTAGGCAAATTGCTAGGAGTACTTCTACTCCCATCATCTGAAGTTAAGGGACTAGTGCCCTCACTCAAGTCCATTTGCTCTTCTAACCTATTTTGGCTGTCACTCTGATCAAACATACTGCAAAAGCTGACTTCTGACCATGTGAAGAGTTATAGATGAGATAGAAAAGATGAGCATCACAAAATGCAGAGATTTTTGCAAAAGAATGATTCAAAAGTTCAGTTTTAGTTTTCCACAGAAAGCATTTTGGATCAACCAATTTTCAAACTCGGTGATACCGAAGCAGTTTTGGAACCTAAACTGATGATCTCGGTTGGACTGAGTCACAGTTCGGTGGCACCGAGACTACTAGGGTTTCACAGAATCCTCAAATCGGTCGCACCGATTAGTAATTCTCGGTCAGACCGAGAGTCACTAGTGAAATGGCATAAGCCAAATCGGTGAGACCGAGTTTTTCAACTCGGTAGGTCCGAGATGGTTTCGGCGGAAACCTAACCCTGAAAATTTGAATCTCATCTAATCTACGGACTATTTTGGCTGGATAGAAGAGTCTCAATCATGGCAAGAATCAATATGAAAACAGTGTGCTAGGAATCAGACGTGGATAGCACAAAGATCAAGTCCATACCCTAACTTGGCGGTGGACTTGCTACGGCGGCAACGGCGGGGACAAAATCCGTTTACGGCGGCGGAGACCAGCGATAGGAGGCGGCTGGCGACGAGGAGACGATCTGGAGACCACCGATGGCAGAGTGAGCTATTGCGCGGGCGAAGGGTTTCGGAGAAATTTCCAAAATTTTGCCCGTGGCTATATATAGCCCGACCCTGTCGGTGTGACCGAGTGGAACAACTCGGTGGCACCGAGATGCATAACTGTGTTCAGTTACAGCAAATCGGTGAGACCGAAAAGTTCAAATCGGTTGCACCGAGATTGAAAACTCAGATCAACTTGGTGATCTCGGTAGGACCGAAATGGAGGAATCGGTCTGACCGAGAATCACAAAGAGGTTTTGGAAGTTTAAGTCTATGACGAATCGGGGACTCCGAGTGCTCCTCGCACAGAGTGGTTCGAATCTGATTTGATCAAATTTTGTGATGTAGCATGAATAGAGTTTGATATGAGAAAAGCATAGATAGATAAAGAAGGTTCTTAGGCATTCTTGTCCATCCACTTGGCAAAAAAGAAAAGAAACCAAACAATCAAAACAACAAGTGGATGTCCTTGAATGAGTAAAATATGCACCAACATGCTCACACAATAAGATGGCAAATGAAATATGTGGCAAAGCATGCACAACCAATTCTAGCATCTATCAAACAATTGGCGATGACTAGGTCATCTATATATGAGTATATTGACTTAGGAGTCAAATGAGAACATTTGATCATAGGTCATACTCATTGTTTAAGCTCAAGTGGGGTTACCACTTTTACATAATGCATTGATGTGTTCACACCATTAGGGTTGCTTTGACTCAATTCTTAGAGTTAAGCCCCCCCTAGATGTGGGATCCCCCCTTAGAGGGATGAACTAACCTTGGGTTTTGTCGATGATGACTTCATGTAGGTGTTGAAGATGTAGATGATCAATGTTGATGTAGATCATTTGGAGCAATCCTTTGGAGTGTGTTGCACTTTCAACTTACCTACTGGGTTAGTCCCACAAGGAACAAACAAGAATATCCATAGACATAGAGTGATGCACACACAAGATGATGTCCATAAAATCATTAGGTTACCTTGTCCCTTGTCTTACCAACATGAGGGTTTGTGACTCCTTGAACTAGTGCAAGATGTGGAAGTTGATTGCATTTGTTCTTGCCAAAATGATATGAGTGAAGAATGTTGGCGGAGTCACCCTCAAGAACTCTCTAGTTCTTCTTCTTCGGGATCCACATCATCTTGATGGGAATCCTTGGAGTTGCAGTTGTACTTGATGAAGTAGAACTTGATGTAGGCTGGGGAACCCACTTGAAAGAGGCTTTAGGTGCTTCTTCAAATGCATCAATCTCTTCTTGAAGCTTGTCCTTGCCTTTGTTCTTGTGGTCTTGTGGTGGAAGATCATCTTGAGCTTGTGTTCCCTTGAAGGAAGTAGGATCATACTTCTCTTGTTGAGGAACAAACTTCGTCTTGGGGTATTGATCTTCTTCCCACTCAACTCCATTGGCATTGAACTTTCGTTCAAAACCAACACCTTGATTCTTCCGGTGCCTTCCTTCCTTGCGTACAATTTCCTCGAATTGCTTACTCCCGGCAAGGCTCTTGTAAACACCTTTCTCTGTAATTCCCTTCAATAAGATATTTTCTTGCTCAAGTGTAACTTGTCTAAGAGAATCATTAGTGGAATCAAGAGAATTACTAGAAGCAACAATATTGGATTTGACATTATTATTGTTACTACTAGAGGAAGGATCTTTCTTGTACTTGTTACTAGACTTGACTTGAGGCATGTAAGTAGATAAGAGTAAACGCTTGGCAATGTAAGAAGAACTTTTCTTGCGGAGATCATCATTGATTGCTTTTAATAACTCATGCTCTTGCTCAAGATTGAGCTTTTCAAAGCGTAACTTCTCATGAGCCTTTAAAAGTTCTCGATGATCTTCGTAGATAGTTTCATGAGCTAAATTAAGAGAGTTTAGTTCTTTAGTTAGAAGCTCAATCTTCTCCTTATCATTGTCATTCGTTTTATCTTGATTAGCATGATTAATTGACGTTTCATCATAGTATTCATCACTAGAGTTGTCAACAAGTAAATCATCATCCACAAGCAAGTCATCTTCATCACTATTGAAATCAACATACTCGGGATGTGTTACCTTTGGACCTTTGGCCATGAAGCATCTTCCAACACTTTAATTTGGTGAATCAAATATGTCGTAGGAGTTGCTTGACACAAGTGCTAGACCGGCAACACCTTCATCTTCAGTATATTCGGAGTCAGAGTGATAGCTTCTCTCGGCGTGATTGTCGGAGTCGGAGCCGGATACCCATTCACAAACATGAGCTTGATGTATTTGTTTTGTGTAGCTCCTTGATCACTTGTCCTACCCTTCCGAATCCTTGCTTCTCCGTGAGGGTCTTCGTTCATAATGATCATCTCTACTCCTCCTCTCTCTTGGTGGTGATTCTTCTCTTTTGCTCCTTCTTCTTGGAGAATCTTCTCTTCTTTTGTAGGGTGCCGTACACTCATTGGAGTAGTGTCCGGGTCTCCCACAATTGTAGCAATTTCGCTCTCGACTAGAAGATCACTTGTCATTGTAAGACCTTAACTTGGAGCTTCTTTCTTTGCTTCTACTCTTGTAGAATTTGTTGAAGTTCTTCACCATTAAGCTCAATTCTTCATTGAAGGTTTGTTTCTCACTTGATGATGTGGGGGCTTCACTTGAGGCTTTGTAAGCACCACTTGACTTGTTGTGAAGTTCCTCCTTATCCTTGAGTGACATCTCATGAGCAACAATTCTTCCAATGACTTCCGTTGGCTTGAGATCTTTGTAGTTTGGCATCATTTGAATCAATGTGCACACGGTATTATACTTTCCATGCAATGCTCTTAAGATCTTCTTGATGATGAATATGTCGGTCATCTCTTCACTCCCTAAGCCGGCAATCTCATTTGGGATAAGAGCAAGCCTAGAGTACATTTCGGCGACACCTTCACCATCCTTCATTTTGAACTTGTCAAGCTGACTTTGGAGCACATCCAACTTGGATTCCTTGACAAACTCGATACCTTCATGCATATCAATCAAAGTATCCCAAATTTCCTTTGCATTCTCAAGACGGCTGAATTTGTTGAATTCTTCGGGGCACAATCCGTTGAACATGATATCACAAGCTTGAGCGTTGTATTGCAGCATCTTCAATTCTTCCGCATTAGCTTCATGGTTCGGTTCTCTCCCATCAAAGAATTCACCTTGCAAGACAATACAAATAATTTCCCAAACGGCGGGGTTATGTCCAAGAATATGCATTTTCATCTTATGCTTCCAACTAGCAAAATTAGTACCATCAAAGTAAGGACCTCTACGGTGATAATTTCCCTCGCTAGACGCCATACTCTCTTAGGTTGTGAAACCAAGGCTATGACCAGCAAAAGCTATGGAAATCAAAGCAAATGGAGACCAAAGCTCTGATACCACTTGTAGGACCTTGAAGTATGTCTAGAGGGGGGGTGATTAGACTACTTGACCAATGAAAACTTAACCTTTTCCCAATTTTAGAGTTTGGCAGATTTTAGCTACTTTAGGACAAGTCAAGCAATCATCACACAATTCAAGCAAGCATGCAAAGAGTATATAGGCAGCGGAAATTAAAGCATGCAACTTGCAAGAAAGTAAAGGGAAGGGTTTGGAGGATTCAAACGCAATTGGAGACACGGATGTTTTTGGCGTGGTTCCAATAGGTGGCGCTATCGTACATCCACGTTGATGGAGACTTCAACCCATGAAGGGTAACGGCTGCGCGAGTCCACGGAGGGCTCCACCCATGAAGGGTCCATGAAGAAGCAACCTTGTCTACCCCACCATGGCCGTCACCCACGAAGGACTTGCCTCACTAGCGGTAGATCTTCATGAAGTAGGCGATCTCCTTGCCCTTACAAACTCCTTGGTTCAACTCCACAATATTGTCGGAGGCTCCCAAGTGACACCTAGCCAATCTAGGAGACACCACTCTCCAAGAAGTAACAAATGGTGCGTTGATGATGAACTCCTTGCTCTTCTGCTTCAAATGATAGTCTCCCCAACACTCAACTCTCTCTCATAGGTTTTGGATCTGGTGGAAAGAAGATTTGAGTGGAAAGCAACTTGGGGAAGGCTAGAGATCAAGATTCATATGGTAGGAATGGAATATCTTGGCCTCAACACATGAGTAGGTGGTTCTCTGTCAGAAATGGTAAGTTGGAAGTGTAGGTTCGTTCTGATGGCTCTCTCCACGAATGAAGAGGAGGTGGAGGGGTATATATAGCCGCCACACAAAATCTAACCATTACACACAATTTACCAAACTCGGTGGGACCGAATTGTTAAACTCGGTCGGACCGATTTAGTAAACCTAGTGACCGTTAGTGATTTTCGGTGGGACTGACATGCATCTCAGTGAGACCGATTCGGTTAGGGTTAGGGCATAACGTAATCTTGGTAAGACCGATTACACAAACTCGGTGAGACCGATTTGGTAATAAGCTTTCCAGAGAGTTGGTCAGGTAAACTCGGTGGGACCGATTTGCTCTTTTCGGTGAGACCGAAATGTTACAAAAAGGAAACAGAGAGTTTACGTTGCAATCTCGGTGGGACCGATCGCACACTTCGGTTAGACCGAAACGTTACGAAGGGAAACAGAGAGATTACAACCCCATCTCGGTGAAACCGAGATCCCTATCGGTAAGATCGATTTGCTTAGGGTTTGTGGCAGTGGCTATGACTTTTGGAATCGGTGGCGCCGGATAGGAAGAATCGGTGTGACCGATTTTGGCTTTGGGTATAGGTCATTTGTGGATGTGGGAAAGTAGTTGAGGGTTTTGGAGCATATCACTAAGCACATGAAGCAAGAGGCTCATTAAGCAACACCTCATCCCTCCTTGATAGTATTGGCTTTTCCTATAGACTCAATGTGATCTTGGATCACTAAAATGTAAAATGAAGAGTCTTGAGCTTTTGAGCTTGAGTCAATCCTTTGTCCTTAGTATTTTGAGGGATCCACTTTCATCATCCATGCCATGCCATTCATTGAGCTTTCCTGAAATAATAGTCTTGGAATAGCATTAGCTCAATGAGCTATATGTTGTTATGAAATACCAAAACCACCTAGGGATAGTTGCACTTTCAACAACCAACAAGAGAGGCCCGCTCGAGGCCGTGACAAGAAGGAGGAAGATGATGATCATGACGAGGACGACGAGTCCGGCGAGCACGAGTTCCAGAAAGCTACAAAGGCTATGTGCGTCGATGGTGGTGCCTTGCTGCATTCCTCTCACTACCAACTGAAGAAGTGGGCGCATGAGGTCACTTTGGCAGAGACGTCATTCGATGCGCTGCACACCCATCATTTTTGACACCGAGGACCACCCTGATCGCACAACTGCGGTCGGGTGCTTGCCGTTGTTGGTTTCCCCAACAATACGCAACCTCAAGGTGACAAAAGTGTTGGTCGATGGTGGGGCCGGACTGAATTTGATCTCGCCCGCTGTGATCAAGATGCTGCAGATTCCTGATGGAGATCTCGAAGAGACAGGCACGTTTCAAGGGGTCAACCCGGGAAGCAGCTAGCCTAAAGGTAAAATCATGCTGCCCGTTACTTATGGGGGCGAGCTGAACTATAGGACGGAGAAGATCGTCTTCGATGTCGCCGAGATCCCCTTGCCATACAATGGGATCCACGACCGCCCGGCACTGGCCAAATTTATGGCAGCGTCACACTACGCCTACAACACGTTGAAGATGCCGGGGCCGCTGACCATCATCACCGTCCCCTCCGACAAGAAAGATGCACTTATTTGCGCCGACCAGCTCTACCGAGAGACAGTTGCAGCAACTGCCGTCAAGGCACTTGCTCCTGCCGCTGGAGCCCCGGGAAGGAAGAAAGCCAGCAAGACCTCTTCCGGGAAGACCTCTTGCACCCACTCCAGCAAGCGCACTTGTTCGGAGTGCTGTGCTACCATCGAGGACGCGCCAGAGAGCTCCACCGACAGGAGCAAGAAGTCCAAGGCAGCACCACCAGAGACCAAGAAGGTGTCCGTCAAAGAGGACAACATGGGCGAAGCTTTCACCATAAGCTCCACCCTCAACAGCAAATAGGGAAGCGCGCTCGTCGCGTTCCTACGGGCGAATGTCGACGTGTTTGCATGCCAAGCGTCCGACATCCCCGACATTCCTAGGGTGGTGATTGAGCACCATCTTGTTGTCTGTCCTCATGTGCGGCCCGTCAAGCAGAAGGTCAGGAAGCAAGCTTTGGAACGACAAGAGTTCATCATTGAAGAGATTAGGAAGCTGGAGGCGGCTGACCTGGTTAGAGGAGTACTCCACCCTACGTGGTTGGCCAATCTGGTGGCGGTGCGTAAGGCGAATGGGAAGTGGAGGCTATTATTGACTACACTGATATCAATAAAGCCTACCCAAAGGATCCTTTCCCTCTGCCATGCATCGACCAGATTGTAGACTCCACTGCCGGCTGTGACTTGTTGTCGTTCCTCGATGCCTATTCAGGATACCACCAGATTTTCATGATGAAAGAAGACGAAGAGAAGACCATGTTCATCACCCCATGTGGTACGTGCTGTTTTGTACGAATGCCTTTCGGGTTGAAGAGTGTTGGTTCGATGTTTGCCCGAGTAGTCCATATTGGTATTGAGCCCCAGCTACATAGAAATATGGAAGCCTATATGGATGATATAGTGGTCAAAACCAAGGACAAAGCCACCCTCGTGCAAGATCAAGAAGAAACATTTGCGTATCTGCGCAAGATCAACCTCAAGGTCAACCCCGAGAAGTGCGTGTTCGGTGTCCCATCCGGCAAACTTCTCGAGTTCTTTGTGTGTCAACGCGGAATTGAAGCAAATCCCGACAAGATCAAAGCAATTGAGCAGATTGAGGCGCCAAAACAGGTCAAGGACGTTCGCAGGCTCGCCGACTGTGTTGCTGCCCTGAGTAGGTTCATGTCCAAATCTGCTAAACGCGCCCTCCCCTTTTTCAAGGTTTTGAAAAAGGCGGGTCCATTGAAATGGACACCGAAGGCAGAGGCATCGCTGCAAGATTTGAAGAGGTACCTCTCCTCCACGCCAACACTAGTCGCACCTAAACCACAAGAGCCGTTGCTGCTATACTTAGGGGCGATGAATCAAGTGGTCAGTGTTGCGCTAGTGGCGGAGAGAGAACTTGAGGAGGAAGCAGCGGAGCCATCAGGCAACGGGCCGGAACCCTCCCCGGCAGGGCCTGACGCTGGCAAGGCAGATTCCCCGGAAAGGCCCGGCCCCGGCAAGACAGAGTCTACGTAGACGAGCGAAGCGGAATAGAAGAAGAAGATGGTGCAGGACCCAGTTTATTTCATCAGCTCCCTCCTGCAAGGGGCTCGGTCAAGGTATTCTGGTATGCAGAAGCTACTTTTCGGCCTCCTCATGGCCTCGAGAAAGCTGCGCCACTCTTTCCAAGAACATGAGATCACCGTCGTCACCCGCCTCCCGTTGCAACAAATCTTGCACGACCCTGATGCAACTGGGAGGATTGTGGAGTGGGCGTTAGAGCTTTCGAGCTTTGGCCTCAAGTTTGAAAGTACTTCAACAATCAAGAGCCGATCCTTGGTGGAGTTCATAGAAGAATGGAATGCGATGCCCGATGAAGAAATTCAAGAGACTACCCTACCCGGCAAAGAGATGTGCCGCGAGTGGATCATGTACTTTGATGGGGCTTTCTCACTACAAGGTGCCGGTGTTGGCGTGTTGCTCGTCGCACCAACTGGAGAGCACCTCAAGTACATGGTCCAAATGCACTTCCCCCAGGAAAGGTTAATGAATAACACGGCAGAGTACGAGGGGCTGCTTGCCGGTCTCAGGATCACGGTGGACCTCGGGATCAGGAAGCTCGTCATCAGAGGTGATTCACGACTCATCGTCAAGCAAGTTAATAAGGATTACCAGAGCCCGCTGATGGAGGCCTATGTTGATGAAGTGAGGAAGTTGGAAGAGCTTTTTGATGGGCTACAAGCAGAGCATGTTCCCCGAGCGGAGAACAGCATTGCCGACTACTTGTCAAAATGCGCTTCCCTCAAGCTGCCTGTGGAACCAGGTACCTTTGTGCTTCAATTAACCTAGCCATTCGTTGAGCCATCAGCAGGATAGAGCAAGAGAAGGAAGGTGGGCCCGGTGAGTACTTTCCCGCTGAGCTCCCAGGAGCCGCCGGCAAGGAAGTTGCCGAGTGTCCCAGACTAGCCAAGGAGCAGAGCCCCCGGCAGGGCCCCAGGCCCTGGCTGTAGAGGCAAGAGCTCCTATGACTGGAGATGTGCCTTTGCTCCTTGCCGACAAGCCCCAGGCTCCGGCATCGGCACAACACACCGTACCCTTCCTCCAAACAGGGGAGCTCCCCGAGGAACAGGAAGAAGCTAAGAAAGTAGCCCGTCGGTCTAGCATGTACCAATTTGTGGATAATGCCCTACACAGGAGAAGATCGAACGACGTGAGACTAAAGTGCATTCCTCGGGAGGACGGACTAAAGCTGTTGGCAGAGATACATGGAGGCATGTGTGGCCCCCGCATAGGGACGAAGGCCCTTGCTAGCAAAGCGTTTCGGCAAGGTTTCTTCTGGCCCACTGCCCTCCAAGATGCAACTGTGCTAGTAACCAAGGGTGAAGCATGCCAGTTTAATTCAAAGAAACTCCACCAGCCAGCCCTTCAAACAATCCCTCTTTCCTGGCCATTTTTGGTCTGGGGGCTCGACATATTGGGCCCCTTTCCCCGTGCCATCGGGGGCTTTGAGTACTTGTACGTTGCCATCGACAAGTTCACAAAGTGGCCGGAGGTGGAACCAGTGAGAAAGGTGACAGCGCAATCAGCCATCAAGTTCTTCAAGGGACTCGTCTGCCTTTCTGGTGTACCAAACGGAGTCATCACCGACAACGGCATGCAGTTCACAAGCTGCGCCTTCATGCAGTACATTCAAGACCTTGGCAGCAAGGTCTGTTTTGCTTCTGTTGCTCATCCCAGAAGTAACGGCCAAGCCGAGAGGGCGAATGCAGAAGTGCTGCAGGGTCTCAAGACTAGAATTTTTGACAAGCTGCACAAGTGAGGAAGGCGCTGGATTGACGAGTTGCCAACAGTTCTTTGGTCGATCAGGACGACGCCAAATCGAGCTACTGGCCAGACACCCTTCGCCCTGGTATACGGGACGGAAGCAGTTCTCCCCACAGAACTCATATACGGGTCACCTCGAGTGCTCGCTTATGACGAGCTTGAGCAAGAGCAGTTGCGGCAGGAGGACGCAATGCTCCTTGAGGAAGATCGTCTTTGGGCGGCTGTGCGAGTAGCGTGCTACTAGCAAGCCTTGCGCCGCTACCATAGCTGCAAGGTTCATGCTCGAAGCCTTGAGGAAGGCGACCTTGTTCTTCGGCCTATTCAGTCCGCCAAGAATTCCAACAAGTTGATGCCAAAGTGGGAAGGCCCTTATCAGGTAATACGAGTCACCAGGCCCGGCGCGGTCCGCCTGGAGACCGAAGATGGGACCCTAGTGAGAAACTCATGGAACATCAAACATCTTCGCAAGTTTTACCCGTAAGGCGCGGTTGCCGGCCCCCCGGCAGACCACTTTTTGTACAAGCCTTGCCGGCAAGGCATGTAACCCTTTGTACAAAGCCAGGCGCAGACCCTGAGCAACAGATAAATAAATGAAGCGCTGGCGCCCTAGAATTAGTATGCATGCTAGGTTGAGTCTCTCTCTCTGTTAGGGTCGATAGTGCTTGGCGGCAACTAACCCCTGACGAAGAGGTCGAGTGCGTGTCTTTCTGTCTCTTCCAGTCTTCTCTTTGGTTTACAGGCTGCATAGACATCCCCTGCAAGACCACTTAAAGGAAAGGGAACGGATCAGCATCCCGACCCCAGCAAGCCAAGGTTGCTGGGGGGCTCCAAATTCAGATAAGTTTTCCTTCCCCCACTACGCGTTTCCGTATGAAGCTTGAACGTATGAAACCTCACTTATTCCTACGCCACCATGCTCCCTCCTTCCTATGCCCGAAGTCTCTTTTAAGCATGAATCTGGTTGTAGTCGCGGTGGAGAAGGGAGGAAACAAGCGAGGAGCCCGATCCTACTTTGCCCCTACTCCCCGCCAAAGGTGTGGGTTTAAGCGTGGTATAAGGCAGGAGAACGGCAAGGCCTGTTGCCGGGCGACGTTTTTTACTTAAAATAACAAGGATTCACTCCTTGGTGTGGGCCTCACTCACGCACAAAAGAACTCGGCAAGCACCCTTTTTCATTAATACATTAACTAGACAAGTACAATTTGTACGAAATATAAAAGCAGAGGATTATAAGATCTAAATTCAGTAAATGCCCGCAGGCTTACAATGTGAAAAAGAGATAAGGTGCCCATAATCCCTTTCTTGTCCCTCTCCTCAGGAGACAGGTCAAGACGACAAGAGGGCAAAAGGGGCGCCTAGGTGAGATACGAGCAGCAGAAGACACCAAGAGAACGTCCCAGCGGTCATCCAAGAAGAGGGCTGGTGACACTACAAAAAAAATACACTTCCGTGATGATACGTGTTTGTCACAGCAGGTCACGTTTTCTATCAGGCATGTACATCCATGACAAATTTATGACAGAATCAAGATAGGCATACCTGTGCTGTCGTAGAAGTGTTCCATGACATTACCAAAATTATCATAATGGAAGTGTCCACTTCCATGATGATAAATCGCGCGTCACAGAAGTGCTTTCGTCAAGGGTGACCGACACGTGGCATCCACCGTAACGGAACGTCGTTAAGCTATCGGATCCGATTTTGGATCCGATAACTCGTTAACAGCCCCGACCAATGGGGATTTTCCACGTGTAAAATCATCATTGGCTGGAGGAAACACATGTCGGCTCACTGTTGGCACAGATGTCATCCACTCATTGGACCGAAGGCGCCTATGATACGGCGACACGTGGCACGGCCCAACAGAGGCCCATTCCTATGAAAAGGCCGACCCGTTTGACTTGGTCAAAAGGTGGTGGGCCGGCCCACAAAAAGCCTGTTAACGGCCTGTTCGCATATATCCAATTTACAGCCCGCTAACCGAGGGCCCGTTACAACCTCTCTGAATTAGGCCCACTAGCGTCATCTGGGCCGTCCAATATGATTCCAGCCCGTTTTAACTTCCGGCCCATGTGTGGCCCATGACTTCTTTCAGCCCATATGAGGCCCTTCGTAACTCTTGGCCCATTAACAGCCCGTGCTGAAACTGGCCCGTAATGAACAGTGTATCACTTTATACCCATTAACGGCCCGTTATTCCATTGGGCCATTTCCATCCCAAGTTATCTTTCGGCCTTCTCAGGGCCCATTGATTCTTGGGCTCATTTCCAGTATTCGGTTACATACGACCCGTTACTGTCATTTTCTGCTTGTTGGCCAAATTCAGCCCGTCGTTACAGTCGGCCCGTTTGTGGACCGTTAATACGTTGGGCCATTTTCATGTCAAAAAAAAACCCGTTGTGTTGTTTTCATAGAGTTATCAAATACGGCCTATTAAAGGCCCATTATGGTCCACGAATAGTATGACCCATGATTGGCGAAATGATGATACGCCCCGTAGAAGGCCCATGGATCCTACGGCCCATATGAGGCCCATGGATCGTATGGCCCATAGAAGGCCCATGGATCGTACGGCCCGTAGAAGGCCCATGAATCCTAAGGCCCGTATAGAAGGCCAATGGATCCTACGGCCGGAAGAAGGCCCATGGATCATACGGCCTGCAGGAGGCCCATGGTTACAATAGTCCGTGTGTTGCCATGATTATTTTGGCCTAATTACCAAAAATAGGCTATTGTGGCCACTAGAAAAACACGGAAAAAGAACTGAAGTGACTACAAGGAAACAACTAAACAAGACAATAAGGAAATAAATAAGCAAGCAATTAACGCTAGCCTATTACCGCTATTACACATATTACATCCACTGGGCATCAAAGTTCGCCACCAGTGCAAATATAGGGAACAAAGCAGCATATTACATACACTGTCCATCAAAATTGGCCACCAGTGCAAATAAACGTGGCAGCAAAACAAGAGCATAACTGAAACAACTTCAGAAGAGCTCAAGAAACGTTATCCTGGGTATCCACCATGCTGGCAATGAGCTTAGCAAGCTTATTAGTTTTGTCCTGTTTGGCGCTAAAGTCCTCCAACGCTTGTTGTTTCACTAGAAAGTATGCATCTGAATGCTCCAGGGACTTCCGCAGTCCTTCCGCTTCTTGTCGCAGCACAACTAATCGATGGCTTTCATCTTGTAGTTGAGACTCAAGAAACAGAACTGATTCTGATAGTGAGTTTGAATAGCTTGTGCAAGCGGTAGTGGCCAGTAACTCGAACACTAAACCAAGACAGGACGTTGGGGTTGTCTCGCTGTCTTCAAGATAGTCTTCCTTAGCTGTTTCATCAGCTTTGTTGGAGACCAACAAGGATGTGTCACTATCCTAAACCTTATCTGCATTACTTCCTTTACCATTGCTTAATAAGGCACTCTTCCCCAATATTCTGTCAGCATTCTAAAAGAAGAAACAAGCAAACACATAACAAGTTTAGCATGTACTAGTATATGCAACTCATTTCGGTGAACCAGTTCATTAGTAAGGTGGACAGGATTAAACTACCAAGTCTTCTATTGCCAAGTACTAGTACATAAGAAAAGCATCAAACAAACATATATCTATGTCCGATGGTCACTGCATTGTCTTGCCAAATCAAAGTAGAGACACGCTTCAAATCATATCAGTTCAAGACAAAGCAACAGTGAAAGAATACAAAGTGTGGGAAACTACGCGGCACAACAAGAATTCAGATGGGTACCACGGGTCTACATATACAACAACACTATTGGCTCTGTTGTGATGCTAGTAATGTGCATGATATGAAAGTCAACTGTATACACAATTGAAATTGAAATCAACAGAGCTATTGATAAGAGCAAACCTGTTAAAGAAACATGCGTGAACATACCTGCTGTGCCATTGGAGTTTCGATTGGATCCTTCAATTTAAAAATAAGTTTGTATGAGGAAATGCAGTGATACAAGAGCAAAGCAATCATAGTTAAAAAAGGCGCGCCTAAGCGAGCGCTTAAGCGCGCCTAGGCTCTAGGCGTTGGCAAAATGCATTACGCATAACTACGCTTAATCTGTGCATAACTGCGCATAAGCATGCACTTTGGTCAGTAAAGTGCAAGGCGGTGGTAAAACGCACAATTAATGCCTAGCACTTTTTTGAACTATGATAGCAATGGAATCTTAAATTAGAACGGTTGTTCTTTAGGTTTAGGCACTTGTTCTACATGAACAGAGTACAGTAACACGCAAGAATGTAATACTTAAAAATAGAAAATGAGCTCATAGACCTTACCACATTCTTGGTTCGGGACCAGTACAGAACAAGGCGTTCCCAATCATTGTCTAGTAAATGTGTCTCAGGAGACCGTAAGGGAATTTGATGAGTTTCTTTGCCGGTGAAGTACATTTTCTTCAGGTAATTCCGATACTGCCACCAAGCATTCTTAAAGATAGCAGAGGTATTAGCACAGGTTACCTCATCCTGAGTTTCCAAATTTGTCCTTCTCTATAGAGTAAAATGGGAAAATTTGCTGCATTATAACCATCATGGAGGTACGATGTATGGGACGAAGCAAAGTAATTACCATGAATAACATTACTTACACATAACTCCTGGACAAACACCTGCAACTGGCATTTTCCTTCATCTTCAGTATAATATTTCCAAGATGGGAAGATACACACATAAGATTTAACAACATCAAATGCGATAGATGCTAAACTACGACTAGCTGGGTGTGCTTCCTCCACAGGAATAGGCATACTAACTGGTGGAGTTGGTGTTCGCCATGATAGTACTGGCCCTTTGGGCACTGGAGCTGCCTTACCAACTTCTCTTGTTTGGGAGCTCTGTGGTGGAGATGGTGCTGTGTCAACAGGAACTGGGTTACCATCGGCTGGGGTTGGGGTTAGATTGGGTGAAGCTGGTTCTCTGTTCATCGCAGTAGGGGTACAATCTGCGAGAGTTTGGGTTATGTGTGGTAGGGCTGGTTCTTGTGCATGTACAACCGGGGCGCTATCTCCACCAAGAGGTAGCACTATTTTATTTGAAGACCGTGTTTTTAGTCCGCTAGATACTGGCATCACCCGCTCCAATTCAAATGGCTGATAAACAGGAAACATACTTGAATGTACAGACATTGTATGAGAGACAGATGCAATAGATAGTGTGGAAAAAAGAGGGCATGAAATAGTTAACATGTATATTGTTTAACTAAAACGGATAGCATGACATAATTTCACATATATGATGTCTATCAAAACTGGATAGCATAGCATAACATAATTCAAAGATATGATGAATTACTAAACAGGATCGCATGACATAATTCACATATATGTTATCTAAGTAATCGGGATCACATCATTTAATCACATATGTGATTTATATGCTAAACAGAGGGCATTCGATATGATGTCTGAACTAAGAACATGGTGTTGAATATTGTGTATATGGTGTCTAAACTATGCAATGCAAGACACCATATCCATGATATGAGCAGTATAACCGTGCCAAGTTAGAGTATACACCTCAGTGGGGGAATAGGACTGGTCATCTGTCTCTGAATCCATCTCTGAGGAGCTATCGGGATCCAACAAGAGATCTGCTTCGACAGGTAGCACTGTCTGCTCTGAAGGCCTTGTTTTCACTCCAGATTTTTCCATCTCCCAGCCAAATGGCTGATTCAGAGGAAGAGTAGTTTAATGTACAAACATTGTCGACAAATGGAAATGTAATGAAGAAAACGATGGGCAAGATATCATTCAAATATATGATGCCTGGTTAAACAGGAAGGCATTGCACATTTCACATATATTATGGCTGGTTAAAAGACATGAGGCTGCATAATTGCCATATATGATATAGAAACTAAACAGGTGGCATTACAAAACATGTCTAAACTAAGCAGATGACATATATGATGTCAAAAGTAGGCACTGCAAGGCAACATATGCATGATATGACTAACATGCCAAGGTAGAGCAAACACCTTGGGGGTAAATAGGAGTGGTCAGCGGCGTCTAAATCCGCCTTAGAACAGATATCTTCCTCTGGATTACAATCTGGAGAGGGGTGGGGAGGGTTTGCCATTGAACCCACCATGGAGCGATGTCTGCATGACATTGTATTGCCGTGCAAAACTCTTCTCTTTTTCTCTACATGTTCAGCATGACTGTGTACAATATCTCACATGCATACAAAAAAAATATGGTGAGATTATGTAAGGAGAGCATGTAGAAATTTAGGCATAGGAAGAACACCGGAATAGGATAGGAATGCACATGGTAAACAGAGCATTTGTAAACACAAGATTTCTACCAACTTGAGTGTTTGGTTTACAGGAATTGGAAGAGTAGAGGAATGCAAATAAACATGGCCAAAATAAAGTGAAACCATATGAAAGCGTGTACAGTTAGAATGTTATTCTGCCACTAATGCAGTTGGTCCTGTTTTCATGCATAGGATTTTGAAAAGTAGGTCCAGCTGGATGTTTTGCTTCATTCCTTTCAACAAAATGCATGAATAATTGAATAGTAGAGTGACATTGGAAAATTCCCTATTGCTATGTTTTTCCGTTGAACCAAAATAGCCCTAATGGATCGACATGAATGTATAGTAATAAGTGATGCAACAAGTGTACAACCTCTTTGCCGTAGCCGTGTCGACCACAACATCGTTGGGTTGGTCGCTGAAGCAGTTGAGGCAGAGGTGGCTGTCGGAGGTGTGGAGGAAGATCTGAGGAATCTGTAGATGGTGTCCAGGGCACTGCTCTGTTGTGATGGATCGTTCTGTCGTTGGAGCAGCTTCGGTGAGCCGTAAGACGTCAAGGCTGAAGCAGCACAAGACAGACATCCTCAATCTCAAGTGGGATTCTAATAGCATCTCCAATAGATGATGTAAAATAGATGTAAAATTTACATCACTGAAAACCACCTGACTACAACAGATGAGGTAAAAACTGTTGACTCTGAACTTAACTGTCGAAACTGAAATTTACTATGGAATCGGAATGCTACTGTCAAAATTGAACGCAACGGTAGCAGAGAGGCACTTGACATGTAGTTTAGGGAGGGCCTACAGTTCATCTTCAACCTGCACCCCTGAGCCGCCAGCCACCACCGGCCGAACCGCCGGCCCTAGTGCCGCCTCGCCGCCCTGAAACAACTCCCCACTGCCGCCCCGGCCAGCCCTCTAGGCCCCCACCCCCCACCCTAAACCCTAAGATAGATAGTGGGGTACCTCTCCGGCGTTCCCTGTCCCCGCTGCGGGTGGTTCTTCCTTAACTCTGGCGAGCCCCCCCAACACCTGAAAATTGACTGACCCAAAAGTCGATTCAGTCGACTAAAGTGTGGCTAAATCAGAGCAGAGTAGCAGCACAAGCAAGGGGGAGAGCAGCAGCAGCAGCTGGGCGAGCGAGTGATCGAGCAAGAGCCGGAGCAGCAGCAGCAGTGCGAGCGAGCGAGCGAGAGCCGGAGCAGCAGCAGCAGATCCGGCTGGTATGGACGCCGCCGCCAAAGGGGCCTTGCACTGGGGGAGAGCCACCATGGAGATGTCGCCCGCGGTGCCGGCTTCAAGGTGGCCGCTCCATGGGGGTGCGGGATGGAGCACCGTCGGCGCCGGGAGGTCGAGTTAAGGAGAAGGTGCATTGCGATGAGTGTACAACCTCTTTGGTGGCACCGAGTAGGCCTCGGCTTCGTCCGAGGAGTCGGTGAGGATGATGCGGTTCCGGTGGAGCAAGTTAAAGCGGCGCTGTGGGGATGGAGCAGCCGTGGTAGACAAGGCGATCGTCGGAGCAGCTCCTTGGAGGTGGAGGACGAGGCAGCTGAATCAGCAGGACGATGAGATGGACGACGGATCCTCTTCCGGGGAGGTGGACGAGGGACGTCAGGCTTTGGCGGTGGACGACGTCGTCAGGGAAGAGGCTCCGGTTGGGCAGCGGTGAGGTGGCGGACGGAGGAGGGTGGGGTTTCGCGGCTGGAGCGGAGAGGTTATGGCGGCCTGGGATTTCGAATGGCGAAAAGGGGGCGACAGGAGGGGGTGAAGCATGACTTAGGGATGCGCTTGTCCAAAATGTAGAGTGTGTTACAAAAGTACCCCCAACCGATTTGAACTAGCGGCCCTTTCGGCTCAGGGTTAGAAGGGGGATTTCGCGTGTCGGGATTTGGCAGCTGGAGGGAGTTTTCGCGCGCGTTGTAATTTTGGGATAGCAAGGCGCGGGTTGTGAAGGCGCCAGTTTTGGGAGCACGATATCTGAATTTTCGGGATATAACAAGACGTAGGTTGAATTTTAGGGACAAGTAACGTGTAGTAATATTGTACTTGTACGTACCAAAGCAATTCGCACTTCCCTCAACCAAAAAGAAAAAAAATAAAACTATTTACACCACACAAAGAGAGGGTCTTGCCTCGTTTTACTACCCAAATGCTATTCAAAGCTACTCCCTCCTTCCATGTATATTAGAGCAATAATATATGACATGCAACTTACACAAAGCACACCGTTAAATTCGTCTGTGAAAGGTTCTTTCAATGATATAATTTTTCACATTGTGCATGTCATGTACTATTAATCTTGTCAACAGTCAAAGGCGGTCTTAAAAATCTCATTACGCCCTATATAGATGGAAGGAGGGAGTATGAATCCATGTTATGTCCGATTAAATTTTTTTTGCTTGCTGTATAATGCATGTAACCTACTCATACCAACATTTTAGTGCATTCCAAATGCCTATAGTACCGCTGCAATTCGAACTAAATTCGAATTCGTTTCTCTATTTCAATAAGAATCTACAATCATGATTGTTGCCAACTTCAACCATCATTCGTGTATTAACTTAATAACAAACCACATGATTAGTCTAGAGATAGATATGAACTATGTGTACTACATGAACTCAAATTCTATTTTTTGAATACACTTGATGTTGATTCCAAATAATAGTACATTTGATGTAGTAACTATATATTCATAATCTAAACCATGTTCCATACGTACACCGTGTTTATCACACAAAGTATAGTGCCCCGCCCCCTACATTATGACAAGTATTCAGACCTCAGTTGCTATACTTCCTCTCTTCTCTTCTCACCGTCCATGCCCCCCTATGTCCAATACGATTCCACGCAGGTGCACACTCCCGCTCCTCTTTTCATTGATCACATACTCGCACACTCCTCCCCCCTCGACATGGTAGGCCTCTCGCACCACCTCCTAGCCGCACCCTCTCCCCCTGTCTGTCTCTCTGGACCTTATTTGCCTCTAACACATGCAGACATGTATATGAACTGATCTCCCTTCATATAGCCAGGTCGACTATAATTCGTTTTCACCAAGCACCGATACACTTACCTCGCTAGTTATGTTTCTCCCTTTCTCGAACACATGACGGTTGATCTTCCTATGTAGTTACATATGCTTACCACATCCATATCTTCTCCCCTCATCATCCTTGAATACCTCCCGACCCGTCTCTCACATGCACGTGCATAGACAGACAGACATCCCCCGCCCTTTCTTATTGATATTGCACTCATACCCTCCATTTGTCTAGCAGGCCTCTCCCACCATTTGTGAGACGCCACTCCACCACCAACCCTCCGATGCTCTACCTTTGTCTTTTTCCCAACCTTATTCCTCTGCTACACATATCCATGGATGTCGATCGATCTTCCTCAATACATAGCTAGGTCTCTCTCCTTCCCCACACATATACTAGTCGATCGGTCTCTGCCCCCTCCCCCCACCACACACACACCGATAGTCGAACGTTGTAGGTAGGTATCCATGCCACGGAGAAAAACTACACCTCTGCCCTCTCAAATTCCAGTAGGCCAGCCGCCCTGTATCTTTGACGTGGGCAAACACAAATTCGATGACACTCTTTATCGATCGCGCAGCCACACACTTCATCCCTGTTTTCAATTCTATCGATATCTCAAGTCCATGACTTCGTTTCACACACATTGCATATGTTACATTTTTCTGTTTGAGATATCATCAACACATTGCCTCTGTTTTGCACAAACCATCTCTCTCACACCCACCCACGTACGTACCTGCACCTAAAGAAGAAGTGCATGCAGGACGCACGTACTCACATCTCGTTACCAGCCACACTCACGCGGGTACACGGTGGACTTCGTTTCTGTACGAAAAGGCAGCCCGCGTAATAATTTGACGCGTGTGATATGTCTCCAACGTATCTATAATTTTTGATTGCTCCATGCTACTTTACCTACTGTTTTGGACTATATTGGGCTTTATTTTCCACTTTTATATTATTTTTGGGACTAACCTATTAACCGGAGGCCCAGCCCAGAATTGCTGTTTTTTTGCCTATTTCAGTGTTTTGAAGAAACGGAATATCAAACGGAGTCCAAATGGAATGAAACCTTCGGGATCGTGATTTTCCAACCGAACGTGATCCAGGAGACTTGGACCCTACACCAAGAAGTGCCAGAGGTGGTCATGAGGGTGGAGGGCGCCCCCTGGGCGCGCCCCCTACCTCGTGGGCCCCCTGACGCTCCACCGACGTACTCCTTCCTCCTATATATACCTACGTATCCCCAAACGATCAGAACAGGAGCCAAAAACCTAATTCCACCGCCGCAACCTTCTGTATCCACGAGATCCCATCTTGGGGCCTGTTCCGAAGCTCCGCCGGAGGGCCTCCACCACGGAGGGCTTCTACATCATCACCATAGCCCCTCCGATGAAGTGTGAGTAGTTTACTTCAGACCTTCGGGTCCATAGCTAGTAGCTAGATGGCTTCTTCTCTCTTTTTGGATCTCAATACAATGTTCTCCCGCTCTCTCGTGGAGATCTATTCGATGTAATCTTCTTTTCCCGGTGTGTTTGTTGAGACCGATGAATTGTGGGTTTATGATCCAGTATTATCTATGGAAATATTTGATTCTTCTCTGCATTCTTTTATGTATGATTGAGTTATCTTTGCAAGTCTCTTCGAATTATCCTTTTTGGTTTGGCCAACTAGATTGGTAGTTCTTGCAATGGGAGAAGTGCTTAGCTTTGGGTTCAATCTTGCGGTGTCCTTACTCAGTGACAGAAAGAGTTGCAAGACACGTATTGTATTGTTGCCATCGAGGATAACAAGATGGGTTTTTATCATATTGCATGGATTTATCCCTCTACATCATGTCATCTTGCTTAAGGCGTTACTCTGTTTTTAACTTAATACTCTAGATGCATGCTGGATAGTGGTCGATGAGTGGAGTAATAGTAGTAGATGCAGAATCGTTTTAATCTACTTGTTTCGGACGTGATGCCTATATACATGATCATTGCCTAGATATACTCATAACTATGCTCAATTTTGTCAATTGCTCAACAGTAATTGGTTCACCCACCGTAGAATATCTATGCTCTTGAGAGAAGCCACTAGTGAAACCTGTGGCCCCCGGGTCTATTCTCATCATATCAATCTCTATCACTTTATTTACTTGCTTTGTTTTACTTTGCCTTTTAATTTTTTACTTTGCATCTATCTATCAAAAATACCAAAAATATTATTTATCATCTCTATCAAATCTCACTCTCGTAAGTGACCGTGAAGGGATTTACAACCCCTAAGCGTTGGTCGCGAGTTGCTATCGTTTTGTGTAGGTACGAGGGACTTGTGCATGGTCTCCTACTGGATTGATACCTTGGTTCTCAAAAACTGAGGGAAATACTTACGCTACTTTGCTGCATCATCCTCTCCTCTTCGGGGAAATCCAACGCAGTGCTCATGAGGTAGCAGCGTGTAGCGGTTGTTTACTCGAAGGAGGGTCGGGTACCATGCCTAGACGGAACAAAGTTTCACTTGACACGTTAGCATTAAATAAAGTTATATATTCCTCAATGGCATGTACAGAATATAAAACGATTGCCGTGGGGAAAATGGAAAAATGGGTTTGTCTCTCGTCACACCATCTCACACAAGGCGGCCGTGGCCTCTCTCTCTCTCAGCGTTGGTTAGTGATCCGGCCGCATCCTGTCCGCCGGCGGAAAGGGAGGATGTGCATTGTCTCTCTGTTCGACGGCGTTGAGGCAGCACGTCCCGATCTACGGTACCCGCCGTTCTCTCTGACCAAGCTCCGGTGCAGTAGGGCCTTCGCCACTTGCTCGCCGCTGTAGTATGGGCAGATACCGGCCGCTGGCGCCCTCCTAGTAACATCCCGACAACCCTCAGGTACAGCTTCCTCCAGCCTTGCTCCACTGCCCATCTTCACACGTTGCTGCATGTGGATCTTCTTTAGTTGTTTTCTTAAATCGTATCTCGGCCGGCGTACTTTCCATCTTGCAATCTCATCCTCAAACCATTTTTGATAAACCACCATGTGCTATCTTTCCCTTATTACATGGAACACGCTTCTTTTATGTTGGCGCATGTGTCTTCAACTCGTGTTATTGGGCAGTAATTATTTCCTTTCGACCTCCTTTTGCAAACAGGGCTATCCATTTGCACCTCGTTGCTATTTCGACCTTTTGGTGAAATGCACAAATCACTTTTTTCTAAAGAGTGTATTATGCAGTTCCGCCAAAATGTCACACGGGCAATAGTTTTACATTTATGACAGCGGAAAGGGAGATTGGTTTTGCTATCCTCCTCATCCAACTCTGTGCCTAATCTTCTCCAACAAGAAGTTAGTCCTCAAGAGAGAACATAGAGGTGATCGCTTGTATTTATGTGTGTTATGTTTCATCATCTAGTTCCACTATTATTGTAATCACACTGACTGGATATCTTTGCAAACAGGGATATCTTTGCAAACAGGGATAACTGCACAAAATGATCGGATTGTGGTGTCCTTCATACACCTCTTTTTTGGCTACAGAGCTGGGTGAAACTAGCTGCCAAGCAATGAACACTGTGCCAAGGAAATGGAACCATGCCTATGAACAACATCGATCAATTATATTTTTTTCTTTATTTATACACCTTCTCACAACTTTGTCTTCAGTTGTGATGTGAATATTGGCGCTGATCTGCGAACCATTGAGATGCATTAGCCATGGTAGTTTCATTTGTATTTGATGGAATGTTGTAACGAGATAATCTCGAGGCAAGACACATGAATCCTAAGTTGAAACCTTTTCTTCGTGCGGGAACCAAAGTTGAAACCTTCATAGCATCACAGTACAATTTCATTAAAATTATGCGTACATATAAACAAATCCTGAAGGATTGATAACAATGCCAGAAACAATTCAACTTCGTTTCGCCGACATGTTGGACATCCTTCATCCGGCTCCACCTACCATGAAAAAATATTGAGTGCACAACACAACTTCAAGGAAAGATTCACCCGGGTCGTTGCGCCGCAGTAGTAATGACTAGTGAGCAGTCAAATCACAGAGCCCACCTTCGCCACAGTAAGTTGCTCGGACGAAGCAACCATCATTTCTCTGTTCCTTGAATCCACTGGTACTCCCATATTCCCACAGTAATAAGTTGCTTGGGCGAATCAACCATCACTATATCCGCTCATGTGTGATGACCACAAGAGCTATCCATTCAGATTGCATGTTAAAAAAAATAAAGGTCGATAACTAATGCGGCAGACTTTCAAAAAAAAAAAAACTAATGCGGCACCTCGGGCCAACGTGGCCAGATCGCATTTTGCACGAGAAATTACACACCATGTTTTGTTGACATGTGGTCCTGTTCCAACATATCAGTGAGACGATGACGAGTCCTTTTCTACTAGTATTTCTGAACGGACGTGTAGGCCGGGGCGCCTCTTCGTGTACCGTGGCAAACTAGCAACCATCCACCGACTCTTCGCCTTTCCCTCAAAATTTTGAACTGTTGTCGCACGCTCTTCCTCTCGCTCCTCCATTTTCCTTCAGCCCTTCACCCTTCCTTCTGCCATTGTTTGACTGTCTTCTCCATGGAGGGAACAGGCCGGAAATGACCCCGTTATTCGTGCCCCGATCTGAAAGATGACGTGGTGGAGGAACTCATTGATCGGTGCGATGTCATCACCTCGGCTAGCATGGAAGGTTCGTTCAAGACCATTCTCGACTCAACTAATAACATCACTACAAGGAACACAAGGGTTAAGGAGTGGTTTGATCTCCCCTATCTTCTTCGCCGTGACCCTGATGACTACTGGTGCAGGGACGACAAAGGCCTCGCCTTGTGCAAGTTGATGCCGCTTGATAATGATATGTATGTTGTTAAGATGCCATCGCTTGAGGGCAAGGATTGGGCAGACGCAAATGGAGATTGGGTTGTTTATATTGGGTACAACTGTGAGTGGGAACTTGTGAATGTGTACACTTGTCGCCGGGTTCCACTTCCAAAAATCTCAGTAGACTGCCCAGAGGTTGAGCACACCGGTATTCTATGCACGTTCAAATATGATCATGGTGACTGTCTTCTACGGAAGATAGCAATTTGTCGAGTTCCCAAGCGCTCTTGGAATTACATGAACTATGAAGTTGTTGCTATTTTCGACAAGCTTGTTGCCGTCCTTTGTGGTTCGACTCGATGGATATTGCTCAAAAATCAGTTTCTATACATGGATGTGTACTGTGATGCAAATCAATACGAGGGTCTTGTGTTTGCTTCCACCACTCATGGCACTGTTTTTGCATGGGATCCTCGTAGTTTCGATACGTTTATCTTCCACCGTAATTATAATTGTTTCATCCACATGCATGCGGGTTAGCAAGTTTCCCTTTACTAATTAACCTTCTTCTTGTGTTTCCAAGGTCCTATGAACATTCCACCACGTATACTTGAAAAATTTTATAACCAAGGGGGAGATGACGATGGTGATGATCACAAGCATGAGGACGAGCAGAATGTATATACTCAGTGGCGCCTGACAACTAATTCTGATGGGTCACCTCTTCTTGACTGTATACAGCGCACTGAGTTTGTTACTACTGAGGGAGCATGTGTTGTCTCCCATGGTCGCACTCTCCGGACCTAGCCAACACCCGTTGCATGGCATTCGGGATGGATACTAGTGTGCTAGCCCCAACACCTTCTCCCTGCACAAAATTGATAGTCTTGGAGAAAACTCGCTCTTCCTTGGACAAAACTATCCGATGATGGTGAAAGGCGATCCAACTGCTGTGGACATAACGTTATTAGTACCATTTATGAGAAGCAAGTGTGCCTATACCTCGGATATTTGGGTGGTTCCCTACCCTGGTACTGATATAGTAGGCCGCTTCAGCCTGGATGATCAGTCCTGCGTTGGTTTCGAGATCGACAATAGATGGCCCGTCCCAAAGAATCACTTGTGGTTCAAAGCAAGCGTTTCCAACGCCGAGAGGATTGGTTGAGTTGAAGTTCATTTCATTGCTTGTTATTTCTTGTGTGATGAAAACTTTAGTATTTATAATGTATCCTCGTTGTCGATGTGGGTTGATGACCTATTGTGTAATAAAATGATATGCCTGTGATAAACTTACTAAATTTATGAATGGCTTTCGAGTCGCTTCTCTGAGTGAGTGGTGCGACGAGGCAAAAAAATATTTTTCAAATACATAATTGTACGTGCATTGCAACAGGTTATCGGATGAGGCCAATCAACAATAGTAGTACACTATTTGTACTAGCTTCACATGCTTCGCGCGTTGGGCGGGTGTTTTTACTGTAGCCATATGTTAATGTGTTTGCTGTACGTAACCAGCACCTCGAATCCTCGATACTAGTACTCTATAAGTAGTAGTAGGAGTAGTAGGGTGGCATGGGCCAGAACAAGCATTCATGTCCAGGAGTATGGCACACGCCACCACCACGACATCCATCTGACACCATATTTCTTAGAGTCCGTGCTAGAGCAATCTCTTCAACCTCGTCGTTTCTCTAACTTCAGCCATCACGCTGCGGGCGAGGTGGGGGTTTGCCGATAGTTGATTTCCTCAACTGCGGTCCCACTTGTAAGGCCAACTCCAACGCACGACTCCAAACAGACCTCTGTTTTGCACGAACTCCAACGATAATTTTGACTAGAAAAGCAAGACCAAAGAAAATAAGAACCACAAGAACACATTTTAGAAGATATGCAACTTCCATAACTGCTCTTGTAAATTGGATTACTGCCTTCTCGATGCATTCATTGTTTATCTGCGGAGGCTCGATCTTGTGTGCTTCTTTCTTCTTCCAGTGTAAATAAGTAGACGTTGCTTCCTCGCATCTAGTCTCATGTCTAGCCTCTATTCTAGTAGGAGTATCAACAAGTGCACTAGTCTCATCTCTAGCCTCTATGCTAGCTAAAAGTGCTAGAACATCTACTACTAAATTGTGCTCTATCAATATATCGATGTACTCTTCTTCCCAATACCAAAACTTGCATCCATTCTACTACACAATAAAAATTTTAAGTTAGCACAACTAGTCTAATCCGAGAGCACAACCAAAGATTTGGTCGGGTTCTTCCTCCTTTTGACGACACGTGGGACATCCTCAGCATCCTGGTCGTCTAATGCAAGAAAATAGAGTGGTAGTTGAAGCCACGTGATGTGCATCTTGGGTTAAACTGTAAATAGAATCTTACTACTCTTGAGTAACTCCAAAAGCGGCCACCGAAGATCTTTATTGGATTTGTTTTTCATCACCAGCACGTCGAGGTGAAAGATCTGCAGGTTCAGTGGGTCCTCTTGCGTTTTCACTAACATGTGGGACCGCATGTGAGCAAACAGACGATGGGCTCCGCGCGCCGCTGGCTGGCCGAGAAGAGAGATAGAGGGGGGCTGTGCACGGTCTCCAGGAAATTTGTTCTACGTAACCAGCACCCCGATATTCGCGTGTGGTTGTTCCTAGAATAAAAAAAGGAGGTACCCCTACTTATGTTACTCCCACTACGCCTAGCCTAAGGTTAGTAGGTGACCTTGCGCTTGGCTCTTCGTCTCTTCCGGAAGTCAATGGTTCTACAGTAGTACTTCTGGCAATCTTACACCAAATGAACTGCTGCACATCCACTGCTTGTAAGCAAAAGTTTCTCCTCGTGCTGCGAGCCACCGCACACGCATTGGGAGCGAGAAGGCGTAATCAAGCTTCTCGTCGTTCTGCAAGTTGACGGGACACATCAAAGTTATTTAGTACATACTCTCTCCAAAAAAGGGCTGCCATGTCATTGCTACCATCCCGTGCTCCGTCGTTGAGTACATGCACTATTCACGTGCCATCGAGGACAAAAAATATTGCGTAGGTGCCATCGAAGTGCACGACTCACTTATGCACTGCTTATCTGATTATCTCCATTTTCTTGCATGACATGTGCACCTTGATGCTTAGATGTTTCGTGTGTTGGGAAAAGGATGAACAAAGCTCAGGTAAAAGAAAAGATTTGAAGAGCATAGATTCCCGACGACCGAGAAGTGGAAAGGAACCTCGCGGTGGAGCGTCTGCAAGGAACCTTGCGCGTTTCCCCTGTTTTTTGCCGCCTGCCCACCTATAAACAAATAAAAGAACGTGAACTTTTCGCTAACCACAAGAAACGGTACATCAGGATGCTAAGTTGAAATGTTTTATACTCCCTCCATTCCCAAATATAAGTCTTTTTAGAGATTTCAATAAGGGACTACATATGAAACAAAATGAGTGAATCTACACTCTAAAATATGTCTACATACATCCATATGTTGTAGTCAATTTGAAATGGCTAGAAAGACTTATATTTAAGAACGGAGAGAGTAGTTTATATTGAATTATTGATAACCATGCAACAAGTCACGCATGTACATGATGCATGCAGCCACGCATGTACATAAGCCAACGCAGTAACTCCATCCGATCCAACTCATGCACATACGCGCACAGCATGGAGCACACAACGCACGTACACAACACGTGCAAGCACACACGCTCGGCCGTAGAATGCACTTGAATAACACATGCATGCAGACACACTCGGCTTCATGGAGGCGTGCACCATCTGCGGCGACGCTCGGTTCGTCGTGCTACGGCGAAGCTCACACGCAATGGCGCATACGCATCTCTTGTAGCACCTCTTTGCCGTCATTGCTCAACTACTAGTCGGAGACGAAGACGACCTCAGCCTCAGCCTTAGAGCTAGCACCAATGGAAAAACACGCACGCTGCACGCACATGAGAACATACGGAGTGCCCACGACATGGTGGTGGTGCGTCCCCAGTCGCCTCTACTCCTTCTGTGCACGTTGTCTATCAAGGCGGCTACATGCTAATGATGATGTGGGTGAGATCTTCTAGGACTCAGATGATGACGAGGAAAATTATGAGACACAAGGTGACATACACCGTCAAGGTCCACGGTCAAGGGGGTGCTAGTAAGTGCTTAGATGTGCTTAGATGAGGTGCTAAGTGCATTAAATGGCTTAGTAACTCAAGTCTTCAATGCATAGGTGCTTAGTTTATTGGTGTCACATCATATTTTATGCCTACGTGGCAGGCTTAGAAGCTATACATGGTGGAGCACTGGGAGAGGCCAAGACTGGTCATAGTGGGGAGTAAATTATACTGTAACATATTACTATGTTACTCTAAACATCTCTATAAACCGGAAAGGAGGGAGTAGTAACATAGACTAGTGTCATATGCAGAGTATGGGAGCACATGATATTTCCCTGTCCGGACCGATCCCAACTTGGCTTCTCACCTTCTTGGCCCAACAAAAACCCCTCCCCCCTCCCACGCGCGCTTCCCGCCCGACGCCAGCTGAGCCCGCCGCTCCACATTGATGACAAGTCAGGGCGACGCGACCTCTAACTGCTTCCACCATTGAAGCAGCGCGCCGACCGAGGGCACCGCCCGCTGCACGCCCGGCATTTCAGACTACACAGTGGAGAGTAACTTTGAAACAAGTACTACAATTAGATGACATAAGCAGGCTATAAGGATTTAAATATAGTATTTGTGCTTAGTTGAAGGAGAGAGAAGAGGAGAGAGAAGAGAAGAGGATTGTAATAAACGTGTAGCCGGTTGTACTCCAACATACTTTGTGAGACAAAAGGTGGGGCCATTATTAATGATATAGTATCTATTATATTATTAAAATGATAGAAAATGAACGGTTTAGATATAACAATAGAAAAAAGGCTTAAAAGAACGGTTGTGATTTGCTAGAAATAAGTAATCACGTATCCACATCTCCATATCCCGTAGGTTTCCTGACTGCCAAGCAAAGCGATGAGTTGATTTAAAAATAAACAAAACGATGGGTAGCAGTCCAATTCCCATACGTCAGGCTACATATGCCAGCCGGCACATACTCACTTGAATCAATCAGCCCACTTTGTCACGCTGCATCAGATTGGATAAGAGAAGAGTAAAACGCACGGGCAGCATAAAAAAGAGAATAAAGAGCATGTAGCGTTCAAAAAATAAAACTATGTACACGGCCATCATTGATACGGACATGCATGGATACATACATATTAAAAAAGCCTTCCAGAAAAAACTATGGAAAGGCCTATACGGAATCTTTACCTATATATAATAATAAAGCAAATTGAGTTTCTTTCGTCCGTCATGGCATTTTTCAGAAAAGTCCCTCTATTTCAGAGAATTCAACCCGCAGTCCTGTTTTAAGTCAAAATGAATCGTTTTTTCGTATTCTACACAAAAGTCCCTGTGTTTTCTTCAAATTAACCCGCCGTCCGGATTTAAGACACACCCGAACCGTTATTTTACGTTTTCGAAAAACCCCCTGACGTTTTAGGTAATTCATCCGCGGATCATATTTAAGTCAAACAAATACTTTTCTAAATCATCCATATCTTTTAAACCGTAACTCCGATTTGAACATGTTATATATGAAATTTGATTAGAAAAATATGTAGAATATGGATATGAGATTATTATGTTAAGTATTTTTAAATATTATTTTGGAATATATTTAAGTCAAACAAATGATTTTCTAAATTATCCGTATCTTTTGAACCGTAACTTCGATTTTAACATATTATATATGAAATTTAATTAGAAAAATATGTGGAATCTAAATATGATGTTAATTTTACCTGTTATATATTTATAAAATATCGTTTTGGGAGCAAACTTATAATTTATAGCGCAAGATCCGTTTTCCTTTCGTACCGGCGGCGACCCGGATTGCAAATAAACACCCCATTATAACAATATACGAAAAAGAAAACACCGATAAGTACACGTGCATACCTCTGAAAAATGTCGTAAGGGAAAACAACAGATTTCTCATTGCGAGAGTGAGAGAAAGCGAGCGAGCGAGAGAGAGAGGGGAGAGAGAGAGGGAGAGGGAGGAGAGAGGGAGAGAGAGACGCCTTAGGATTAATCATATTCAACACACGTTTTTTGTTGTTTTGTGTGAACACCGAGGCAATCGCCGGCGAGGGTGAGAAGAAGGATAAGCGGCAACACAAATGTGATGCCTCACAAAAATAAAAGAGATGGACCTATTGTGGTCTTGAATGATGGTTGTTGAGTTAAGAGTGTGTGTTATGTTTTCTCCCCCGTTGCAACGCACAGACTCTTTTGATAGTAATAATAAAGTAAATTGGGTTTCTTTCGTCCATCATGGCATTTTTCAGAAAAGTCCTTCTATTTCAGAGAAGTCAATTCGCAGTCCTGTTTTAAGTCAAAACGAATCGTTTTTTTGTATTTTACACAAAAGTCCCTGTGTTTTCTTGAAATCAACCCGCCGTCCGGATTTAAGTCACACCCGAACCATTATTTTATGTTTTTCGAAACCCCCCCTAACGTTTTAGGTAATTCATCCGCGGATCATATGTAAGTCAAACAAATACTTTTTTAAATCATCCATATCTTTTAAACCGTAACTTCGATTTGAACATGTTATATATGAATTTTGATTAGAAAATATGTAGAATATGAATATGAGATTATTTTTACCTATTAAGTATTTTTAATATTATTTTGGAATATATTTAAATCAAACAAATGATTTTCTAAATTATCCGTATCTTTTAAACCGTAACTTCGATTTTAACATATTATATATGAAATTTTATTAGAAAAATGTGTGCAATCTAAATATGATGTTAATTTTACCTGTTAAATATTTTTAAAATATTGTTTTGAAAGCAAACTTATAATTTCTAGCGCAAGATCCATTTTTCTTTCATACCGGCGGTGATCCGGATTGCAAATAAACACCCTAGTATAACCATATAGGCAAAAGAAAACATCAATAACTACACATGCATACCTTTGAAAAATGTCGCAGGGGAAAACAACAGATTTCTCATCGCGAGAATGAGAGAGAGAAAGAGGGGGGAGGGGGGCGAGGGAGGAGAGAGAGAGAGAGACGCCTTAGGATTAACCATATTCAAACACCTTTTTTGTTGTTTTGTGTGAACACCGAGGCCATCGCCGGCGAGGGTGAGAAGGAGGATAAACGGCAACACAAATATGATGCCTCCCAAATATAAAGGAGATGGACCTATTGAGTGATGGTTGTTAATTGGGTTAAGAGTGTGTGTTATGTTTTTTCTCCTGTTGCAACGCACGGGCTCTTTTGCTAGTAAATAATCAAGCACAAATGACACATACAAGCAGAGTTCAGTTTGGACACGTTACAAAACTAGACCATGCACATTAGAAAAAAAAGTTGCAAGAAGGTTTCTGGATGGAAAAAACAACATGTAAATCTTCTTACCTACAAGAAAATATGTACTACAAAGCCTAGCCCCCATACACATAGCACACGTACATGCACAAGCAGAATTTGCCCAGTATGTTCCCATGCAAACGGCCATCCAATAAAGAAAAATAGTTACCACTAAAAAGATAAAGAAAAATTGTACTGCAAAAAATCCAAAAAAACAGACACCAAATACAACTA